>NW_024524377.1:24629293-25071163 GCF_017590135.1 Pyrgilauda ruficollis | reverse complement strand
GGCCGGGGGCGGTGCTGGCGCGCGGGGCGGGGCGCGAGGCGTGTCCGCGGGAGGGCGGCGGTGCCACGGCCGCCACCGGCCCCAGCCCCTCCTCGGCCTCCGCCGCGGCCGCACCAGGTAAGGCGCCGCCGTCGCCTCCCCTCAGCAGCACCTGCGCGGGGCGGCGGGGGGCCGCCGGGAGTTTCGTGCCGAGGGGTGCCGGGGAGGGAGGGGTGCGGCTGTCGCGGTGCCCCACCCGTTGCTCTGTCGCCTCGGATCCCGGCGCCGAGCCCCGGCTGCGGGTGGGCCCCTCCTGGCGGCACGGGGACCGCAACCAGGCCGACCCCGTCCCCTGGACCCCGCTTGGCGTGCGCCGGGACCCGCTCCGCCGGCACCCGGGAGCCGCTCGCCGCCGCTCCCCCTCGGCCGCCGCTCCGCCAGCCATCGACGCCTCCGGAGCCGAAGCGGGGCTGGGCTGGGCTGTTCAAGGCTATTCGGTGACAGCCTCGGCCATAAATGATTAACTGCGCGCCCCGGGAGCCGGGTGTCGCCGAGCGTGGCCGCCCGTGCCCGGCGCGCTGAGCCAGCGGAGCGTTCGGTCCCGAACCGCCGCCGGGGGCTCTGGCAGGGCTGTGAACGCTGCTGCCAGCGCTGCCACACCGCAAGGTAGGCGCGGAGCTTGCTGTGCCTCAGCTGCTGTTTCAGCGTAAATCCACCCATTTGGCGTTCCTTTTTATCTCTGCCGAGGTAGAAGACCTCCGAGATGGTAGTGGGTTTTTTGTAACTGATTTTGTGTTTGGTTTAGGGTTTGTTTGGTTTAAGTCTGTGTTGTCTTTTTTACTATGCATAAAAAAATTAGTAGGTATGGAATTCGTTGATAAGCAGTAGCAGCTGGCAGTACTCTTATTCTCTATCAGAATGCAATGCCTCCTTTGTTGAGCTGTAAATTAATAGTGTAAGCTCCTTCCCCACCCTCAGCCTCATCACTTGGAGATGTGAGTCGCTTGTACTACCAGATTTGTTTTCTTTAGGGAAACTGAGGCACCACAGAAAATCCATCTGTTTCATTCCAGGTCACATTCCACTGGATTGATTTGGTTGATTTCAGCTTGAAAATGTGCTTCAAGGCAGCTAATGATCTTTTGTGGGAATTTTTTTTTTTCTGTTAACCTTTAAATTTGAATGACCAGTGTATGCAAGAGGCATTTTCCTTCTGTTTCTTTGAGCTCTTGAGACAGTTATAAAGTATTTTCCAAAACATGGTCATTCAAGAAGGTAAACTAAAAACTTCCTACACAGAAAGTGGAAATGCTGCTGCATGTAGAATGTCAAGTTAACTAGGAATGTATTTGCACTGTCCATGAAAGAAATCCTGGATGGCAACCTGTTGAATGCCACTAACTAGAGTCTTCAGGCTGCTGTGAGCAGGACACCGTGCCCTTGCCACAATTGTTTCTGTGAATGCAGTCAAACCGTGCAAATGCAGGATGATTTCCAGGTCAGAACAGGTTGGTGAATTTAGTGAGGCGCCATCACAAACTGCTGGAGCCGAACACTGGTGCTAGGCTGTGAGTGTTCTCCCACTAATTGTGGAAGGAGTTTGGCCCTTTGAGAACAGCAGGATCTGTTGAATGTAATGAGACACTAATCAAGATAAAGCTTGTACTGTGTCAGGTGCTGTATAACTGTGTAAGGAGGTAAGGTCACAACTCCGGGAAATTTACTGCATAAAAAAGTGCTATGATTAAGATGAATTAAAGTAAGTACCCTTCAAAATGTCCTCAGGGTTATCCTTAAGTGAAGGGTCTGTTTCCACAGTCCTTATCCTCAGGCAGATGCCTGAGAAAAAATGTGCTTGAGAATTATTGTTTTGTCTGACATACAGTAATGAGCCTAAAAGCTGAACACAAGCATCCTTCTGTGTTGAGAGGTTTGGTTCTGAATGTAGACCGGTTATTCTCATCTAGTCCTTCTTGCTCAAAGAAACGGAAACGCAGCTATGTCAGGACACCTTCCTGCTGTTTCCCGAATTTTAAGGAAATGCTTGTCTGGAACTGAAATTGATTCAATCCTGTTTTTAACAGAAAGTACAAAGCTTCCAGTGCCTACAATGTATTTTGTATTTTCTTCAAGTTTTACTCTAGCAATCATGGGAGTACCAAACCTGTGCCTGTCAGCAGTTGCAGACAGCCTGTATTTTGCATTAATTCTCACAAACTGTTACATTCGTGTACTTTTTGCCCACACACATGGCCTCTGTTGTCATTCTAAGGGACTGTGTTTCCTGGTGTGTTTTCAGAGGCTACGCCTTAGACATCTTCAGACACTGTTAGCAACGTTAGTTATGCAGAATAGAAAAAAAAACCTACCTCAGTCATGTTCTCAAAACAGTCTGCTGTGGTGCTTTACAAATCTAAAGAAAAGGTCAAACTCCACTTTTCACTGTGCACTGGAGGATAAAAGTAAAGCTGTGTAATGACTTGGAGCAGAACACCAAAGGGCAGTGAGACTTTGCACGAACATCTAGGGAAGAAAAATAACAGTTAACTGTTAATTGTAGTTGATTTGTAGCTAATATCAAGGATTTTATTGTCCATGTTGCTCTTGAGAAATATGGCTCCTGTCTGGTACTACTCTCTACTCTGTGTTTTTCTGCACTGTTCTAATGCTTCAGTTTTGCTGTTCCTCCTGCCTTCCTTTCTCAGATGTGTCACCAGCTTTCTCACAGTTTTCTTCTTCTAGTATAAAAAGAAACAGTAGTGAAGTACCTTTATTTTAGACTGGACACCTTCTTCTGTTAAAAGCTGTTTGAAAGCAGGAGGCTTTGCACGTCACACGTCTGTGCCCTGTGGGTTTCTGAGCACCTTGAGCTTCAAGATGTGTGGCATTGTTTAGCTTCTGTTTTGCATTGGCAAGAGTCTCTTTACAGTCTTTAGAATGGTAAGCTCTTGTTTTGGAGAGCATAAGATGAGGGGGTGTGTAGTTACCTTGGGGGTGCATTTGTCATGGCAGGACTTTTACTTCCCACGTATATATGGGAGTGGCATCGTGTCTGCTTCCTACAGCGAAAATTTTGACCCTTGTGCAGCCTTGTAACATGCCAAGGACCAGCTCCTTGCCTGATGTAATTTGATAAGGTGGTCAGAAGAGCTAAGTGTAACAGGCACCTTGACCAATGGTGTGTGCAAAATACATTGTTTGGTTTCGGTGCCGCTGTGGGAGCACAGGGAATATAAATTTTGGGATATGGCAAGGAGCTGGGGAGTGAAAACTGACACTTTTTGACTGTTTAGTTTCATGGTGTGTGGGTGGAACATACACAGAAGAGGGCAAGTCTGTCAGCTGTAACTCTTGTTTTTGAATGGAAGTGCAGTAATTCCCTAGTTCTGGGTATGGATTAGAAGAAATCTGTTTTAGGTTATTAGGTTCCACTGTCATTCCCGCTGAAAGTTTGTGCATGTGAAGCTTGTTTAGAAACTGTAATGAAATCCTGTGTGCAAGTCCCATTTTGAATGTGAGTGCACCTTTGCATGTAAAATCTGGGAACTGAAGTGTCATTGGGGTAGGTGGGGAAGTAAAACATTTTTTTCTTCTGGGAAGTTGTTGACAGATGTAATTAACTTTTTTTGTGAGGGACTTCAGAAACAGACTTCAAAATTAGAGTCTAATGCTGGTTTCTCAGTACAAAAGAAGTCTTTTTCTTGAATTGGCCATCTTATACTTCATGGGCAATGCCAAATTTGCTCAATTACTAAAGTGATTATTAAGCCACAGTGACAATGGTTTCACTTATTATCCCAGTACAATTACACTTTTACTAGATGTACCAGAAAAAGCTCCTGATGATTTTCTGTTTATACAATAGTGCTGCAGACCCTAATTAGGGTTTGGGAATAAAGTCAAAACTCTGCAAGTGTTTTAAGCTCCTCTTGTAAACAACAATAATATAGAATGCCAGCCCATCTTTTTATAATACAAAAGAGACTAAAAATATGCTCTGCATGTACATAGTAGGAAAGGATTGTGGCATAACACTTTCAAAGCTTGTTCTTTTCTTGGTTTGCTTTTAACTGAAGCTCTGCAGTTTCTTCAAAAGCCATGAGTAACAAATGAATCTGCAATACTTTGTGACTCCTTGTCCTTTCCTTCAGACAAAAGGCCTTTTCAAACCATTGTGGAACAGTCACTGATTTTCATGTGGTCATTCAAGAAAAGGATAGCTATTGGCCTTCATAATAGGCCTTTCAGTACTCTCTCGAGTGGTTTGCTGGCTGAAAAAAATGCCTATGGCAGTGTACTGTGTCCAGTATTTAAATTAATGATGAATCTAATCTCCCAAGTGATGGAAAGGTAAGAGTTCAAATGGCAAAGAAGCCTCACCTGTTTGTGAATACCACTGTGCTGCTAGTCAGAGGTTGGGACATGTTTTGGCCTATGTGAACTGGTGCAGTTTTACTTGATTTTCTTTGGCTGAGGGTCTGTTCTATTTTTTTTTAAGTGGTAACTTGAGCCTGGTGTTGCCATGAACTGTGTTTCTGAGAGGGTTGATGCTGTTTTATGTCCTGGGTGGAGTTGAGCAATGTTATCTGTTTGTGCTATGCATAGTCAAGCGAACTGTGAGTATGATTTCTTGGAAGGTGACTATGCTTGAAGGTTGTGGGTGTGTTTTGAGTTGGCATTCAAGGAGCTGCTGCCACTGTTGTGTTGACAGCTCAGTCTCACGGAGTTATCTTTCTGTGCTGGTAAAGTCAACCTGTCTGGCAGCATTTCAAAATAAACACCTTATGTTTGGGGTAGGTGGACTGGTGTTTGTTGGCCCACCCTTGTGTAAAGTATGTGCAAGAATTTATGGTGCTTGATTGAGTCTTACCTGGAGCACCACCAAAAGATATTGTTGGTGAGACATTTCCAAATGAGGATAGCCCTTCAGGATCCTGGCTAATTTTGTTGAAATATGTGCAGTACTTGCCCTGAAGGTTCAACCCTGGAGTGTCTGCCTGGATGCTAACTGTGGCACCTGGCTTTCATCACTGCAGAAGAGTGGTTCATAGTGGCAGACCAAGACTTGAGACTTTCTTATTGGTTAGGTACCGCTGCCAGCAAAGAGTATTTGGGCTCTGGATGACTTCAAGCTCAAGCACATACTCAAATGGTTGTTTCAGGCTAAATTACTTAGTAATACATAAAACCAGCAGTGTCCTACACGCATCCAGTTTGTGGCTTCCTCTTCTTCACTACAATTAAGTTATTCCCTTTTAGTAGCTAAATTACAGTATGGTTCTCTGTGTAAAATTAAATGCAATAAAACCATTGCACTTGCAGTTTGGGTGTGGTGGCACTTCTCAGTTGGAATGTGTTCAGAAGCTGTGGTTTATGGTAGCAGTGGAAAACCTACAACTCCCAAAATGTCATAATTTCTCTGGGATTTCCCCTTTCTGTGTTGCTGAGGGAATAACTATCTTATGCAGTGATATACTAGCTTGTGTAGAATTTGATTTAGTGATCTTTAGGACAAGGTCTGAATGAAATGGTGTCTTTTCTGTGTTTCTGTTTTTCATTAATAACTTAGTTTTGGCTAGAAGTTGTTTTGAATTGGCTGCATTGTTCAGGTGCTGTCATGACCTTGTGGTTCGGTGTTAGAATCAGAGCTTGTTGTCATTGTGCTGGGTATGTTGGAGTGAGGGATGATGTGGAGGTAGACTGCACAGCTCTAAGGTGCAGACAGGCTTCATCATCTGTTCCCACAGCTGCTGAGGTCTCCCATGTGCTGCATGCACTTTGTTACTAGGATGAAAGAAGGAAACCTAGTTCTTGTTAAAATTCTTGAGGGTTCCTTTCTCTTCAGTAACCAAATTATTTTGTATACAAACACAGTGGAAGCCAGAAAGGACTGGATAATTCATCTGGCCAGCAGAAAGGCTGCCAAGTCTGAAATGTAAGGAAAGAGGAGGAGAAAGGAGTCAAAAGATCAGATGTGTGCTGTCAGGTGTGGAGAGCTCTGGTGCAGGTGGGGCAAGAGGTGCCCTGAAGAGATCTGAAGTGTGAGGCAAATACAGATGAACTAGGGCAGCTGCTATGTAAGAAAAGTGCCTGTAGGCTTGTGAAGAGAGCAGAAGGTGGTGGTTGGAGGAAGCTCTGGTGGGGAGGAAGACCGGGCTTTTTGAAAGAAGATGATCCAACTTTGGTGCTGTTGGGTCTACATCACAGCATGGCTGGTAGCCTCACAATTTTTTTCTATTATGAAAGACACAAGCCCTTCATGTCTGAAAGAGGTGCAGTCTACATCCTCTGTAGCTGAGTTTCTGGGGAAGAGATATTTCGAACTAAGGTCCTGTCAGACCTATACATGTATTAGCAGTTTTGCAGCACTTTGATGTGAGTAGGAGTTTGGTTCTATGACCTTCTTCTAGCCAAGAATATGACATGAGAGCCAGCTGTGGAGCAGGCTGCAGCAATTCCACTGTGTGCTCAGTCCTGAAACTTCTGACTGTTCTGTGAGAGGGTTCGGAGTCCACAGGGTGTTTCAGGATGAAGGGTACTCTATAATTAGAAGTAATGTACTTTATGTTGTAGTAAAGACAGTAAGCCTATAAAACTAAGGAAGTTGTGAACAAGGAAATCTGTTTGGATGTGGATACCATCCCTAGGGGTGTTCAAGGCCAGTTTGGGTGAGGCTCTGGGGAACCTGATGTAGTGATTGATGTTCCTGCCCCCCGCAGCTTGGAGGTTGGAACTATGTGATCTTTCAGGTCCCCTTCCAACCCAAACCATTCTGTGATTCCATGATTTGGCAGTCTGGGAAGTCACTCTGCTCTTGCATAACCTGGCAAGGGATGGTCATGTATGTAAATTCATCCATTGCGCTGCCATGAGTACAACAAGGATTGCAATGAAGGTGAATGAAAGGAGATCTCGTCGATGTGTGCAAGTATGTAAAGGGAGTGTCTCAAGAGGATGGAACAGGCTCTTCTTGGTGGTGCCAAGCAATAGGACAAGAGGCAATGGGCAGAAACTCAAGCATGGGAAGTTCTACCTGAACATGAGGAAGAACTTCTTTAATATGCAGTGACTCAGCACTGGAACAGATTGCCCTGAGAGGGTGCAGAGTCTCTTTCACTGGAGATATTCAAGAACCATCCAGACCTAATCCTGTGCAGTGTGCTCTAAGATAGCCCTGCTTGAAAAGGGAGGTTGGAGCAGATGGCCCACTGTGGTCCCTTCTGACCCAGCCCATTCTGAGCTCTCTTGACAAAGAATGATGGGTTTCCGTTTTCTTTGCTTCTGGGATGAGGTTGACATATTGTCATTTTTAACACCTGATTCCCCTCTCTGAAGTTAACCCAAGTATACAACCATGATTATTTTGTGCATTACCTTACAGATGAGGAAATGCTAGAAATTTTTAATTGCTGTTCCAGTGTTGGATTTCCAGAGATGTTGAATACAGGAAGTTATTATTGCAGTTGCGTACAGTCAGGTTCTCTAAACATCAGCCTGTAAATGAGTGATGGTGCCTTGCAAAGCATTTTAGTGAGAATTGCTAAAAAGCAAAACTTGATTTCTTAAGCTGTAACAAGGGACTTCTTAAATAAAAGAGGGATCATCTTGTAGTTGCAAGGTCTATAAACTGCAAAAGGGTTAGTCATTAGCATTGTTGCCTCATATTAAAAGAATGCAGCAATGTAAACTCATTAGTTAAACTGAATAGCCCACTTTCAACCTACTGTTCACTATTTTAAGTGAATAATATCTTCTTCCATCTAGAGAGCTGCTTAGCTTCATATTAGAGATTTCTGTGAATTAAAAAAGAACCTCAGGATTGCTGTTACAGATGACAAAAAACAGACATTTTGTACCATGGTATCGTACTTTTTCTGGGCTGAACTTGACCTGCCAGGCTCTGCATCCTCACTGAGCTGGCTGTGTAGTCGGAGTCCAGCTCTGCAGAAGTGGTTCAATAGAGGGAAATGGTCAAACATGTGATAGCAAGGGCTGTTTCTCTGCAGTGCCAAAAGACGTGGGCAAGGGCATCTCATTTTGAGATGTCAGTGTGTAAGGTCGGACTGTGGTGAGGGTGCTTCCCCACGTGTATGGGAGCAAGGCTCCTGTGGAGCTGAATTCCTTCTCCAGGCCTCTGGCCAATATGGGGAACCGCTGGAGCTGCCGCCAGCTGGCAGCTGGGCTGCCTTGCAAGGGCTGTTGCTGAGTGTGCCAGTTTTGTTGGATTTTGTCTTTAAACAAATTTGGTACCAGACTCCATAAAAGGCTTTGCCTTTTGCTAGCTTGGGATTTTTTTTTGAAAGGGACTCAGGGACTCTTATGTGCTACATTTTTGGATGTTTTCGGTTTCCAGTACTGATCATAGAGCTTTGGGAAGGAGTCTGCTGTTAATTGAAATGGAAAATACAGCAGATGGACTCCTTAAGAGACAGGCCATAAATCATTAACTGTCTGTGTTAATACAAAGCTAGAAAGGTATCTGTTAGTGGATTACAGTTTAACACCCCCTACCTCCAAAAAACAGCCACAGGAAGTTCCACCTTAATATAAGGAAGAACTTCTTAACTGTAGGAGTGACTGTGCATTGGAACAGTTTTCCCAGAGAGGTATTTAATATACCTGGAGATACTCAGGAACTGTGTGGATGCAGTCCTGTGCAAGGGGCTTTGGGATGACCCTGCCTGAGCAGACATGTTGGTCCAGATAAGCTACTGCCATCCCATCCAGCCTTACCCAATCTGTGACTCTGTGAAAAGATATCTCTCTCTTATTATGAGATGTCATCTCACTCTTACTTTGAAACTTGATAATTCTGCTTTTAATCTCCAACTTTTACAGTGTGCTGTATTCATGAACATACTTCAGGAGTTATTTGTGTGGCTTCTCAAGGTCCTTGACTTTGGTAATTCACTAGAAGAAATGTACTTATGTCCTAGGGTGGCTGAGAAAATTTTAGTATTTAATATATTGGTGATCAAGGTGAGCACAAGGTGGTCAGGCAGTGTGTGTGTTTGAAATCTGCAGCTATGGATGTTAAGGGATTTGCTTACACATGTAAGCTTCAGTTGTTTATACTGAGGACCAGAGTTATGGGTGGTAAGCAGAGCCCCGACCTTGAAGGTGCATCTGTGGAAGCCAGGAGACCTTGGAAACAAGAAAGACAGGTTGTAGTTACTGTGTGCCACTCCCCTCTTCTACTGAAGCGGCAAATATCTTAGGAAATAAAATGGAAAAATAAATAACATCAACATACTATAATTTTGCAAAGCTAAAACATACAGAAGGCTGATAATTCACAAAGCCCAGCTTGGGCTAGAGATAGTAGCTTGGCCACATGACGTGCATGTAATGCTTTTCATGCAACTTTCTGCCATTAAATGGGATGTTATTTTTTTTAGTGGACCGTAAAATATTCAGACCATGTCCTGTGGGCAAATGGTTATTACTGGAATAAACTTTACTCTTAGTATCTCAAAGGCACTTGGAGCAGAGTTGCCAAGTCATAGATCAGTTGCTGAGTCTCAGTGTCAGCAGTAAATGCATGTTTGTTCCTAGGAAAGTAAATGCAGACATGAATTCAGAGTAAATGATCCATATAGAAGATGCTATGCCAATAAACTAAGGCAAACTCCAGTTTGCTTTAACAAAGTGTTTATCTGAGTTCCCTGAAGGGATTCCAGATTTGTACCAGCACCTACTTGCTTTTATCCAAACTTACTAGCACAATAGAAAAGCACACTGTATTTTTGCTTTATTTTACCCATTCCTTCATAACTAAAATACTGACACAAGCATTTCAGCTGAAGCCCAGGCTGAAATAATTTAAATCATCAGTGAAACAGTCTAAGTTCCAGCGTGAGAAACTTGCTTAAAAACTTTGGGTGTTATTTTGTTGTTTGTATGTCATTCCCATGAAAAGGCTGCTTTGATGACCAAATTACTGTTTCATGGAAACCTTCTGTTTCAGGGCTGTGAGAGCTCTGTGTTTTCCTTTGTGATGTGAAATACCACATGGGAATGAGATCTCATTTACACTCATGGCTGAGTCTGACCAAGATCCCCCGGGTAATTTTGTTTCTCCTTCCTATTAAAGCTTCAAAAGAGGCTAGGGTTATATTTACATTTGTAAATTGATTTCATCCTGCATTTTTGTTCATTATGATCCCACTCTAGAATGCACAAGAGTATTTTGTCATTCTAGGTGGAGAATGATTGGAGTTTTATATAAGAAGGAATACGTCTGACCTCTGTGCTGTACAAATATTCTTTGTGGTTGTGTTCAGCTTTTGTAGGACTGTCAGGAAGGAGAGAAGTGTGAAAATGCTTAGGTGATGGCAGTCTGGGAGTTGTTAACCCTCCTCCTGTCCACACACCAAGGCAATGATGATGGAGTGAAGTGGAATTGGACTTGAGGATCCATTGCTGCTGCCATGCTGGGCCCTGGCATCATGCTGTCTTTCTGAGCAGGATGCAGTACCTCCTCCAGTGGGTGATGCAGAGTGCACATGTCTCTGCTGGGCTACTTCCCAGTAAAGATTCCCAGGAGGTACTCTGTTCTTTGAACCTCTCCCACTTACCCCTTTACAAAGGCACACTCAACACACGATATTGTGTTGACAAACAGTTCTACTTTTCACAGTCGTGGTGTGATGTTTTTTCAGAAGCCCAGCAATGGTGGCAGTAGACCAAGTTCCTTGCAGCCCCCTTATGTCTGTGTCCCAGTGTAACTTTCAGGGGACATCTTTAGATGTAGTCTCTTGGGGATTTTTGGTGATTTTAATATTTATTGTAACCTTTGGTATTTGGTACTGCGCAATAAAACTCAGTATCAGCTGGATGCTAGTATGAGGAAAAGCTGAAACCTGTTCCACAGGGTTGAGCTTTTTAATGCACTCTGTGGCTCCCAAAGCTATCTGCTATTTCTGGGTTGTCTTGCTTTTGGTACTGATCACACTGTCTTACCTGTGAGACTAAGGTACTCTCTGCTGAATGGCAGGATAAACTCAGTATCCACAGCCTTGACGGATCCACCACACATTGGTTGTGTGCAGTAGTCACCCTTTGTATCCTAAAACAACCCCTCATTCACTTTAAAGCATGTGCACTCAGACATATTTTCTCTGCCTCTGCTTATTTGAATAAGCAAATAATTTAAACTTTTTAAAAAGCATCATTTGCATATTTTCTTTCTCAGAATGTCGTTATGTCTTAAAATGTTTGTACAAAAATACATAGATTGACTTTGCTATTAAGAAAATGTCTACTTTTGTTTTGGAGCAGTTTAAAAAATTGTTTTATAAAATGCTGAATAAAAACCATTTGACAGAGTGAGGGCACAGCTGATGTTGCTAGTGTGCAAAGTGTAAGAAGTACTGCTTCCTTCACAAGCTCTCCTTCTTTGGGAGGCTGAAGACTGATTACATGGAGGATGTGCCAGTTTGAAAATAGTGCTGATTGCACTTGGATGGAAAATGAGTTACTTCAGCTGTTGTCCATTGCAGAAGCCGTAAAATGCTTGATTCTTCTAGTGTGCTTTTCTGACCAGAAAACAACATTGCGGATTTTTTTTTTTTCAATTTAGTTACACTTTCTATCAACATTTAGTTATAAGGTTGTGTTCTGTGTAAATGAATACTTACTTAATGAAATTTACATGGATCCACAGTGATATTTCTAATAAATCCATGGATGTTATTTTTAATGTCTTGACAGTTATGCTGTTTGAGACCCATTATTTTTGAGTTGCCAAGCCTTGGTAAGGGGAAGCTCTCCTGACAGACTGACCTTGCAAAAGTGGCAAGTAAAACTCACGGTGGACTCCCAAGTGGCAGCAAAATTCATTTCAGAGGGAGGCAGTTTTGACACTGAGGCATGGAGATATAAAATCTGTACCCAGTTTGTACAGAATGTTTTGCTCACTCTTCTTAGAATCTTGTGACCCCCTGGAGTGTACAGAAATGGAGATCCCATGGCTCCTCTAGGCACTGAACATATCCTGCCTCATCAGGGTATCAGCAGTTGTCTTAAGTAGGGATTTCCAGGTTATGGTGTTGCTTGGTTACCATAATTCCCACAAGTCTCAAATAAAGAAAGTAAAGCAAATGTAAAAAAAAAATAAATTAATCCACCTGGTTTCTATTTATGGGCTAGGCTACTGTACAGTTGCAAACAAAACATAATTATAAATCCTCTAAAGCTTCTGTAATGGTCATTTTTTTTCCTGAAGTATTCTTCTTGGCTACTCCCAAAGGCTTTCTGTTTTAAGTGTTTCATATTGCACAAGTTCTAGGATTCAGCACAAATGTTCAGAAGCTGGAATCTTGACAAATTATGGCTTGTGTCATCAGCCGGTCTTGGTAACTCCAGCTGGGATACCTTTTCAGGTGGGCTTTGTGTGCATCCTTAGATCAGGGCAGGGAAGAGAGTGCAAATCTTAGCTTGGAATATGTTACAGAGTATTTTCTTTAGTAATGATGATAATGAATTACCATAACCATTTGGCTAAGGATGTCTTGTCATTTTTTTAATATTTCCAAATGTAGCTTCAGAAGTCCTCACCTGCCCTTAGGGGGAATAATTTTGGCATGTGGGCTCATGTGTTTCAGGGAAAATTCTTATCTTAATTTCAGTTAGCTGCACTTGACAAAGTACACAGACACTCTGAGAACTTGATTATAGCATATACGTCTAAGTAGCTATTCTGTTGCTATCCATGCTCCACCAAAGAGTTCTAAAAAAAAGGAAAAGTTTTTTTACTGCTTCCAGGCTGAGATAGATAACACCTCTTAAGACAGTCATTCTATTGCTGTGTAACAAATGAGTTTAAGTTGCTTTTCATGATGTTAACTCCCAAAATAAGGCATTTTTGGGAAATTATGGATGAGTTTCTTAGTGAAGAGAGCTTTCCATAAATCTGCTAGGGTCACAGACAGTATACCTGGTTATGGTACAGTTGGTTACAGAAACTCTCTTTGTTTCTGAGAGTGGGGAAAACTAAAATAAATTGAGATATCTGTGAGTCAGACAGAGGTTGAAGAAAGATAAACACATCCAAGTAAAACATTCCCAGCTGTGTTAATAAACTATCTTCATCTATCAGAAGTATGGTAAATATTTGAAGCAGACAGCAGTTCTTGCAGGAAGTAAAACATGTAAGTTTTGCCCTATGTTCATTGTCTGAGAATTTGTGCTTCACAACTCAGTCCTCTAACCATTTTGGGCTTCCAGTGGGTCCAGTTCTTCTAACAGTGGAGAGATTTCTCATATGGTGTGATACTAGGTGTTCAGTGGTGTGGTGTTGAATTTCTAGCATCATCTGGCTCATCTGTGTGGGTGTTATGGATCTACTCTGGCTCCAGTACTGTCAGGAGAAATTGGATTAGGCCCATAATGCTTTGGGAGTAAATTATTGACTGATGTTACATTAGGAGGAGTAAAAAACTGAAATTATGAGAGATCATTGGTAGAATAAAGGTGCTTACAGATATCCTGTCATTTGCCCTACTGTGATATCATTGTCTGACTTGTGTCACTGAACAGAAATCTGGTGTAAGATGAGAGGTGGTCCAGTCCTGAAGCTTTTATTTTGTTGTTTCCCAGTCCTAATGTCAACAGAATTTTTGTTATACAGTTTCTAGCAAATACCAGATGAGGATGGTTTTAGACAGAAAGCCTTATGCTGCTTTACAATCATATACACCTTTTCTTACAGTAAGAAGTGCATGTTGTAAATGTTGATATGAATTGTCCTCTGAAGGCTGGCTCCTGCTGAGTGTGCTTGGCACTGCATGCCCTTGCCAGGGTTAGAAACTGCAGTGCACAAAATGGAGCATCTTGGGTTAAAGGCAGGCAGAGTTCAGCTTTGGAAGTTGTTGTTACTAACTGACTGATACTGGCAGGATCTTACCACTGTGTTGAAGTGTAGCAGTGGCAGACAAGGGGAAATCCTGATTGACTACATCAGAACTTGCAATCTGTGTTGGGCATAAGGTTGAGAGTAGATGTCTTAAGGTCTGACTGTCAAAGAAAGTGAGGTTTGCTTTCCATGTGCTGAACAGCTGCATTGGCAGTTAGGGAAATGTGACTCACTAGCTAGGCCAAAAGCAAAACCCAGAGAAGGGCCAAAAAACTCCAAGTGCCATAATCATCAACAAAATCTCACTTTTTTGTATGTGGACCAGCAGACTGTAAATAGCCTTTGCAGTCATTCATATCAGCATTTAGAAAATCCCCTGTCTTCTGCTGACTTTCTTCTCACCTAGATGTTCCATCACTGACCTCACCAAAGAAATATCCTGAAATAACAGCCAGCTGTCTATAGTCCAATGTTTCTTTGTGTTGTCAGCATTCATCCCAGTTCAATATGCGTCCAATTCCACTATAAACTTAGCTTTTGATATTTTTAAAAAATAAGCAAAAAACGGACCCAAAACAGAAGCCAAACAAACTATTCTTAACAGACTCTGACAACTTCCAGTTAATTGCAGTGATACTGTAGTCACTATATACAATCTTGGATATATTTAGCATGCTATTTTGCACAGGTGTGCAAATCCTATTTGTGTAGAATATTTACTTGGGAGTGGAGGGATTGAAGGTTACGTTTGCTGTTAGAGTCTAGAAGGCTCATGGGTCTACAGTGGAATTAGAAGAGTGCAGTGTTAGAGTTTCTGAGCTCTTCTGTGTAATGGGTGTGTTGTGAAATCCTAGGTTAAGGCTGCAGTCAGGGTTAGGCATCAGAATAAAAGGGTCAAAGGCCTTGTTTTACTATTCTGAAGAGTAAAGATTCCTGTAGGATGAGGACTCCAATCTAGAGTGTTATATAGCTTGTGTTACGCTTTGATTCTGCTATTTAGGTTCATTAAGGGCAATGTCACAATGAATAGCTGTTCTGATCTAGATTTAAACTTCGTGTCTGGTTCTTCTGTTGTCACATATCACATTAGTACAAGGATTAGGGAGCTGTCGAAAGAGTCACAGCTCAAGATGGGGAGGGATTAAAATGCTTGGGTTATTTGTATGTCCTGCAGGGCTGTAGCATTGCAATGAGCACTGATTCCTGGCAGGTGTTTAGGCTTATGTTGGTTTTGGTGCAGTTGTTCGTCACCGAGCTCTGGTGGACGTGCACTTTGGTGATGTGATATCTGAAGCTCTGTTTTTTTCTCTTCATACTCTGCAGTGGAGGACAATGTGTTGAAGGTTCTGTCAGGGGGTATCATGTCATCTCCATGCACATGGCCTTCATCAGCCATCGATCTTCCACAGAGGAATATGGGCTAATGTTTTTCAGCCTGCATTCTAAGGCCTGCATAGTGACAGAATGCCTTCCTATTCCAACATCTTTTCGCTGTTTGAGAATAAAAGTCACTTGACTTTTCATTATAATGGAAATTTATATATAATTGACCTTTCATTATAATGGAAAATTACTTGAACATTTGCATGTTAAGGAACAGTATTATCTGTGATGATCCATAAGTCAAGTAACTTCCTTTTAACTGTTGTACCTTTACTTGTGATTTCCTCCCTCCATCCTTGAGTCATTTTTTCCTGCGTTCTGTTTGATAACATGTTATGGACCATTGAGTAATGACAAAGTGGTGATTTAGGGGAGATGATCAAGCTGTGGAAAGATGTCCTATAGAATTAATTAATTTTTTCAAGGTAATATATCTTATTTGGTCAAATTTGATAGATGTGGTATTGCTTGGGAAGAGCAAATCTTTGCTTCATGCAGTAAAATGGGGAGGGTTTAGAATTGTCCATATAGTGTGCTGTTAGCTATCTGCTTTGTTATTTTATGGTGATGCAAAGGAAGAGCTTTGGACTGCCATTTTTTGCTTATGTTCCTTTGTGTTTTAAAACAGTTTTTAATAATAACTCTCAAGGGGCAATAATTATAATTCTAGCTTGAATAATTTCATACCAGTGACCATTTTTCTTGACCACATTAAAAAATGAGATTCTGACATTATCTGTCACTTTCTTCTTCAAATCTTGTCAAGTTCCAAATGACAAAAATTGTCAAAACAACTCATTGGAGGAAAAACCTTTTTTGTTTTTTTTTTGTTTTTTTTTTTTTTAAGCCATAAAGCTTTTCCCATTTGACTTTTTCAGGTTTTAGTTTTCCAGTGAAGTTGGAGAAGATTCTCCTACGTAGCCTGGATTGAAAAAGATCAAAACTGGGGTTTAGCAGATGATGTGATGCAGGGAAAAGGAAGAATCTCTAGGATGCCTCAGTGCAATAATGTCTATGATCTGAATTGCTGTGTTTAAATCCTAAAAATACTTCCTGCAGGCTACAGGCAGTACTGGAAGGAGTTAATTGTCTGGATGTTGGCATAAGTGCAGTGGCTATTAGGAATGTTTCTGTCTTCTCTGTTTTGATTCGGGTGCTCACTGGACAAAAGGGATGAGTTCTCAGCCTTTCCTTGTGTCTCTTTGAGGGAAACAGCCAAACCTTGCCCTTGCTTGCCCCAAAGACAAAGCTCCTGGTAGGGCCATCACATAGGCCTCTTCCCCAGAGCTTGGTTGGGGTATTCTGCCCAAAGGCAAGGAATTGGGTATGCCCCCTCACCAGGTTTCCAACTCCTCTTATTCATCTCATGGATCTGTGCCTGTTGTGTAGATTCCAACATCCAGAAATGCTCTTTAATACTGACATGGGTGAGTACTTGTATTTCTTCATTGAAGCATCACATTTTAAATTGCTCTATTCATTCCTTTGATTTTGAACATCACTGTGACTCAGCAAGCCATGCAGAAATGTGTGTTTAGATTGTAATGGACTTTGGGACATAAGCTGTGAGAGTGTTTGTTGTGGGAGCCTTTGCCAGGTGAAGTGCTTCAGGGAACATCTGGCTGTTTTGGATGCAGAAGCAATTAAGAGCTTTCTGCCTTGCTTTAAACTAAAACCTGTGATGCTGACAGGACTTTCGCAGTCTAAAATTTGTTTTGGCCTTGGCAAAATATGTAGTTTCAGTAAGGATAAAATGAATTAAATATGAAAGCAGTCACACACTTCTAGTCTGTACATAGAGGTAGTATTTTGTAGTACAGAAGGAAAAATTTGTCTGTAAAGAAAGTCCAGTCATAGTGGCTTAGTAGAGGCTGATTTCAGCAATCAGGATGTTCAGAAACATTGCAATATTCTTTTAGGATTAGCTGAGGGACTGCTAAACAGATCTAATTCCAAAGCAAACAAAGACCAGTGTGCAACTCACTTAATAGCTGCCAAAGAGGAATAATTTCTATCTGGCGTGCATGGTAAACTATAGACCATGACTGCCTTGTCCACACAACTGCACAAGAGAATACAAAGCTTAACTACTTCCCTGGACTGATGAAATTGGGAGATGAGTTTCCATTCATCCATGTGTAGATGTAAACAGGCACTCAGTTTTCCATGTGGTTGTGTGTCTTTAACTTTGGGGACAATTCCTCTGAAATTTATATGTAAATCAGCAAAGGCCTTGTATTGTGAACAGAGTGCTGGTGTCACCCTTTGGGTTTCCCTTTGTTTCATGTGAGTTAGTATTCTTGAGATGGTAATGTTGTTTCTGGATAATGACCACAGTGAAACTGCACTAGTGCTGCTCAGAAAGGTTGGATTAGTAGCTGCTGTGTTACCGTAACTTGCACCTACAGCTCTCTTGCATTAATGATAAAAGAGTTTTCGTTGCTTAACTTGATCTTTCTGCACATCCCATGTGCTGGCTAGTTTGAGCTTAAAATAGGTGCTTTAAAAATGGGTTTGTTTCAGGGGAGAATTGTATGTGTGGTCAGGAATGGGACTAACAACAAAGCTTAGGTGATTGCCTAAGCTTTCATGGCAGTGAAGATAGGCCCTTAGAAAAGATAAGCCCTGTAAAACAGATAAAGGCACCCCCACGTGTTGACCACAGCAGTAAAGGAATGAGGGATGTTTTTTTCACAAGTCTTCTGTAAGAAGAGAGTGAAGCAAAATAAGAAAAAATTAAGTACTTGTTTGATTGTTTCTTTTTTTTTTTAACTTTCAGCTATTTTTGCAGGAGATACAGTCTTTTGAAGAAGACAGAAAAATAGGAACAGAAGCTGGAGTAATTTGCAGTGGTAAGATACTTTTTATCTCTCTTTGCTGATCATTCCGATAGAAAGGTTCTTTACTTACAGGTCTGTCGGTGCAAGAGCAAGAAGCCAAGAACTTTGGGGGCTGCTTTCATCAGAGCAGTGCAGTCTATTTGAACATCTTGGAACTTGAATCATATGGAAATCATATGATTTCCCACTCTAGCAGAGTGGCTTGGGTTGGGAGGGACCTTGAAGATCATATTGTTCCAAGCCTCCTGCCATGGCCAGGGATACCTTACACTAGACCAGGTTGCTGAGAGCCCCACCCAGCTTGGCCCTGAACACTCCCAGGGATGGGGCAGTTTTTTCTCCAGAGTCTGTTATTCACCATTCCATATAAATTTCTCTCCTTCATCGTCTTTCTCTCTGTCAGTAAGCTGACTTATGCTATATGGTCCTACTGCTTCTCCTCCCCGTCTTCCCATCTTTTGTAATTGTTTGAATTACTGTAAAGATGTACATGGTTTGCAACTGAAAGTTCTGCTCAACTGGTATTCTGAAGTCATATCACAATAAGTATAGTCCAAAGTGATGTTCAGAGGGCAGTGGGAAAGGGTAGCATTGTAGTAATTAAAAAAAATTAGATACACATGTAGACTACAAAACTGAGAAATGGGGGCTCTGCAATTGCCTAATTTTAGAGGTCCAAACTCAATGGTTTTTGTCACTTGTTTGGAGAAAATATTTGTTTGAACATATAAAGTAATTCCTTTTGCCATTTTGTCCAAATGAGGCAGTTTCTCTGTGTCCAGCATGTTAAAAATCATAAGCTAAGTCTGTTCCAAGCCTGAATCTAACAGGTTTCAAGTTTTAAGGACCTCATCCTTTTGTGTAATTCTAATAGAGATGACAATTTTTTTCAAATGCCTGTAAGGTTCTCTAGTTTTCTTGCAGCTTAGGACACTTGGATTGTGTCCCTTTTGAATGGCTTCCTGAGAAATCTTCACTGAATCACTTAATTCCTCAATTTTAAATCTGTAAGATGAGATAACAATACTCCTGCACTTAAGCATGGGTGTCAGAATGATAAATATGTTTATGTATTGAAGTTTCTGAAATGCTCGGGCATTATAATAAATAGATGGAAGTAATTTCATTTGTACATTATTCACTTCATCCACCCTGTTTCTTTGGTGGAGGTAGTTATGCTGTTTCTTAAGGATTTCCTTTTTGCTTCAGTTTTTTTACACAGAATTGCCACATGGCAAACTTTCAAAGCTTGTGGTAGTGGAAAGCTCACAGGGAGTGGCTGAATAGAGTCAATCTGGTAGTTAATACTTCAGCATACTAAACTCAGTAGTGGTGAGCTGTGTGACTTCCTCAAAGGAAAGAAGATAAAGATACGTGCCCAAAGTGGTTCTTAGGCATCTGCTGATCACAAGTGTGGCCAAGTACATGATGAAATATTGCTTGTCTGGCTCTGAGCTCTGTACAGTACAAGCAGAGTGACTCATTGGGTCAGTTGCTGACCAGAAGTTGAGCTGTCAGAAACAGATGGGCTGCCTAGAGAACGAGATATCTTGGAAGCATCTCCACCCTTGTCAGCAGTGTTACACAGCACAGGGATTTCTCAAAAGCAGTGATTTCTGGGAAAGATGCTGGTTTTTCAGCTGCACTTGGTCTTCCACAGCAGAATGATACCTTGTGGCCCTGAGAATAGGGAAACTTGCTGGCTTGTTCGTAAAGATCCGTATTTGTGAATCCTGTACTTGGAGGGGTAGTAATAATAGGGAGGTCAGTAAAGATCTTAAACTTGCAAAGGGATTGTTTTTCAGCTCTGAGAAGCCTTCAGGTTGCTATTAAAAGATGGCTGTGTGTAAATGTTCTTTCTGCAAATGAGGCCAAAATTTTTAATCAACTCTGAAAACCTTTTCCTGTAGTCCCCTCCACTTCTTTACCCCTCAGCAGAATGAGAATAACAAATGCTTTCTCAGACTGTAGAGTTGGGATGAGGATTATACTCAGCTCAGATATATGGAGGTAAAGTGCCTTACAAGTATCTAGAGAAATAGAGTTTTTGTAGACACTGAATATTGAGGCAAGTTCTAGATCAGAATCTGACAAGAGAGTACACCAGTCTGGGATGGGTTTTCAGTGTGACTTGCTGTGGTGGGTTCACCCTGGCCAGAAGCCAAGCACCCACACAGCTTCTAACTCACTCCCTGCAGCAGCTCTCCACAGGGGGATGGAGGAGAAAATAGGGAGAGCAAAAGACAACTCCTGAGTTAAGAAAACATTTAATAGGTAAAGAAAAGCTCAGGGGGTGAAAAACAAGCAGCGCAAGGGAGACGGCACACCAGGTGATGGCAGACTGATACCCAGCCAGTCTCCAAACAACAACCAAAAAACTTGCTTGAAAACAAAAATACCCTTTTCTTCCTTTATCCCAATTTTTATTTATGAGCCTGAGGATAGATCACATGAAATATCCCTCTGGTCACTCTGAGTCAGCTGTCCCACCTGTGTCCCATCCCAGCCTTTTGCCCACCCTCAGCCTGGCTGTGGGGGTGTAGTGGGAAACAGAGGTGGCCTTGACACTGTGCAAGCACAGCTCAGCAATAGCCAAAACACTGCTGTGTTCTCAGCACTGTTGTGGCCACAGAGCCAGAACATGGCACCATATGAGCTGTTGTGAAGAAAATTAACTCCATCCCAGTGAGACCCACCACAACCCCAAATCAAACTATTTTTTTTTACTTACTTTTTAATGTGGTACTGAAAAAGGAATTACCAGAAGAACAAAATCCTATTGTAGCATCTTAAGAACTGAGTATTCTTCATTAAAAATGTTTTCTTCAATGTGCAGATGTGAAATTTTCATTAGAATCATGCACACTTCTGAAACAGTTCAAAAAGACTCCTGAGAATTTGCTGAAGTTCATTTTTTACTGAAAAGTGTGTCAAAAAATTTGTTTCAGGAAATTCAGTAGCACTTAAGTGTTTGTCTGAATAGTGTTTGCAAATTCAAGCTGACTCTGTCCTGCAAGAACAATTCTGGAGAAATGTTACCCAGTGTGAACATCAGACCTATGTCAGAAATGAGTAATTCTCTAATTGCCTATAGCTGCATCTTGTTACTGTCTGTAGAAGTATATAATTCTGTGCCTTAAAATAATCAACTATGTGAGTCTTATATATCATGAAACTGGACTGATAAAATGCTTTCAAAATCAAAACACTAAGAATTAGATTTATGGGGTTATCCTAAGAAATGGAAAAACTGAAAAAATAAAAAAAAATGAAGTAGGAATGAAATCTTAGTTCACTTCTGGAAAAAATCAGTGAATGGCCCTGTTCTTCCCTGCAACACCTTACTTTTGGTTATGTATGTTGCTGTCAGTGAAAAATAACTGGCAGCTGTGTGATGCAAAGAATTCAGGTAATTCAGATTAGAGCTCACTGATTACTTTGATCAGTATCAAAGTCTGAAACGGAAAGCAAGTTGAGCTTTCACAGATCTTTTAGAGAAAATAATTGAGGTTAGAAGAGACTCTTGAGTTCTTGAATTGATTCTTTATTTTTAGGGTATTTGGCCTGCTCTGTTATTGGTGGCCCTTCTTTATTCCACGTGTTGATATGAAGAGAGATAAGTATTTGTTCCTGGTAGTGAAAAGCATCACAAAGCATACACAAATGGGTAGCAAGCAGTGTGAGTGGTCTAAATGTCAGAGTTCAAGGCAGCCACCTCCAAACCTCTTACTAGGTTTGTCAGTCAATGCTGTCATTCCAGGAGAGAGGTGACATTATGGGATTTGGTTGATCATGCATTAAGCACAGTGAAACTGAGACTCCAGTACCTTCATAAAAAGTTGTATGCAATTTCTCATGCCTTTTTAACATTGAAGCACTGACTTGAATGAAACTTTCCTTGTATGGTGGAGAAGAGTGAACATACTCATAAAAGGCAGCCCACAGTGAAGGCAAAATAGAATTGCCCCCCTCCAGTATGTTTTGAAATAGTTCAGCTGTAAAGGTCCATGATTAGAGCAGGTAGTTTTTCTTTGCCAGTGATAACTTCCATTTTTTGTTCCCTCTATGGAGCAGGCAGTTGGAACAGGTTAGAAAAATTATGGAAATCTTTGTTTACGATAGCAAAAGAAGAAATGTTCTCTGAGGCCGCTAGGATGGAGTGTGTATTCTGCTAGAAGGGAGGATCAAGGCAGCAATTTATGTCCTGTCCAAAAGCGAGGTGTACGTGGGGATAAAGTGGTGAAAGAGTTCCTGTATTTTTCTCCAACTACACAATTCAGGCAGTTTAAAAAGAGCCAAAGCATTCCCTGTTGCTGTGCTCTGATTGTGAGCAAGGTGGCTAGACTGTCTGATCTCAGTTAATGAGCAAAACCCCTGGAAAAATAGTGATAGAGAAAGTTCAGGTCTTGGCAAGTGTGTCAGTATTACTGGCAATAAATTTCATGTTTAAGGAAGACAGCCAATGGAGCTGAATCTCATCCTGTGTAAATTGTGTCTCATACATGGGTCTTTCTTTTTTTTCCCTCCATTATTAGAGAGTCCAAATATTGAGCAACTATAAATCCAGCTCTCTTCAGCCAAAGTCCTAGGTTCTGTGGATGCCAGTGACAGAGCTCTGTTAACCACAGAATCCAGTCACAGCTCATGTCTGCTGCCTGCAGAGCCAGCCCTGCTTGTTTGGTGTGTGGCTAAATTGGAGATGTGAATTTGTGGCAGCTCTGACTGTGCTTTTGTCTACAGTAAGAAATCTGTATGAGTGTCTGCCAGAGCTGCTTGTTATGAATGAAGATGATAACTTTCTGAATGGCTTCATGAAAATACAGTCAGACAATTTGTAAAGGACTAGCTGTTCAGGAGTCACCTCTGCCTTTACTTGGTGAGGCTGTAGAATAATGAAGGAAAGGCGTGACTGATGCAGCGCTTTACTTGATAATAAATGCTGTGATCAGCTCTTCTGTGTCTGCACAAGCCACAGTAACTTCCTGCTTTGTTAAGTTGAACTTTGCTTATTCCAAGTTTTGCTGTAATTTGGGCTTTTTGGGAAAGGATAGCTGACTAACAGGGATTTCCTTTAGCTGTTGGGGAACCCTTGCTTAGCTGGTGTTCAAGAAATGTTTTGGCTATGCCGAAGTAGCTTCACTGAGCCCCAACAAAACCCATTTGATTGGGAAATTTCTAGCTAGCTCAGTTTATTGTCTGGCAGTTCTTACTGCTGACAGAATGGTTAGCGCAAGTTGAGATACTGAGAGTTTGACTTGCTGAGACTTTGGCTTGCTCAGTGTGGTAACTGTTAACCAGCACTGGGTTTTTGATAGTGCCTACATGCAATATAGAAGAGCTTGTCAGTGCTGTTGTAACGTTGCTAATTAACAGCAGTGAGAAGAGAGACTTAGCAGTTAAAGCAGTTTTGAGGTTTCCGTACAAAACATGCTTTTTTGTGTGCTTGTGGTGGATTGACCCTGGCTGGATACCACCAAAGCCTCTCTGTCCCTCCTCTCCTCAGCTGGGTAGGAGAGAGAAAACATAACAAAAGACTTGTGGGTCAAGAGGACAGGGACAGATCACTCAGCCATTACCATGACAGGCAAAACAGACTAGACTTGGATAAATTAGCTTAATTTATTACCAGTCAATAAGAGTAAGATAATGATAAAAAACCCTAAATTTTAAAACACCTTTCACCCCAGCCTTCCCTTCTTCTCAGGCTTAACTTTACTCCCAAGTTCTGTAACTGCTTTCCAGAGCAGTGCTGGTGGAAGGGTAATGTGGGTCATGGTCAGTTTATTACACATTGCATCTGCTAATCCTTCTTCCTCAGGGAAAGGACTCTCCACACCCTTCCCCTGCTCCAGTGTGGGGTCCCTGCCATGAAGCACAACCCTCCATGAAGTTCTCCAACATGAGGCCTTCCCATAAGCTACAGTTCTTCACAGACTGCACCAGTGTGGATTCCTGCACTGCACCAGCAAGAGTCCCTTCCCATGGGGTGCAGTCCTTCAGGCACTGCCTGCTCCAGCGTGAGCCCCCCATGGCATCACAAGTCCTACGAGCAAACTTGCTCTAGTATGGGCTCCTCTTTCCAAGGGTCCTCAGGTCACTGCCAGGAGCTTGTTCCACTGAGGGCTTCCCACAGGGATACAGCCTCCTTCAGGCATCCACTTGCTCCAGTGTGGTGTCCTTCACAGTCTGCAGGTGGATCTCTGCATCCCTGTGGACCCCCATGGGCTACAGGGGCACAACTTCCTCACCATGGGCTGCAGAGGAATCTCAGCTCTGGTGCCTGCAGAACCTCCTGCCCTTCCTTCTCTAGTGATCTTGGTGTCTGCAGAGATGTTCCTTTTACATATTCTTTCTTAGTCCTCCCTCCACCTGCAATTGCTGCTGCAGAGCTTTTTTTACCCCACCCTTCTTAACTGTTATTTCAGAGGCACTTGCCATGGCTGCTGGTGGGATTGACCTTGGCCAGTGGCAGGTGCATCTTGATGCTGACTGGCATTGACTCTATCGGACATGAGGGAAACTTCTGGCAGTTTCTCACAGAGGCCATGCCTGTAACCTCTCCGCTATCAGAACATTGTCACACAAACCCAATACAGCATCTGAAACCTGCTGAAACCACGCTTGCCCAAGTGGGTTTGGCATCCTTTAGCACACTGAGAGTTTCAGCTGGCAGGGCCTGCAGTGGTAACTAGTAACCTAGGTAACTACAAGTTAGAGCTTAACTCTTGATCACTGAATCCTGTGCAGCAAGTAATATTTTATCTTATCCTCCAAAGCTGTGTTAAAGGTTCATCTTCAGAAATTCTGGACAGATGCAAAGTAAAGGTTTGTCCACAGATGTTATCATTTCGTGGATTCTGGCATGCCAAAAATAGATCACTTACAGTAAATAGTGTAAATTCATTTACAGTAAATACAAACGGATGAGCTGAAAGATGCTCTAGAATGTGTATCTGTGCTATACAGCACAACTGAGCTTACCTGTCTTTGAGAAAAGTACCTTAAAATAAGATGTACTTTTATTTTCTTGAAAATGTTCCTCAATGAATAAAGTATCTTATTTTCATTCTGTTAATAAAGTTACTCCATTTGCTGTCCATATGTTGCAGCTAGTCAAACTGCTTTATCACTGGGTTGCCCTTTCCAATTTAAGAAACTTGTAATTTAAAAAAAAAATTCAAAACCTTAATATACCTGTCTAAACAGGGACTTCAGTTCATGCATGTCAGCAACACTTGATATGCTATTGACCTTCAGAAACAGAAAGGCTTTTTGAGATTGTCCCCCAACTATTGGAGAGGGTATGGAAGGGGGAACTGGTTGAGGTGCTTTTGCGTATTTTTGGCAGTATGCAGTCTGCATTGATTGACTGTGCTTTTGCAAATTAATGTTGAGGTAGCTGGGTAGTGTGGGTTTCAGTTGAAAAAAATGATGAGTTTCTTTGGGGTTTACCTCTAAAAAGTGCAGTTCAAAGTCCAGTGAATGCTCTAATAGCCGCTTATTCATGCGTAATAGCAATTAGGTTGAAGGACTGTATGAAACAATAAGCAATTATGGGTTGACTTATTTATGTATGTGCTTTTGTTGTTGTTTCCAGGAATACCTTTTGTTAACATTAGAAAATCAATGTTTTCCTCAGTGCTAGGAAGGTGGGGGAGGAGAGGAAGACTGTTATTTGTTGTAAATCTGAGAATATCAAAATGTCAGTGATGGTGACAGTGTAGTGTCTGACTCTACAGGTACTGTTAGTATGGGAATACTGCTGGGCCTGTGTCTGTTCATTGTGGATACACATCAGGTGATTTTACTAGAGAAACTCATAAACATTTGTTAAAGCTTTTTATATATGTATATTTTGTGTGTGTACATATGTATATAATATATAATAATTTAAATACTGTTCAAGGAAGAATTTGCATCTTCTTCAAAGGAGCTATATGAGGTGACTTGGTTATAGAAAATGAAAGACTGCATTTAATTTCAGTGTTTGCTTTTGGAAGGTTCAGACTGCTTTGCCACATTTAAATCAGGTGTTTACTTTCAAATATATACATAACCTCACTGACTCATAAAGTATGCTTACCTATACTTTGAATATATGTTACTTACCTGAGGTCTCACCACACTAAGGCTTCTTCAGGTCTGTCATGCCTCCAGTTGAGCACCTGGCCTTATCAGTTCTCTTCAGACGCCCTTTTTTCAGGGAGCACTTTCAGAGCTCTGGTGAAAAGTTTCCTTTCCTCAAATTCACTGTAAACTTGCCAGTTCATCATGATTGTGGTGCTTCCTTGTGTGCTTGATCAGGGCACCTCTGATGACTTCTCCTTCTCTGTCTGCAGTTGGGGGGGCTCCTGTGGGACCAGCAAGAAGCTGGTTCAAGTCCATGTAGCTCTTTGAACTGAAAGAATTATATTTGCTGAGAGTCAGCCTTGCACATCTAACAACAGTGAACTAGTTCTTCAGAGGTGTCTGAGCAAGAAGAAAAGGTGATGTGGACTTGGAATACTTGATAGAAAGAAGGATGAAATCAGAATAGCTCCAGAAATGAGAATATCTTTGAACTTGAGGTTTATTCCAACATTGAAAATTTACTGTATTCTACCAGTCTGCTGGTAGAAGTTTGATTCCTTGTGATAATTTATTTCTTGGTGTCCAGAACATGTGTGAATTTGAACACTTCTTGACATTCACTTTTTTACTTCTGCTCTTACTGTTTAGAGAAAACACTGTGATTGAGGCAAGTAATACTCCTACTTCACATCCTTCCCTGTTAGCATTCCCATGCTGTGCTCTTGTAGCAGTCCACATTTGGGCAACCACAAAAGCAAATGAGCCGACACTGTCTCTTGGCATCCTGTTCTGAGCTGAAATAGGAGCCAGCGTAAATGGCTTAATAGCTTAAGTCCCTGGCAAGGACAGCTTGGAAGATAATACCTCGTTTGTAAAAATTGAAAGTTAACGTTCTTTGTTGTTTTGCAGGAGGGTCTTGCAGATGTAGAATTTGAGTGGATTGGTTTTTGCTATTTCACTGCTCTTTATCTATATGTTTAGGAAGATATTTTGAGGCGCTTGAGGAAGAGCAAGAGGCTAATGTTTATTTTGGCACATCTTACTGTGGAAAGTGAGTTTTCTCAGTCTGAATTTTTTTTTCCAGAACCCACATCCCTCCCTCCTGCCTATCAGAGAGAACCATTTTACTGACCATGTAGCTGAATTCTTCTGTTGTCAATTGGGCTCAGCTCTACTAGTATGATATACGTAGTAAAACTGGGAATTCAGATTATGCTGAATCACAGTGATGCTCTGCAGATGTTCCTCTAGGATGCCAGCCAGCAGAACACAGGCTCTAGGCTTCCAGCAGCATTCTCCTGCAGAGTGGGGAGGGTATGGAGCCCCTGCGTGCACTGCCTGAAGTGGGGAGCATCAGAAGGAAGCAAGTGGATATTTTATCCTGAGCAGCCACTGGGCAATTGTGGTAATTATGCAGTGGTGCTGGGTTTCCTACCTTTGGAGCTCTGGAGTGGGGATATGCCTTTGCTGGCTCTTACCTGGTTCTAGGAAGCTAATAGATGTGTTTGAGGGAAATAAGACAACTCCTTCAAGAAAAACCTCTTAAGAATGGCCTAGGGGTTAAAGTACTCTTCTAGTGTAGCAGCAGGCAGGTTTGGAACAGGCACTAGATGTTCAGTGTCTGTAGGCTGGAGACATTCTCTTGTCACTGGGCTGCTGAAATGAGTTTTTTCTGTATCTTCTATTTGAGCTGTTTCATGTTCTTTATATAAATATTTATAGAACAGGACTCCTAATTTTTTCCTAAATTCCAAAGATTTTAATGAGTTGATAATTTTCTACCATGAAATGAAAAATTGTTGGGAGACTTTCTGCCTTGTACTATTTCAGCCTTTTGGTATTTTTGTAGTTCACTAGAGCTTCTTAATGTGGAGTAGAGTCGGTGTTGCTGAGTGTTCAGTTCTTTGGTAAATGGGTGGTATAAATTGGATGGGTCAAAAAGAAGAGCAATAGGAAGTGCTGTCACCTCAGTTTAGAATTACATGTGCATTTGACCACTCAGACTTTTAGCAGTATATTTGATAGTTGTTCAGGTGACAAAACCAGTTGGATAGGGTGTTCAAACACATAAAAGGTACATCAGTTTAGGTGGGAAAATGTTGGCTTTATTTTACCGACTCTGCTTCACATGGCAAGTTGTGCAATTTTAGAAAGGATCTGGCTTGAAAATAAGTGTTTGGCTCCTAATCAGTATGGAAAGAGGATGGGAGGAATTTTCAGAGGTTGTGCCTAAGTCTCTTGAATGTTCACTAGGAAATAGCTCTTCTATCCCTTAAAATATCCTTTCATGGAAAAGCCTGCTGCTGTGCAAGAAGGACTCCCTTCCAGAAATTTGACATTTGTTTGAATTCCTAGATTTTAAGAGTGTACTGCCACATGTATTTTGGGGAAGTTTTTCAATGTTTAGAGTGCTGTTTTTTAAAAAATAATGGTGTTTAGTTTATTTTCAAATTTATTTACTTTAAAGTATGATTATTTCATAAAGCATTTTATGCATTCCTTTTCTGTGTGCCTGCCTATATATGTACACTAACATATATATATATACACGTGTGTGTGTGTGTGTGTATGTCAGCAGTTACAGAGTGTTTACTTTGCATTGGTACCTGTCTGTTGAAACGTGGAAACATAGCTCTACACAGGATTTGCATGTGTCTCTTCCTGCAGCTCTGTTCTTCATTCCAGTAAGTTGCTGTAAATAATGCAGAGCTGACCTTTCTTTATGTGCTTTTTAAATTGATCTCCATTGCCCAGATGCAGGATGGCATTAATGACCTTAATATAAGCTGCTGGTTTGGATCCTTCTCAGCCCACGCTATATTCTACAGAGGTAGGAGGTTGTTACGCTCCCAGGTCTCTGAGGTGTAACTGGTGGTCACTGTTCGAGGGTGTCAGTCGCCTGTCATGAGCAAATACCAGCTCGTAAAGTGACACCGGTCTCTGGGGAAGCCACACTGAAACTTGTGTAAAAGAAGAGCTTCACTTCGATAGGACAGACCCAGCATTCAAAGGCTGTACAGGAAGAGGGTTTGCTAGCAGCCTCACTTGTAACCAAGGGTGACCAGTGATAGAAAATACAGCCAGAATCTTTTGTGATGTCAGTGTCGAGAGATATGGTTATATCACTGAATACTTGTAAACTGTTTGGATGAAATATTAATGGAGTTTGGGGAAGATGGCAGTCAGTAGCTTTTCTTTTGACCATCTCATGTTAAAGGCTAGAGTGTTCCTCTGCAGGATTCTCATACAGTGGAGCTGCAACACCAAGTGCAGGGATGACCTGAGGATCCCTCACACACCACATCTCTGTGAAAACACAAATGCCTGTGGAGCCCACATAAGCAGTGGTCTGGCTTCTCACACACAGGAACTGGGAGAGGGAAGCAAGTCAGCTGACAAGAGGGGAGAAGCACAGGTTCTGTTCTCCCTGGGTTACATGGATGGTACCATCTCTGCTTAAGAAGGGGAGAGCATAACAAGTTCAAAGAGCAATGGGTTTTATCAGAGTGAGGTACAGAACTTACTGATGCCTAACAATTTTATTGCAACACTGACTGGACATGGCAGTGTGTCTGTGGTACCACCTTAGAGCCATTCCTGCCGTTGGCAGAAATCTGCAGAGGATAGGAGACAGAAGGACAGTGACCTGGGTGCTAAGGTCTGTCCTTCCTCACATGCCCCACTCACACCTTTGTCCCTTTTTTCTTTTTAGCAGATAGGTCTCTGGTCTCTCAGATATGGACTTGATAGTGTTAAACAGCATAACTGAGTTGCTGATGTGCCACTGCACATTTTCCAAACCTTTACCCCTTACTGCCCATTTCCAAGCGAGCAGCCTGCAAAGCCATAGATCTGAGACATCTGCTTCCTCAAACTGTGCAGTCAGGCATTTCAGAAATCCTCAGGAGGAGGCGATAAACAATGGGAGAGCATAAGCCTCCTTTCTGTAGGAGTCCAGAGCTACATGTGGAATCAGTGAGATGCTTTATTTCCTGCATCCTGTTTTCAGATCTGCAGCCAGTAGGTTTCAGGCACAGCGTGGTGACCAGTAGAGAGTCTGGCTGCAGTAGCTGAGCAGGAGGGAGAATGCAGAGGCAACAGCTGCATTCTGCGATTGAGACAAGCATGACCAGGGACAGTAACGGGACTGGACTCTGCAAATGAGGAATACTCTGGAATGTTTGTGCACTTCCATACATATGTTTGTGCAGGCATTTAAAGGAAAGGATTTTGAAGCCCTCAGATGTCACGAAATTTATCTGGGGTGCTTAACTAGTCTGAAGTGGCTAATCTCAAACTTCCAAAAATCAGGAAATACCAAATGATGATGTGCATAGAAAACGTCTACATGCAGTCATTAGAAAGATATAAAACAGTACTGGAAAACACCGGTTCTGTATTTATAACATTTTATATTGATTTCATTAGGTGTGTTCATTCTTAGTGACACAAAAGGCTAAAAGGACAGCTGTGAGGATACTTGTTAATATGTCCTGGGTGCTCCTGACTCTGGTTGTGTTTATGCATTTAATTATTATGTTTGTCTTTAGACACGAGACTACAGCAAATAGAAAATCATACCCATTGCTAATCTCAGGATACTGAAGACAAATGTCTGAATTGTGGTATTTCTTGTAGTTTCATAAACAGTGGCATGCTGATGTTTGCCCATTTGACCTAATTAATTTTTTCTTCTATTTAAATAAAATCTGAGTGAAAACCAAAATAATTCCTTTCTAAAATGCTTGAATTCTAGAGTCTCACTCTCAGTTTTTTTAGTCTTTCTGGTGCAACAATATTAGCTTAAAACTGCATCAGAAAAATTGTGTTCATCTCAGGCTTCAGGTGCAGTTCTCTAGTAGCATTTCTTTATAATGAGCAACAAATTCAAATGTGCAATGGAGGCCATGTGTCTCTGATTCTGCTGGTTTTGCTTTTACCTAGGGCGTATGGAAGTCTGCAGGCAAAATAGTGTAATATAATATATATGGATGGATAGGAATCTCATTTGAAAATGAGATGTAATTCTGTAGAGAAGGTAGAAATAGAGAAGATGAAAGCATAGTGCAGGCTGCTACAATCTCATTAGATACTGTCATGGTTTAATCCCAGCCAGCAACTAAGCACCACACAGCTGCTCATTCACTGCCTCCCCATGGGAGTGAGCTTTGAGTGGCAGAGCTTTGTATGCTGAGCCTGACATCATATGATATGGAATATCCCTTTGCTCAGCTGTCCCAGCTCTGTCCCCTCCCAATTTCTTGTGCCACTCAGGCCCCTTGCTGCTGGGGTGGGGTGAGAGGCAGAAAAGCTCTTGATGCTGTGTAAGAAATGCTGGCAGTATCTACAACATCCCTGTGTTGTAGCTACTGTGAAGAAAATTAACTAAATCCCAGCCAAAACCAGCATGGGTACTTAGCTTTCTTATTATTATTTTTTGAAGTTTCTCTAAAATTGTGATTCCTTTGTTCTGCCCATACCTGTCTAGTTTTTAGGAGCTGGGGGATTTTGACTGAACTATTTGGAAATGAAAAAATTATCTGTAATTAAAAATATAAAATTACATTTAATTGAAGTTAATATTCTGATGTTGTTCTACTTCATGGAAAAAAATTGAGTGACAAAATAGTAAACTCTAGTTTCTCTTTTAGTAGACAAAGCTCACTCAGTGACTGGGATTAGAGAAGCATTGGCAAGGGTCAAGTCAGTCAGATCTGGAATTCTTGGTTTGCTGGGGTAGTATTTCCTTATAAAAAGAAACAGTTGCAGTGTGCAGATGAGGAACTAAGACCTTTTTTGGGATGTAGGAAGGCATTCATCCATAAGCCTACAGCTGGGAAATCCTCCCAACACCAGATTATTAGGTGCTGTTTAATGGGGAGTTTTCTGATCCCCCTTGCCAAAGTTGTGTTTTCAGATGTCAGAAGTGGTGGAGCAGGTGTCACACACAGTCTCTACTCTGATAGACTTTACTGTGACAGGGTATTTTCGCAAATTGTATCTTTCTGGCAACTGTTATGCTTTCATGGACTACTTTTTCCTCTCTGTGTATTTGCAAGGAGGTTTTTTTTTGTTGTTGTTAGGAGTGGGTAGCATCTGACAGGGTTTTGAAGTGTGAAATTTAAATGTGCCTGGTTTTGCAGCAGTGGCAAGACACAGAGTTGTTGTGATTCTTTGATGCTTGAGATGCAGGCAATCCCCCCCCATCCATAATCTTGTATAGAATGGAGTTTGTCAGCTTTACCTGAGGGTCTGGCTGGCTGCAAGGCGTCCATGGGCCAAATACCTCTGATGCTGGTACCAGTGGGAAGGTGGTGGGCATTCTTGGGAAGCTTAACACAGCAGCAGTAAGGTTTCACTGCTGCTTGGAGACAGAAAAGAAACTTCTGTAAAGGCTGAGCCAGCAGCACATATTTTAGGCTGTGTCAGGTGAGCTCTGACATATTTTTCTGCAGTGGTTAAAGGCCGTTCCTGTAACTGTCTGCCTGCTGGACGTTGCTGCTTACAGTTAAGGTCAGCAGGACAGAGTATGTGCCAGCACTATAGATGCCCTGGTTCAGGTTCATGGTAGCTTAAACTGCATAGACTAATACAAACTGCTTCATTTGGTAGGGGAGAGAGGTAAAACTCTGCCAAAAGTAGTCCAGTCCTCTCTGCAGCATTCCCTTGAATGCAATTGAAATGCTTCATTTTACAAGGCAAGTGAAATGTCTCATTTGGATGTGTGTAATAGCTTTAGAAAAAACACCCTGTCAGTATTTGAGGTCAGGATGTAATGAGAAACTGAGAGTGATCTGCTGCAGGTAGTGCATTTGGAAATTTGTATCAGAAATTAATGACCCATTTATATAAGGGATTTTGTAGTTTGTTGAGATTTTTTTTTCATTGATTTCTTTTTCTTGGAAGTCTTTTGGCATGATTTGCAATGACATCTCAGGAGCAGAAATGGAAGCAGGAGATGGTGGAGAAAGACAAAGCATGTAAGCTGACACTCAAGCTGAGTATCTCTCATATACAGTATGTTTTCTATCTTTTAAATTTATTACTTGTATTAACTTAATCTTGGTCAGTGCAGAAAATTTTCTGTCAGAGATCTTTCTCCAACCATTCTTTTGTGTGCATGGTGTTGGTGACATGTAAAGTACTGTTCTCCACTGCCTTTAGGTGCCTTTCGGGCTCAGCTGTGGGTTCTGTTTTGATGTTCCACAACTCACACAGAAAGAAGCTTTGCTGAAGAGCTGAGGATGAGAATGTAGCAGCTCAAACTTAGATCCAGGCCTGGAGATAAAACTTGTAAACCTCAGTGGGACTATTTTGTTCATAAAATTCTGGGTATGGTGTAGTCTTTTGCCACAGGGTCAGAAACTAAGTCATTGCTAAATACTGAGATTAAAATAACACCAGAGAAAAAACACTAGTTAAGTCAATAAATCAGTTGGTGCTACAATGAGAAATTTAAATTTGTTAACTGTTAAGTATAGCCATAAAGGATGATGCATTTAAAAATTAGTGCAGCATTGACATTTTCTTTTTAATGTATCATCTGTATTTTATGTAACAAGCAGTGCTGGACTGAGTTATATAAACGAGCAAGTGTTTCATAAATGTTATTTCAATTATCTGTCCTTGGAGAAGGTGAATGAAAAATAGCTCCAAGTCTGTTTTAGCATCTTCATTTTGACAGTTGTAAAATGCATATTAATGAAGTATGTGAAGTATAGAGAAATGGGTCCATTTGTAAAAGCTGGTGTCCTCTTAGTTCTTTATCTTAAAAGGGAAAGAAAAAAGAGAAAGGAAGAAAGATGCAGAGGGTATGTTTCATGTAGCATGCCAGGTGTTTTTGAAATAGCTTGCAGTTGCAAGCTAGCTGAATCAGCACCACATTTATTGGTGGAAGGTTATAATCATAGTAACACCTGCAGTGTACAGCAAAGAAGAGACACATCAAATTCTGGCAAGGTGTTGAATGAAGTTTTGATGTCTGGTTTTAAATCAAGTCAGGGCATTGCTACAAAGAGTAGAATTGGCTAAGTAGTCAAGTTTAATCAGCAAAATTAATTTCAATTTCAATAATTATTTAACTAGTATATTTGAAGAAACCTTAGTTGAGAGGCACGAGGCTTTCACAGAGTATCATTATTTGGGTTCATTTGCTTCATACAAGATGCAGTTTTAAAATGTACAATTTTGGTGCAAAATTGATGACACATGTTGAAAAAGAACCTGAGGATTTAAAGTGACAGAGATCTTTTCCCATTACTTAGTCATTTTTATAGATTAATAAATTTTTAAAGCCAGAAGAGTTTGTTACCTCCCTTAGTGAGCTTGTTTCTGTGTTGTGTGTTTGGTTCTTCAGGAACTTTTTTTGTTAGTGTTGTTATGAGGGGCTGGATCAGATTAAGTGTATTTGAATCAGTATGCAAGAGTGCATTGACATTACAAAGTCTGCTCTGTACTGGATACAAGAGCAAGCCAGTTGAATTCCTTAACTGTTCCTTACCATACAGTTACCCCTTAAACAGAGAATAGGACCCATCCAGCATGGGTTTGATGTCACTAGATAGAAGCCATGCTTTTATGAGAAGCAGCAAGGGAGATGAAGACTTAGAGTAACTTTAGAGCTGACTTTTCCGGTCTGCATGGAAAAAGTTATCATCTGTATCTCTTGTTCTTTGCTCCTTCAGCATGAGAAGTAGCTGACAGCAAAAGACAAGAAGTACATTGAAAAAAATTGTCTAGGGACTACAGGCTACAAGTATTTCTCAACACCTTTCTTTTGTTATTGGAACACACTAAGTATTGGAAATAGAATTGCCCTGAACTTACCTTCTGAGTGATCTTCCTGCCTGCTCTGTCCAGATGTTTTTAATTCTGCTTCTAGCCTTTGGGTGGGCTTGACAAAGAAACTAATTTGAGCTCTTTCATTTTTGATGCAAGGAGGGACAGGAAGGGCAACCTTCCGCTCCGAGATACCAGCAGACAGTAAGGCCTTCCCAGTGACACAGTGGCCCAGCTGCCAAGAAGGCTTATCAGACATAGTGAGACTCCAGTCTTGGCTAAGCATTTGAGCCACTGACTTAATACAAGTAAAAGGTATTTGAGCTCTAATAGAGCATCTATTCATAGTGTAGTAAGATGGAGATGGCACGAGCAACCTTACTTACTTCAAGCATGTCTTTTTAATAGCTGGCAATGGAAATGGTTACTTTTGTCTTTTGGCGCTTCCTCAGACCAAAACTCAAATGAACTTCTTTTTCTTCTTTCTGTTATCTCTTCCCCATATACTTCCTCAGCTCTCATCTCTTTAGTTAGAAAATGGGTGCATACAGAAATTAATTGTAAGATTTAAAAGTTGTCAGTGAATACTGCAAGTGAAGTGCTTAATTTCTGGAGTTTGAACTCTACTAAACTTCGGTGTTTCAAAGAAGAAGTTGAGAGAGGATTGTTTAAGGGCATTAAAAGAGATTTAGAAGAATTTTTGGAACACATATCAGTCCACATAGCAAATGCTCAAATGGGGAAAAGGAGATGTTCCAATTAAAATGAACTTAAGGGTTTATTCTCATATATCTATACCTTTTTATCAGTGTACAATAGAGTTAAAGATAGTGACCAAACCATGCTTGTATTTCATTTGACTTAGTCTTTGCTGTAATTCTTTGTGTGGGATTTAATTTTAAAATGTGAAGATTCAGCTCTGTTCCTTAGTGAAATTTAGGGCAGTTGGTTTTGATGGAAGCAAGAATAGGCAACGGGACTCCTTTCCCTGTGTGTTTAACTCTTCATTATGTGGTAGAGTCACCCAGCCACATAACTGGAAATAGAAAGCATATTGCAGGATTTCTTAATCATACGCAAATTCCATTCATGTGCCCAAGTTTTCAGAGAAGACTTAGAGATTTAAATCTACAGACCCTGTTAGTTTCAGTAGGAGCTGTGTGACTAAATCTTCTGAATTAGTTATGAATTAAAAACAAACAACAAACAGCCGTGCAGCGCTTGTCAGCCAACCTCCTGGCACATTTAGCTGCTTTTTAGGACTGCATTAATTGATAAATTCTTTTGGCTAAAATTGAGGATGCTGGTGAATGAGAAAACAGGAGCTGTTGAGTTCATCTAAGGTACTCCTGCTCTTCATAGCCTCAGAACAGGGTATGGGATACATGGCTGAGAGCAGTGTGATATGCCTTTTATCCAGATTCATAGCTATAAGGCATTTTTAAATGTGCTTGCAGAACTAATCTGGGGAAGGTAGGAAATTTGGACTAGATTTACCTTTGGCAGGATTGAGCACTGCTGTGCAGGACATTGTGTTCTCATTTTTCTCTAATGCTTACAGGTAAGCATATGCAATTAGTCATTACAGGTGTAGCTTTGACAGGTTGGGACTAAAACCTCCAAATTAATCTCTTTGATTTTTTTCTCATTTCAGAGACACTACTCTCCTCTGAATAAAGATGGCAGAAATCAATTCTCATGTAAATATCAAGGAAAAGGTAGGTTCAAGTTACAGTACAATACAAACCAAAATTATATTTGCATACCTATTTAATTACTGCTCTTTCCAACACTGTTTACATACTGAACTTTATTATGTATTGACTCTGTGCATGAAGTTAAGTACACACACAGATATTGATAAGACTAATCTGAATCTTGCGTGACAAGAAGCATTTTTACTTTTTTGCAGAGAGACTGTTTTGTCAGCTAGAGTTCTCTTATTCCTTTGTAATTCCTGTGCACACTGATGGTGTGGAGAACAGTACTTTGGGATGATTGCTGCTGTACAAAATGCAACCATCAAAGAAACATGCCCTTTAGAAATAATTTTCTGCCAAAAAATGTTATACTTATAATATTTAAAGCAATTCCTAAAAGTGCAGGACCTGCGAAGAGTAGATTACTTTTTCCTGTGAAAGTATGTCTGCTTTTAAATGCATTCCATGTGCTTGAGTCTTCTCCATATCCTTAGCTAGAGCCTTGTCACCCTTTCAGGAGCAGTAAAGGACCTAACGCTAATTAGGATATGAGGTAGGTCAGGAGATCTTTTGTGACTCCCAGCAGTCAGATTGTGAAGAGACCATCTAACCACAGAATTTCTTTTTCTCTGTCTCTTCTTATGGGAAAAGTTCCTTACCTGTTGCACTGCCCAGGTGCCTGTTTCTTGAGTAGTTTTACATTATATTTGTTGTTAACATCTGTGTTGCTCATTGTGCTTGAGGATTTGCATATCAATATGAATCTCTGTCTTGGTGATGAATGTCTTCCTTAGTACTTAATAAAAGCACACGGTTTTAAAATTGAGTAGAATGATGATTTTGTAGTAGAAAGTAATGTCATTGAATTCTTTTCCCTGATGCCAGAGTACAGTAATTCTGAAAATACAACTCAATAAATCAACTGAAGCTCTGCATACTTACTGTGTAGCTTGAATTTTTAATTTAAATCAGTTTTACAAGTGCAGGATTTTACAAATCATATGTTTGTCTTTTGCAAGTTTAAGAATGAAGAACTGCAACAGGATTTTTATTCACGGTAGATATCTGCTGTTCCAAGTGTGATATCAGCTGGAGTGCCCCAAATCAAATGTTTGTGAGCATATGCATTTTAAGGCAGGAAAATAATGGAATCAATACACTCTGTTATAAATTGCTCCACTCTTTATTCCTGCATCTTCCATCATTATTTAGTGCCACTAAATCCCTATGCCAAATTGAGAACTTAGTTTAATAGCAATTGAAATTGTTTTGCAAAATCACTGGGTTTTATTCTGGAAAATATAAATTAATAACCTAATGCATCAAGGGTTGGTGACCGAACAGTGTAAGCCTCATGCAATCTACATACCACAGTTGAGAAGGTGTTGTGCTCAGAGAGCCATTGCACCTGGGCAAGTCCCTTGTGTTTTAAAACACAATTGCAGTGGCTCTGTTTGGTATCTTGTATTTGGTTTACATACACAGCACAAAGATTTGGTATCTTAGTATTTGTATGGGCAGCAACAAACTGAGTAACTATGAAGTGACTGTAGCTTCAGAGGTCTTTGAGTGATGCACTAGAAATACAAGGAAAAAGTTGAATAAGTCCTGCAGAGTTGCTTTGGATAATATTTGCAGATAAACTGCTAAAATGTGAGGATTTCATTTGCATGTTTGAAAAGCAGACATATTTAGTGTGCTGGTAAGGTAGTCAAAATCACATCCCTTTCTCACTTAGCTTACAGAGCTTCCACAGTCATGCCTCACAACACTGAAGCAGAGTGAGTTTGATGTTTACTTTTATCTACCTTTTGGGAGGCAATATTTCTGGGTAAAAAATCCAAGGTTTATAAATATAGTACTTTGGCTGAGCTTCACAAATCCATTGCCCTCAATTTAAATACAATCAGGCCTGGTTTAAAAGAACAATCTGGAATACAGTCCCTTACCAGTTCTGCCTTTCATCTACCTTAGTGCTTGCAGATGATGATATACTTAAGACTTTGATTTTGCTAGGGCTTGTATGAAGCCAGAGGAGCTGTACATCTGCACACAAATACTTACTCATGTAAGTTTCTGCAAAAGTAGCACGCAAGTTTCTCCTTATATTTAAGGTTGTTTCACTGTGATAAAAGCGTGGTGAAAATCCCACGCAGATTTCAGGATGTTTGTTCTTTTGTTTGGGGGCGGGGCAGCAGTTGTTTGGGTTTTTTTTTCCAGTGGTGACCTTTCCCTGTTTTCTCTCCATAATCAGCTTCTAGTTATTCAAGAAAGTAAAATCTCTTCCACTGTTTTAAAAGTGGTGTGAGGCCAGTGCAGACATTTTGGACATTATGCTCCCAGCCAGGCTCTGTAAAGCCCCACCCCTGAATTTGAGTCATAAGAGAATGCTACTGTGGTAGTGATAATTCATTCTTGGCATTTCAGCTGAAATAGTTCATAGAGTCAATAGGTTAAACATTCTATTTTGTATCTTCTTTTTTCTCCCCCAAGAGATTTATATAAATGTTGGCCTGTGATGTTAGGAAGGCTAATGAAAGTTTCCATAGTTGGCAGAGACTCCTGCAGCTGTGATACTCTTGTGGGGGAGCCAGGACTGTTTCAATTACCATATTTTCACGTGCATAACCCACAGACTTTCTGGAATAACCTAAGTTCTGCATTTCAGCAGACACAAAGGTCATTAATTGCGTGCATAACCGGTATAAGAAGTTTGCCATCAGGACCTCTCTCAGAATAATTCCCTCTGCCCTGACCCTTGCTGTAGTCTTCCTTCACTATGCCACTCTCCCTCTTGCCTCTGATAACACTCATAATCATTTCTGTGCCTGAAAACAAGTAAGGACATTTTTTTTTGTATGAGAATTTTCAGAGACTGAGTGTTATACATAGTTCAGATCATATGCACAAAAGTTCACTGGATTAAGGGGTAAAATTAGCTAAACTCATTGGCTTGCATCCAAAACCCATAAAATCAAAGGAAGTATTCAAGCATTAACCTAGTGCATCACCAGAAGAGGTGCTGAGATTCTGAAGGCTTCCAAAGAAGAAGCAATTGGAGTGAGGAAGACAAGTGATGTATTGTCTCCTGCAACAATTAGGCCCTCTTAGTTTAACAAGAGAAGAGTGAGTATCAGGCACTTCGCAGAATAGCCATTCTTCTCTGGCATGTGACTTTGGTTTTGATCCAAAGGAATATCAGGAATTGTTTAAACTTCAGGACTTGCTTTTGGGCCCATCCTTTTTTTTTTTCTTTTTTTTTTTTTTCTTCTTTTTTTATTTTAAATTTGCTGTCAGATCTGCTGTCAGCTGGAATTAGCAAAATACTCATTCAGATGAAAATTCTCCTTTTGAGATTCTGTTAGGAGTGATGTTTTGCTGAAGTGCTCCTGAAAGACTTGCTTTCTCATTTGTCATTTCAAGTGTCAGAGCTGGAGGAGCAGATGAGCAGCACTGCATGAAGGAAATTTTATTCAGATGTGGTTTTGGAGGTTTCACAGTTTTGTTTGCATTACACTATAAATGTGGTTTTCATAAGCAATAGTCAGCATGCAAGGAAAGAGTAGGATTTAGAGTGGAAGGAATGGAAGTAGTATGTAAATTTGAAATCATGCATTACCAAAGCAGATAGCTTCCAATCTGTGATTTCACTTTCTCCTTTAAGTTGACCTTTGCAGCTGTTATTTGCCCTTGTGTTGAAGTAGATGGACTGTTCAAAGACCAAAAAAGGCTATTTGATCAAAATGCACTTTTGTCACTTGATGAGCCATTTAACTTGGATTAAGGATATCACATACTCATGTCTGTAAATGGTGCTGTCATCACTCAAGTAGAACAGTTCTTCCTAAGCCAAACTTCTCAGGAATCCTTAAATAACATATTAGAATGTCTGGCTTTCTATTTGATGGGTAAAGGTGAAATTATAAATCCATGACAAGTACATAAAGAAGTTTACTTTTTTAGAACTTTTTTTGGGGCTTACTAGGAATAAATGATCAGAAGGTATCAGGGTGATGAACAGATCATGTAACAGAAAGAGAGGCACAGATCTGATCAAAGCTGTCATTTTGCTCAAAGGTTATATTAGCAACACTTGTTCAGTTTGTCAGGATGAACTTAGTAAAGCTTCTGGAAAAATGTCTCTAATGTAAGAAATAGCCTCTTAATACAGCCAAGTCAAATTGTATTTATGAAATATGTTTGTGTACAAGTTCAAAACCTTTTTAAAAATTCTACCATTAAGTGGTTTTAAAATGCATTTTCTTGCTTAATGTAGCCAGGACATCTGCTAATGCTAAATTCCTAGATTATCAAAACCAGCAGTGTTCTGCTGGCAGCCCTTCTTCCCTGCTTCAATTGCAGGATTTGGGAGAATTTGAGGGTGTAATGGAATTGAATGATGTATATGTGTACGTAAAAATTTGCTACTGACATGCAGTAAAAGTGGGAAATGTCTGTGTTTATTGATAACCTTACTTATAAATTAATTTAGTTCTTAACTTAGGGAAAATCTGTTGATCTTAATATTTAGTGCAAAGTGAAGGTGGATCAGTGTTAGTTTTCCTAACCAAGCTTGAATAAGAATATTTCTGTGTAAGTGACCATAATAGTAACTTACTTCAAGGGGATTAGAGCAGCTGTGTTTAGGGGTTTCAGAACAGCCGTGAGCTTTCAGCAAAGAAGTTTAATTTGTCACTATGTCAGAAATACATAAACAAACTCTCTGAACCCCGGATATGTTACTTATTCACCAGAAACATCCTCTTTGAGATGATGCCAAGGGGGACCAGATGGAGCAGAGCAGCAAACAGGCAGTGATTGAGTCCATGTTGTTACAGTTGCCTGGGAACCATTTGAAACTTGACAGAGAAAGTAAAGGGCTTAGAGGAACACACATCACTGTCAGCTTGGTTCTGCATGTGGCATAGGTAATCTGGTGTCACAACTTCCAGGCAGGCTGTTTCTTTTTGAGCTTGACTTACCTGGAAAGTCTTGTGAGATGGTTGTTTCTGAGGACTTAGAGTCAGCTACCATGAGAGGGTAGAATTCAGCATCCTTTCCTGTGCACTGTATTCCTCCAAAGTAACCTGTCACTGATTCATTATATATATATATGTGTGTTTGTGTGTATATATGTTTGTGTACATATATATATATATATATATATTTTTTTTTTTTAGGTGAGCCAAAAATTTGCCCCAAGTGAGATGTTTAACAGTAATCATCACAAAAATATTCAAGTATATCTGATCAGACCTTGAGGATTTTATTGTTAGGTAGAAGCTTATCTGAGAGGACTTGAAACCTTTTTCAATTTTGATTCCATTTCTGGGCAGTCTTCAACATTTTTTGTAAGAGACAGATAAAAACATCCTCATGACTGTGGAATTCTGGTCCTGATGAGACACAGTCTGGCTCAAATTGCAGCAAGCATTAGCAGGACTTGAGCTCTGGATCGGGTTTAAATGGAGGTGGACCTGGGTTCTGTCTGTCATGTTCTTGACTGTATACAGTTTTTTTTCAAGATCACAGATTTATATTTTAGATCTGTGATTGCTTTAAAGTAATTTCAGTAAGCTGAAATTCTGAGAAAGTTTTCTTAGTAAACAAGTAATGTGCCTTCCTGTTAGGCTACAGGAGGGAAAGCCCAGGAATTTAACTGCTGTCAGTGACAGATTCTCAACTAATGCTGACATTAATAGCATTAATTATCTGTGGTTCTGAAGGTATGTTACTGCATTCTCTTGGTGTCTCGGAATGCTGTCTAGTGTCCAGATGATGACAGCAGTTCACTGGGAATCTACACTGGATAAAAACAGGATGTTTCACAAAATAATTAGTCTGGTAATGCTGTTTCTCCTATGATCAGGTTTCAGTAGGTAGGGAAAAAAAGTTTTTTCCTACATAAATGGAAATCTAATAGAGTCGACTGCTGAGTTAGCCTTTGCAGAATGGCATTAATGCAGTACCTTTGCCTGGTAAGGGAGTCTTTTGCTCTGTTACTTTCTTTCATACTTTAGGATGCTAAATATTTTTTAAAGGAGTTTGGTGTTGAGAAGTCATAAATACCAGATGATTCTAGTTGGATAATCTGTTGCTTACATGTTAAGAAGATGGATATGCTGAGTTTGAGGACTATCAGTTTAGAGAGAGAAAGTTAGGAGTTACCTCCTGCCTTGGCATCATCCTATCACATCTGTAATAAAAATGAGCTCTATACAGATTTTTGGATTGGAAAATGATGGACTTCTCTCAAGCAGCTGAAGGTTTGTTAGCAGGTGAGGTGTACAGCTGTACTAGCACAAGGGCTGTTTTATCACCTGAGCTAGCAGCTGAACCAGAGAGGAGCCAGCATACCTGGAGTGGCTGGATCCAGATCACACTGAGCCCTGCAGTGTAAGTCCACCTTGTCATCTTGCATTTGTCAAGCATTCCTGGAGCTTTGATATGCTTCTGTTCATCACAGTCTGTGTTAGGTCTCTTATGACCTACAGTTGGAAAAGCATTTGTATTAGGCTTATGCTGACAGGAAGTTTCCCATCCCTCCCTTTGGGTTTTTCTTTTTTATCACTAGGTCCCTTTCTGGAAACAAATGGGACACTTTTTGCATGGGGGGACACAGCTGAGCTTCAGACCCAGAAATCTACATATATATTTGAAATCAGGGTTAAAGGACTAAGGGGTACAATATCAGGGACCTTTATCAGAAATTTGCATTTCTAGGTGAAGGCTGTCATATAGCCTGGTCTCCCTCCATATACCTTCTCCTCCTCCCAGATATACTGTCAGCTCACAATCTGAGTCTTGTAACCATATGTCAGTAATTTCTGTCCAGAAATTGCTGACATTTACATTGCCTGTGTACAACGGTTCTAATGTCTTTTAGTTTAAAACGTTGGTAAAACAGTGCATATGTTGTAGACTTATCTTGCTTATGTTGTCTGGCAGGCAGATCTTTGTCTTTGAAATTCCAGAAGTGTGGTAACATGATGCTATTTTGTTCCCAAAAATTTACAAGACAAATTGGAGCAAGACGAATTTACAAGACAAGGATGGAGCAAAACCTTTTGGGATCTCTGTTCTTTTGGTTCTGAACTGAGATGCTTTCATATATAAATATAAATATATATATATATATATGTATGCATGTATGTGTGTGTGTATTAATTTTGATGCACCATACTGATTGCAAATTTTAGTTTTCATCTACTCACCCACTTAAATCACTGCACAAATCTGGAAAGGAGAAATTCTAACCTTAGATATCATGGGTATCACAGCATACATACGAAAGGGAAGCATATTAAAAAAAGTCTAAACAGCTTCTGATTTGGGATTTTCTAGGTCTTGGATGCTTTTCTTTGCAATCTGATGTTCTTTTCCCGAGGAATTATTTCATTGAACTTGACAATTTTTAATGTTTTCCAGATAGAAAGATAAACAAATGTATTTTTTGTGCAACAGACAACAAAAAATATTGTTGGGTTTTGGCAGTAGAAATGTTGAGCTTTACAGTATATTAATTCCCTAAATCAAATTTTTTAATAGTTCAACTAAACCAGTTGAACTGGCTGTGTCCACAGTGTTGTCATATGCTAAATTTCTTTTCTCTGTACTGTTAAGCATTTTCCCTAAGATCATCATCCTGGTTTTTTTTTTGTTTTTTTTTTTTTTGGGTTACCTCCACAACTAAAATGTTTGCATAACGATTTGGTATTTAATTATAGTATTAGTTGGATGAAACACAGTTTAGCTTTTAATTCTGGTTTTTCTATAATAAAAAATTCTTAACAAAGATCACACAGTGCAAACAGAAAGTCTTCGGTTGGTTTTGTAGTCTAAAACATAGCCAGCTTGGTTGAGTTCTTGTATGTCAATGTCTTCTACCTTACAAATATTCTTCTTTTTAGTTTCCAGAATGCACTGTGTGGCAAGTTGCCTGATCCTCTGAATAAGATCTTAGCCTGACTTGGTTGTTTCAGATGCTTCCTGAGGCTTGCAGACTTTTCATAGCAAAGTAGGACCTAGAAGCCATGTGAGATCCTTGTGCTTATGTTTAAAGTTGGTTAGAATACTCTAGATATTTCTTTTACTATTTTTCCTGTAAGCAGTTACCACAAGGAGATTATGCAATTTTGAGTAGGCAGAGAGACAATTCACATGATTGTGAAAGAGGGGAGTTTTTTGTGAGAATATGAAGATGTAATCCACATGGTGAAAATGTTTGAGAGCTACGAGCTTGAACATAAAGTGACTGCAGCTTGTGGCCTGCTCTACCTTAGTGTCTTTGCCAACTTTTATTGTGGAGCCAGCTCGGTTCACACTTGTTGCAGCTTTATCAGTAAATAGCATGCCTGTGCCCACAATCACTTGATTAATTAACTCCTCTTTCCAGTGCTTTCTCTTCACATCCTATTGATTTGGGTTAGTTTTCACTTGGCTGCCTGCAGTGCATAGCAGAGAGCTATACTCCTTACTTCCTTCCCCATGCATGCATGTCAGCTGAAGGGAGAAACTTGAGCAGACAGGGGATTTTCTGCATAGTTTCTGGCAACAACAACCTCTGGTTCAAGCAGTCCACTTGTCAGCTTACTCTGTATGAACTTTAACATAAAGTTACCCCTGTTTAGTAGATACTCTAAAGCAGCTTCTGTTGGCTGGGGACCGAGCTTGTGGGCCAGCGTGGTTCAGTCATAGCGTGGCAACGCTAGACACACAATGGGATAGGCCTCTGGGAAAAGGCCCTTGGGAAGTAGGCAAGCACTTCAGCTCCACTGCCTTCTAAATTATGAATTTGGCCAGGACTGTCCAAGGCTGGACTTGCTACCTGAGAGGTGCTGTGGGTGAATGTGAAGCTGCAGAGAAGGGTGTGATGGGATGATGGACAGGAGCACAGTAAATCATCCTCAGTAGCTGTACTAATATGTACTGAAAGCAAGCATGAGCCTTTTGCAGTTCTGATGCGGAGTCCAGTAGGCATCAGGAATCTGAGCTGTCCCATCACTGCATTCAGAGACATGCTGTACTCCTGGTTTATGGTAGTATACAGGACGGGGAAACACAGTGCTTGAGGAGTGGGGTGAACATACTACAGCAAAATAAGATTTTTTTTGTCAAATCTGAGCACTTAAGTGTTCCCAATCACCTTCTGATGTCCCTGTTGATGGAGACTCCATAGAGATTGTCCTTCAGCACCTAACTGGGCAGCTAAGACAAGGTAGTGTGAATGCGTTTGCCGTGTGAGCCAGCCTAATGCCCTTAAACAGCTCTACCTTCACGTATTACGTTTTTGCAATTATATTTCACAGTACAATAATAAGACCACACTGTTTCACGATTAGCATGATGACATTGGAATGCAGTAAATAAAGTACACCCTAATCAAGGATGTATTCCCACAGAAAGATGACAAAGGAGGGTGCCAGATAAACATTTGCAGGACAATAACGAGTTTCTGATTGTAAATATGTGCTGGATATCTTGACATGGAAGCTCATAAAGCTAATTTGGAACAGCTAAACTGGTTTGACAGAGTCTCTCATTTTTTGTCATAGGCTTTTGTTTTGTTAATTATGTTTAAATAAAAAAAATATTTTTTGTTAAAATTACTTTGGTCTGATCTAGGAAAATTGTTATAGCATTAAAATAAAAAAGCAACAAAGTTTCATGTAGCTGTTTGCTTTCAGCTATAACATATAGGGTGAGAAAATAAATTATGATGTGATTTCAGTAGAAATATGTTATCAAAACATCATGAGTTGAATTCCACTTGGTACCAATGGATACTGACAGTATAGCAGTAGCAAATGCTGTGAAATTTAAGCATTGTGTGCCAGAGTCATCTGTGGGTGTAACACTTCATCCATCAGCAGTTTCCTGAAGGAAGTATTTGGCATCCCATGTCCTTTGTTCAGGATTTTGTTACACAAGCTTCCTGGTCACTTGTAAATGGAACAGCAAACTGAAATAATGTTAAGCAGCCACTAGAACTTTTAAAAATTATATTGTTCTCTTTTATCCTCTGACTGTTTTTATGCATATGACTGTTTTTCAGATGCTAAAAAAAATCAGTCGTAACTTCGATGTAGCAAGGCCATGCAAGAGCCTTGTTGTAGAATTTGTGTGCCCACTAAATTTGCATAGGTAATATGTTGAGATACTTGGCACCAAATAGACCATTTAGGAAAGGAGCATAAGGCCAAATTCTGTCAGTTGAATTAAGCTAGTTCTTCTGCTGTGACTGAGAGTTGGATTTGTTTCCAGGATTACTGGCTACCAGTTCTGTGATTTGATGTCATGAAGAAATCGCTTCACTATGTGCATGGCTGGGTGAGGATAGAATGGGTATTGCTTTGTGCAGAGAGATACATTGCGGTGTGCTTGTGAGCACATCAGTGTAAGAGGCATTTATATAAACATGCATTGGCACAGGTACCTTATAGTCTAAAGGAGTATGATAAATTCATGTGGTTGTCTTCCTTTACTTACAGATCAATGCAATCCGATCAATTGTTCCAAACAAAAGCAATAATGAGATAGTTCTGGTGTTGCAGCAATATGATAACAATGTAGACAAGGCTGTTCAAGCTTTCATGGATGGTGAGTACAATGTACCTTTTTCACTAATTCAATCACATGCCAAGTATTTGTTGTCTCTAGTGGCTGAAAATATATTCTGTAGTTCTTCTGAAATCTGATGTGTGACACTTGTTAATTATAAAAAATTGATCCTCCTGGCTGCATCTCTGCTTCTTCATAGTATGAGTTCGACATGGTTGTTCATCTCTTCTAACTGACTTTGCCATTCTTGAAGCCATTCTTACTGCAGACCTGCTTCTTTATTCTGCATAAAAGTTAATGCTTTTTAAAGTAATATGTCAGGAAATTATTCACTACTGAAGATACAATAACTAAGAACAATTTGGAATAGTTCTGAAGCACATAACCAGGCCCCTAAACCCCTGAACTTGATGCATACATTGACATTCAAACCTCAATCTGAATTTTGCAAATAGCCTTGACATTTATAATGGCTGAACCAAGACTCCATTGAAAGTTTGAGCCATTTAAACTTGGATCCATGTTTGTATTTTGCGTCATGAAACCACCTCTAATGAAAGGTCACTTGTATTTTAATATCACTTTCCTGGTAAATATATATATTCAAGTATTTTGAGCTTTCACCAGAATCTGTGAGAAACCCTTTGCAAAAGTAATGGCATACCATGAGCAATCTTTTGAAAAATTTTTGTTGCTTGGGGTTACATAGATAGTAGAAGTTTGGTGGTCTCACATGGCCCTGTATATCTTTAAAATGCCTCATTTTTGCTATATCAGCAAGTTGTTGAATTCATGCCTATTTTACTTCAAAATATTTTTGGGGTTGATTTGGAATAACTTACTAAATTGTATCAGCCAAAAAGCATCATTGTATACTAGGAATTATCAATATGCAAAAAGCAGATGCAAGCAAACTGGACTATATATAAATGTGTCAAAATTCTTCCATCAGATCTATATGGTTCTTTTTGCTTCAGGCAGCTGCACAGACAGTTACATTCTGAGGGATGTATTGAAATTGCATTTGTGTGTGCACACACACACAGATAAAAAGGGAAGTGTGATGCATCCAGTTAATAAAAACAATAATTTTGTTTTCCTGTAATGTATGTCTTGGGGAAGGTAGTGGAGGACTGTTTGATGACTATTCAGTAAGTTGCTTTTACTTTATTTTGTCGTAAGTTACGATAGCTTGCTTGTGGCTTAGGAATTGTTTCCAATGGTTTCTCAAAAGAGGAAGTTCTTTCATCACCTGCTGTAAAGAAGAAACAGGGCAAACACAAGCTTTGCAAGAAGTGCAATAAAGTCATGAAGAAAAGCAAGCTGTTATACCTGAGTTCAGATGAGCTTTGTTTGAACTTCACCAGTTCATGATTACTGTTCAGAAGTCTTTGTGAGGGAGTATATAAAAAGTGCTAATATTTGTTACTGTCTGGAAAGAGCAGAAAAGATATGTATCCACGTAGCTGCCACTGTGGATAGAATGAACAACTGAAATATTTTTTCACACAAATGACAGAAATTGCTAAGATTGAAATAACGCTCGCTGAGAAGTCCTGCAGTGAAAAACATTGGGGTGGCCATACTGAGTGGAAAGGTTGAGCCACCTCCATGCAGTGCTTCTCTCAGAGGTGCTGCTTGCTGAATCCAGAAATAGTCAAATTTAGTTTCCTGTTATGCTTCATATCTGGAGTGATATTTAGGTGATCCCTCTGTTATGAATTTTATTCTATATGTAGAATTTTATTTATATGAAAGAGGGTTCAAATGTTTTATTTGCTATGCTAGTTTACCTAATTAAGTATAACCAGAAGGTCTGTTCAGCTGCTTTGTAGATGTGTTTGAGAAAATATACTGGTGTATTCAAATGAGGACTTTGGGGTTTGGACAGTTAGTGCATTTCCAATTGGAAGAAAGAGAGGTTAGTTGGATGAATCCTTAAAGTAACTCTCAGCATGCATAGTATTCACAGGAAAGCTGAGGGAAGCAAAGCAAAGACACCACCAGCCAACACAAAAAGGGTGTTGTTTGCTACTGTGAAAACAGTTACCAAAGCTGTCACATGAAATCACATATTTTCAGCAGCATGGAGTAAAATGGGGAGCAAATGTTTATTACTTGATACAGAAACATGGTGCCTGTCAAAAGATGAGGTATCTTTAGGAGAGGGGATTGTACTTACATGTACATAAGTGTATGTGTAACTAAATGTAAATATGTATATAGTTATACATGAAATAGAAGTTGTCTTAGCCTTCTATCTGCATATCATGTCATTTAGCAGATAAAATCCATCATGGCTTTGATGGATTCCATGCAAGTTTTTTCACAATTTAACAGATTTGGCATAGCAAGATACGTAATCTTTCCTATTGAGTGTGACAGGCTCACCAGATAATCTTGGATCTGGTTTATTGTGATAGAAAAGTAATTGTGGTACATCTGAAAGCCTCACACCCTCACATGTCTTTGGCTGAATACAGGTTAACAACTCATGGTGGTCTGAAAACAGCAATTCTTCTTAATACTAATATCAAGATTTCACTGAAAGGATTGAGAAGAATGGCTGAGTATGAAATCCACTTGAAAAGGCAAATAATGGAGTATTTACTGGATTTGTGAAGTGATGGTAAAATGGTTGTTAAATTCAAGCAGAAGACCTTTAATCTGCTGGCATTTAAAAATATTATTGTAGCAGATGCTGCCATAGTAGTTTGAATGACAGTTCAGACTGTGTGCTTACCATGAGATCTATTTTCAACACTAGGCTGCAGGAGAACAAAATGATGATGTTTGTTAGAAGAAGAGTTTTCTTCTAACATGGCAGCAGGCACTGGTCTGACCAAGGCTCTGCCTGCTTTGTTCCATAAATTTATCTAAGCAACTCATTATGGCTGACAGGCAGAATTTCAAGTATAACTGTAATTATTTTTCAGTATAATTTTTTACCATTCTTTTCTGCCAGGCCTAAGTTTACACTGTTTGTGTGATGCAGATTTTATGCAAAAGTCCACGAAATTACTCTTTTGGATGCTAATGTTTTACTTTTTATACTCTTATGTCTTCCGAAGATCACAGGTAACACATAGAAAATATGTGATAAAAATGCCCAAAGTTTTTAAAACTTTTGGATGCTCTAGAGTCAGGGTGGACTATTTAGCGTACTCATTGTTGACTCTGGGTGCTGAGATACTTTCCTTTTCAGCTAAGAAATTTGAGTGTTGATTTTTCCTGGTGATGTGCTAATGTTTTAAGTTAGGCACACAATCACTTTGTGCAGTGAAGTTCATAAAAAACCAGTAGTGCCAAGTAGACCATCCACTATAAGTAGTGAAATCAAAACAGGTAACTGAGAAGAAGAAAGGCAGCAGTGTCCATTTTGTTCTCCCCACATAAGAGAATTCACAAGAAATTGAAATGCTCCTCAGCTAAGAGACTAGAAACTGATCATGAGCACACGGTTCTTTTTCATAGCTGAACTTTTGCTGAAATGTTTTATCTTTCTCTAGGCAGTGCAACTCAGGTTCTAAAGGAATGGAATATGACAGGGAAAAAGAAGGTAAGAATTTGCTCTTTAGAGTCAAGGCATTTAAATCACTTGTCAGCTGTCTGTACTTGAGTTGTACTACTTTGGGTCGGTACTTGGCCTTTTCCAGCACCAGTGACTTCATTCACACCTGTAGATAGTACTTGAAAGCAAATTTGTGTACTATTTTTAATCCTATTCTTCTGTCATTTTCTCACTAAGCCCAGTGTTCTGAGCAAATTTCTGGGACAGCACATGTGTGTGCTGGGTGTGGGACCCTGGACAAACACAGGACAAATCCCAAAACAGCCCATGCACAGAAACACTTCTAATAAGAAACTGTATCCTGGACAGTCACAGCCACTTACAGTGCTCAATGTACTGATTGCATTTTGAATTTGTACAATTTGCATTGAGTGATGTCTCTGTTCTTGTGATATTTCTCCATTTAGAACAATAGGAGAAAAAGAAGCAAATCTAAACAGCACCAAGGCAATAAAGATGCTAAAAACAAGAATAGTGGACCTGAGAAGGCATCCCAAGAGCCTCAGCAAATAAATGACTGCCATATGAACGGATGCCCTAAGGACAACTCTGGCCGTGGTTCTGCCAATCAGAAACTGGAAACCACTTCTCCTGAGAACAAAGGCTCCGGATTTGTAGGGTCAGCACTGGACTGTCAAGAAATCAGAGGTCAGTTCATCTGACAGAGAGCACCTTTTCAAGTGGCAGTAGCTAAGCCTTCATTGACATAAATGCCATGGTATTTTTATTGCCATGAAGATGTTGTAGAGATGTTTTTGTGGAAAAATAGGACACATAACTATCAGTGTCATACCAATAGATTAATATCTGCACAGTGTTCATCTTGCAGTATGTTTCCTTGCAAAATGTCTTTCTTCTCCTATAGACAGCCCAGCTGATAGTGTCAAATTGTTAGCAAAATGATTAAATCCCTCATGTGGGGTAAAGAGATCTGAGCACTATGACTTTTTGGCATATTACTGGATTTCTATATTGCTTAGTCCAAACTAGTCCATTTTTTCTTTTTCTCATCTTCCCTACACAGGCTAGACTTCCACTGGCTTTTCCTAGCAGGGAAGGGAGGGCCTTTGTGATGTGGAGAGGCACTCTGATAGCCTTTTAGTACAAGCACTTAATTTCTCACAGGGGTCTATTTATCTAGTTACCATTTCTGAAACTGGGAGGGGCAGAAACACAGAAAATTCTTCCTTGCTGTGGTAAGTACAGTTACGATTATATCAACACCAGTATGAAGAAACTCACTGCTCTGGGGCAGAAACTCTGTGAAAGCTTTTGCCCACAAGTTCATAAAGCTCATATTTAATTGTTGTCAGTACTGGTACTGTTTCTTCAGCTCTTCACATTTCAGACATTTGACAGGCCTGGATTATTGCTGCTGTTAGTGTTTTCTTCCTGTGCCTTAAGAATTTTGCTTGAAACCCCTTTTTCCATGGTTACAAATACAGGTCTCAAACCCCATTTTAAAGGAATATGCCAAAGTAATAATTGTCCTAAAATGAATTATCTGCTGCTTTCAGATTACTTTAGTGGTGCCAGCCTCTGGTTAATTAAATGAAGACTATGCAACCTATAGCAGCCAAACAAACTACTTACCAAGAAATTTTGTCCTAAAAATTTGATACCTCACTAAAAACCTGAGTTATGCTCCCAGCCCTTGCTAGACTTCCACTTAACTTTGGATAAAATATGCCATAAGCCAGAAAATTCTGCATTTCCATAATACTAAAAGCATTTTTGCCACTTATTTTTCAAGACACAAACATTTGTGGTATAAATCAGACTTCTTAGAGTGACATTTTTTGAAATGATACATGCATGAATAAAAATATGTAGACTTAATTGCCTGTGCATGGGGAGTGTTTTCTAGGGGATACAGAAGGCGAGAAGAGTATCTGTGCTGTTAGTGATCTTTTTATGGGTCAGTGGGATTGAATCCTGCTTTTTTTTCCTCTCTTTGAAGCAGTTACAAGTTAGTTGTCCATATAAAGGGCAAAAAGTATCTCAAAATTTTTCTGTGCTTTTGCAAGTGGCAGATGAGAAATTATGATAGCTTTACAATTTTTTTTCAACTTAAACACATCTCTCCTGTTTCAATAACAAGGAGAGAGCTTTCAAACAAAAGACAGAAAAGAAAAGAAATGGAGAGAAAGGAAAACCTGAAACTTGAATATTAAAGTCCCCCTTACATAGTAAAATAATTTCCTGGTAAATTTTTTAATAGTGAGAAGAAAATAATTTCTTCACTTTCTGTTGCACTAGTATCCTTTTCTTTGCTGCCAGTGTCATAACTACTTTCTTAGGGTCAAAAGCCACCTATATTCATATTATTACATTTGTGCTGAAGTGATCAGGATCTTCAGGGGCCAGCAGCTGTGCCCTTGCAGTTTCTGAGCAAGTCATACAGATTCTTCTGAAGCAGTGTGAAATGCTGAAGTGAGTCCAAAGTGCACCTGTTTCATATTGCTCTCTCTTGTCTTGTAATCTCCTTTGTATTGTCCTTGTCTGCCTTGTTTGTTTTGGTTCCTTCCCTATCAAATGAATGTTACTGTAGTCATTTGACCATCTCCTTCGGAGGGCTCACAGCACAGAAGGATCATACATGTCTGCTGAGAGTCCTAATACTTTCCTCCCCATGAGGAACATGAGGTTTAGGCTTTGCCTATACCAACTCCCAATCTGTGAGGACTTTCAGAGCCATAAAATCCTGGCAGCCTGGAAGAAACTTCAAGAGCCAGAAGGGAGGATGCAGCATTTCTCCATAGAAAATTAGGGAGGGAAACATTTGGCTATTTGCCTTTAGTTCAGGTATGCTTATTTCTTGCCATTATTCCATCTTTCTTTTTCTTAAACATCTTTAGTTGCTGTTACCCTTGCTGTGTATGGCCTTGTAAAGAAGCAGCATGAATGCACTGAAAGGATATTTACTGCTGCCTTGCCATGCTATTGCTTTTTCAGGGACCTTGGTAAAATCAGATCCTGACCTCTTCCCTACTTACTTTTCATGTAGCAAGATTTTTAAGGAATCTTTCAAACTTCCTGTTTATATCTCAGGGGAAATACAGCTTTTTTCTTCCTTCAACCTAAGAATCTATGAGGTTCACTTGATTTGAAAGGTATTGAATGGCAAGCTGAAGCAAAAAGATAAACCACTCATTTTGAAGATGGCAGCTCAGCATATTTCAGAGCAAGTTAATCTGGGCTGCTGCCATTAATTGGCAGGTGTGATCATACTTGACTGTTACTACAGCAGATGTCACATGATAGACTGGTGCTGAAGTTCCAAGCCACCACATACTGAACCATGTAAAAGTTTACTTGCAGCTACTCTTATCCATACTTCTGACTTTTCTTGCAGGTATTTGACAGAGACTTTGATTCCTAGATTTTGTTATACGTATGTCTTAGTTGGTACAAGTCTTCAGAGACTTGCTGCAGACTTTCTCAATCTATTCTTAGTTGTGTTGATTGTCTTCAGTCAAATTTGAAAGTTCATTTGCAGCATACAAAACTACTGTTTGCTAGCCTGTGTTGGTCATCTTTCTGCTGGGTTTCAAAGTAGCTTGTGTGTAGTTTTGGAAGAAACAGAGTCAAAGCATATTGCAGACAAAAGATGATCAGAAAGTTTAATTTAGAGTATAATTGTTGTTCTAGGTGACCTTCTTTAGGCTGTCAGGTTTGTAATTTGTCTTGACAAGTGTACCAAAGCTGCTAATTAAATACAGTAAAAACAGTTATGCACGTTAACAACAAATTTCAGAAGATCACATCTTAGGGACAGAACCTGAAAAGCCCTTTCTTTATAGGTCAGCTGATAGCTTGCTGGTTTCTAATTAGCTGTTAGAGTTATGGTAGCAAGGGCAGCCTTGATTTATAAAGAATGCTCTCTTTGCACTAGGGTGAGACGCAACCAGGGTTGAACAGGGTTAGTGGCACTTCTCTCAGAGGAGCGGTCCTCAGTGTGTGAGACCGGCATCAAACCTTTGATGTGTTCACACTGCATTGCTGGTGTTTCTTGGTTTCACAGAGTCACAGGTTTCTTTGACTTCTTTTATTACTTTCTTACATACTGTTTTATGCAAGATACCTTTTCTGTTCTTGGACTCAACCTTTTAAGGCCCTTAAAAGCTGATTTAAAATGTGAGCACTGATGTTCCTCCTTGTTCCTGTGGTGTTGCATGATTGCCATTAAATATACCAAGATGTGCTTTCCCCCTGTCCTAATGCCCAGGCTGAAAGAAGTCACTAGTTGATATGCTCTGCCTGTCCATGTGATATCCCTCAATCCCAGCAGTGTTTGTCCCATTCCATGGGCTGTAATCCAGCTGTTAATTTGACAAGTCCCTTTTCTCCATGCATCATCAGTTGAATAAAGTGATGCATTAAAAGCATCTTCAGAATGAAGAATTATTGAAGTGAGTACAAAAATTAGAAAAGTGAGTTAACACAACAAATCACTTTCTGTGCTTGTTTCCTTAACTAAAATTCACAGTGGCAGTAATAGCTGGCCTTGCCTGTCAGTTTTCACAGTCATGCTTTGGCTGCTTGTTCCTCGGTTATGATGCTGGTATCTCGAATCCCTTTGAAGTTTTGGAAAGAGGAAACCAGGTTGTGTTATGGCAGCCAAACAGACTCAGGCATTGTTATCTTATCCCTCTGAAGCTGTTGAACCCAGGAACCTAATCTTTGACATACGTTCATTTCCTGCTTGGTTCCTCTTAGCTGCAGCTTTTGATAGAAATCTGTAGTCAGGCAAGGTAAGTATTTCAGGTAGGAATGTTTAGTCAGTGCTTTTAAAATGCTTTTAGTAAAATTAGGAATATTTTTTTTGTGTGCTGTGTATATGCATATTTGGACAAATACTATAATTGGTAGCATGCTTCTTATGTTATGAGGTGTTTTCACCATTGGCAGGAAAGAGTTGATTTTTTTAATTGAGATTTTCTTTTATACACTGTTGAACTAAGGAAGTGTTCCAGTTAGTGTTTAATTACCAAAACAATTTCATTTGTTGTCATAGCTCTCTGAGGTTCTGTAGAATGTGTGCCAGGAGAACACCATAAAGACATTCTGACTTAACAGTAAGGGCTTCATACCTTTCTTAATCTTACAACTCCCTGTTTTCTTCCTTAATGGTTTCTTGCAGACAGAGAACGAGAACGCCAGAGAGTATCTGTGGAATCAAACCCAAAGACTGTGAATGGAGTAGAACAGCATGAGCCCCTTCAGTCATCAGTTCAACTCCAGTGTAACGTAGGCAGGCCAAAGTCAAAATCTTCCTCAGTTAAATCACCCAATGTGTCAACCCAGCTTGAAACAAAGACAGATGATTCAGTCAAAAAAAGAGGTAAATTTGGTCTCTGGTTCCTGTGTTCTGAGGTCAAAAACAGCTGAGGCCTCCAGGAAAAAAAGACCTCTGAATTCAATTAAGTTAAAAAAAGATGTGTTGAAAAGCATGAGCAGAATGTAACAAAATGAATTAAACAATTTATGCTCTATTTAACATATTAAAATGAATAATTTGAGCTAATAATGCCTTCCTAATATTTATTTGATTTGGGGGATGCATTTCAGCAAACATGTTTAGAAACTGAAGAGCACCAGGGAGGGACTATGAAAAAGTTGGATTTATGAACTTCAGTAGAATAACTGCTTCATTCTAATCTGGGCAAATAATATGTTGAACTATTCCTGGTGCCTCATTCAGAAAAACTAAAACCAACTTTCTGACTACCGTGCAATTTTTGTTTTCTATTTTAGGGCCAAACATTGAAAAGTCAGTAAAAGACTTGCAGCGTTGCACTGTTTCTCTAACCAGATACCGTGTGATGATCAAAGAGGAAGTGGATAATTCAGTGAAGAAGATCAAAGCTGCTTTTGCAGAATTACACAGCTGGTAGGTAAATCAGCTGCAGGGATCCATCAGCTCCACTTAGAAAAGGGACTAATTAAGCCACTGGTATTAGTGGGGAGGGGTCACTGACACCCTCTTTGTCTGCAGCATTTGGTTTCATTTAAAAAAACCCATGGTGCCATTAAGTAATGACACTCCTCACCAACTAGGAAGTAATATATGCATATATTGTATACATACATAAAGTTCTTTGAAAAAAACCCAGATTTTTTTACTCCTTAATTGTCCATCTTGACCTAATTCTTTTGTATCAGATTCAGTGGCGACATATATGAGCAAATGAAAGCTGTTCTAAATATCCTGTCTGGGATTTTCTGAAGTCACTTTTACCTTCTTTAAATCTCTTCTTTCTGTACTGCATCTTTGATCTTACCTCCTTTGGCAGACAGTCCTTTACTGTCTCTTCATGTCCCATCATCTTTGCTTCTTATCCTACCATTGTTCTCTTAACTTTCCCTCACAGTTCCTTCTAAGTTTCCCATCCATGATTTAACTTCCAATTTGCATCTCTAGTTCATTCTTTTTCCTCATTTTATGTCTTTAATCTATATTTTCATTATAATTTTGATTACTGCTGATCTTTATCATGTATACCTACACCTTTGAAAACTTACAGCAGAAATAATTGCTGTAGTAGCAAGTTGCATATTTGATATAGTCTTGTCATGGAAAAGTATTTCCTGCTTTGAGTTTCACTCAGCCTTGGTTAAGCATAGGTGTCATATAAAACCTATGTATTAGACAGTGTTGGAATAAAAAGAATAAATCATGTTAAAGTGTACAATACTTGGTTACAAATCAGAAGAGTGAAAAACCTTTCCCCTTTAATTCAATCACAGTATTTGTCAGTATTTTTATAGCATATCTTATTAAAGAGCAGTAGTATTGGCAGAAGTTTAACTTTGGACTTCAGTGGTGTATTCAGTGTCTTCAAAGATGCATCTAAAGTAACTTCAGGGCCATGGGGGCTCCACTTCTCTATGGGCAGAAAATCCAAGTGCTGCTGAGCTGATTTTGGGGAAGATTCTGGTTCACTGAGCCCCCAGTGTACTTTACTGTATAGCAGGGAGAGCTGTGTTTCTGTTTCTCCATTAAATGTGAGCTGTGATCACCCATTGTACTAAACTCAGTAATGTTGTCAGGATTGTTCTGGAGCCATTACAGTGATTTTTGGCTTATGAACTTACATGTAGTAATAAAATTTTTGGGATAGAAAAATTGAGCGGAGTTCATCAACTCCTTCTACCTTTTTTTGGTAGGTCTCAGAGGGGACCTTTTCTCTGAGAAAACTATAGTTGGAACTCATTTGATGAGTAGTTCACACTCATTTTTTTATTTTTGGTAGCAGTGTTAAAAATATTTTAGATCACATGTCTCACCTTGGCTGCTGGCAGTCACAGGCAATTCAGTCTTTAAGCAATTGTCACTCTGATCATGGAACAGACTTAGAATTCTGTCATGATCTAAAGGTGCAGGAAAGTAGTAAGTTCAGAACTGAAATTCTTCATTTTTCATGTATCCATATTTTAGTTGGAAAACCAGTAAAGTGTATTGCCTAATATTAAAATACCTCAAAAGAGTTTGTAAATGCAAGTACTTAAAATTATGAAAATAACCTGGAAAACTTTTCAATAGGTTTCATTTCATTTTGCCTCCTACCAGCTTCAGTCCCTAAATTATTGAAGTGCAGTCTGCTGGAAGCTCTAGAATCTAACAGATCTGTGGTCTGAATATTTGTGCCTCAGAATAACATTGCAATGAGGACAGTACAATGTCAGGAGATGTTTATGGAAATCTCAGTGCTGGCTGTGTTGCTTTTGGCAGCTCATAAGTCTAACATTTAGGTTTTTCTTCAAATGAATGAAGTAGATTTTTTTTTGTTTAAACAGTAAACTGCCTGACTTAACACGTTCTTTGCTAAAATTAAAGAGAGTTTTGTGATATTTCTTATGATTTTGTGGCCTAAACTTTGAGGAAGATGGGCACAGTTGTTTTAATGCCTTGTCTCCAAAAACTCCCTGACAGCTGCTGTAGATTTATTGGATTTGGGTAGAAATCACCTGAACCAGTGATACATACAGCTTCAGACCTCATTCAAGGATCACATTCTGTCCCTGAGATGCAGGGTTTAGTGTGCGTTTATTTACATGGGAGTTTCCTTGCTCCAGAATTGAACAGAAAATCCCCAGTGCTAGCAGGAGGATAAGGTTTTAAGTGAGCATATTTATTATTCTCCTTTGGTGTGGAGTTTCACTGTGACACAGTCGACTTATAATGAAAAAATTAAGGAATTCAGCTAAACTGTTGCTCCCAGAATGCTATGGAATGGCCAAAGTAAGGGCATGATGTCAGGTCTCCATTGTGACCATGATTCCAAAGCTTTTTCCAAGTTCCTCTCCCAGTTCCTGCAGGAGTGTGGGCTGGTTGAGATGGACAGAACTGCCAGGAATACTGGAATGAGCTCAGTACTGTAACCCCTTCCTGTTACACACAGCTGTCAGCACCTAAGGGGTTTTAGTGAAACTAAATGAAGTCAGAAGCTTTTATCTTGCATTGCAGCTGAATGCTGAAACACATACTGATTTGTCTCTTTTGGGTTTATTTTTCTTCCTTTGATAATAGGATATAATACCACTTTTGTGTCCTTTTTTGCTATCAAGGTCAGAATTAAAACTGCATTGCAAGACTCAGTAATATTTTTTACTGTCTGATGATCTGTTTTGTTTTTTTTTAAACTTTCCTTATTTTACTAATCACAGAAAGAATGAAGAATGGAAATATAATATCATGTATCTTCCTCCTACTTCCAGACTGTAAATGAAACTATTATTATGGAGTTAAATGAATAGCACATGTGGCCTAAGATGTCCTGAAAGCTTCAGCAGAAATATTCACAAGAACTTCTCCTTTTAACAGCAGAAACTATTGAGTGATAGCTGCCAGTGAAAATCCATGTTTCTCTCTGGCTCAGTATTTCACAGCTTGACCTAGCCAACAGGGAAGTTACTCCTGAACATGTAATATGCTGCTATTTAAAAAGTCACCTATCTGGTAAAATAGTGCATACCCTCCCACAATCTGAAAAACAGTGCTAGGGAGCAGATGTGCTGTGAACCCCTGTAAAAGCTTGGGGGGAAAGTGCAATGCTTACTTCAGTTTTGACTTTGTAGTACAATGGGGCAAATAACAATCCCAGAAAGATGTTTATTTAAAAACATTGCATTGGGCTCACTTCCTCTTTCTTGAAGAGCCTCACTGAAGTTTCTGGTAACTGGAGTAATTTCTCTGTGTGCTCAGAAGAAGTGATAACAGCTTGCATTTATTGCAACAGCAAGCTGTTGTACTCTTTTCATGCCAGAAGACTATAGCATTTTACAAGCCATGGGCTGGACCAGGCAGGGCACTTAGCCTCACAAGAAGTCTTTTGTAGTCTCATGTGGATTTTGCTCCTGCTGTGATCCAGCACTCTGGTCACCCCTGCTCTTGCTGGGCTTTCTGTGGCATTGCTTTCCCAAGGCTGTGAGAGCACTTGGCAAAGTGAGCTGAAGGGCAGTGTTCCTCAGGCTCACATGGGCCTGAAAGTTGGGAGAGGAGTCTTCTTGATAGTAGTTCTTGATCCAGTATTTGTCCTTGTTGCGTTCAGCTTTGCTGTATGGTTTTCAGGAATACCTTGGTGTCAGTGAGAACATGAGGGGCTTCCCTTACTACTTTGATATAAAATATATCAGAGTGTAGTCATGTCCCATGGTAGTGTAGGGCACAGAAAAGAAGGCTACCAAATAGTCCTTAAGTTGCAGGGGAAGGTTAAAAAAGCTAAATGAACTCTCCTCTCACTGGAGTGCACTCGAGACATTTGTTGCCAAGCTTAAAACCTGCATGCATTAGCTGTGTTCTCACTTCTTTTTCACCAAGAGACTGAATAACCACCTTTGGGATAAAAGGAGAGCCCCAAGAAATCTGAGTGAAATGTGTAGAGCACAAAAGGAGCCACAGTTCCCAGTAACACCTCTTGCCAGAAAATAATTTTCACATATTGGGCATTCATACAGTCATATGGAAAACTAAAAGGGAACATCTGCTACTTGCGCATATGGTCTGCTGCCAGCCACAAATAGTCTATAGAAAACAGTAAGAACCAGGTTTAATTACACTGCATGCAGAACTGAACCACATAAATTCAAGCATTTCTGCTCTTTTGTACATATTGCTATGTCCAGTGCTGTATAGAGAGCATGAAAATCAACACAACTGAGTTTTTGGAGTGAAGGAAAAGTAGTTGAAAGCTTTACTATAGGCTAGATAAAAAAATTATTTTGACATAGTGTTGGGAAGATGGAGTTTGGCAATACTGACAGTTGAAAAATATAATAAAATACATTCAGGGTAACAATTAGGAAGCATGTGCTGTATGTTTGGGGAAAATTAAGACGTTTTCATATTGTTTTCTAAGTAAAGCAGAGGAGTGGTTGAATGGGGGAAGAAGTAATCTAAAAAGAATTATCTCTGTTCTTGCATAGTTGTGTCTGTACTGACTCAGTGTGGGGTAGTGAGCAGTGCCAGTGCTCAGTTGCAGAACAGTGAGAACACAGTTGCCCCTTTCTGGGACCCCTACTTGGCAAACTGTAAAGATGATGGATTTCTGTCACCCCTAGCCCAGAATCAGTGGTACCAGATGAGAGCTGCCTGTTTGTGCTGTGGTTGTTTGGAGATGGGCAGATGGCTGGAAAGGCCAGGAATAGTATTGCATTGACCAGAGTTCTGTGCTGTTTTTCTCTCTGTTTCCAGGCAGTTCTTCTGAGGTTTCTGTCTGTCTGACAGCCAACCTTTGGTAGTCCTTATGCTTCTTAAGTCCAGTCAAATCCTCTTGCAGTTTGTTGTGATGTTTGCCCATCAGTCATGCGATCCAGTCCTTAACTTGTCAGCACAGAGAAGATAAAAATAATCTCCTTGCATTCTGGTTTCCTTGGCCCCACTGGGTTTTCAGGTACTTCCAAAAAGAAGTGCTTTGACCAAGGGCCCTGGGCTCTGGCCCTGCTGCCTGGGTGGTCTGGGAGAGCCTGATCCAGCAGCTCTGGCCCCAGGCTGGGTACCTGCCTGGAGAGCTGCAGCACTGGGAGAGGGGCTTGTGCTGGCACTCTTCTCAGGACCTCCAGCAGTCTGGGATTGCCCTTGCTGTGCACTAGTGGAGAGAACAGAGTTCTTGGAACTGGGGGGGAGTTATGTTTCAATGAGATACATAAGGCCCTCTTCCTACCCCTTTATCTTTTACAATTACTAACTTATCATGGTATTTTTTTAACAAGTTTGTGAAGCCAGATTAAAGAGGTGAGATTCAAAGGTGAATTACATTGTTTCTTAGCTGTTGTCCATATTTTATGGCGCTGTGTCTCCCCTCTTCCCTCTCAGTCATTCATAGGTGTGTTTGTCATCCTCAGTAAAACACAGAACACACAGGTTTTGAAGCTATGTAGGTATACTCTTGATTTTGTACGTGTCATTGAGGAGGAGACGTGACTATATCCTTTCTGATCTCACAGTTGTGAGGCTAATGACAACTCTAGCTTACTAAACACAAAAAGAGAATAATTATCATGAAAAATTTCAATTGACATTACACCAAAAAACCAGACCTTTCTTTGAGGCGACTTTCCAATGTGCTTTTGAGAAAGTAACTTCTTTTCTGTAGCAGGAGCTCAATAACTGTCTTGTCCTTGCTGTAGTGTGTTTAGGCTAAAATATTTAACCAGTAAGGTGTGCAGATACCTCAGGAATCAGATCAGAACTGAAACTCAGAAGAGGAAATAAATACTTTACACGTTTGTGTAAAAATGTGCGGGATGCTGACATGCCGTGGTGCAACTCATACTCACCGTTGTTAAAACTGCCAAATTGTGAGATGATGCCTTAATCTCTAAATGACTAAAATTTAGAAATGTGCTTTCAGGAAAAGGTTTTCCATGTCAGTTTTTAGCTTAAACAGGTTTTTGTGGTGAGGCAATAAATTTCTAATTGTTTGTAAAGAGATCTTAAAAGAATATTGCAAATAGGCCTTTAATTATGGTGCATTTACCAGATCACACTGTGCTGGCTGACTGCTAAAGAAAACAGTGTTAGTGAAGGTAGATAAAAAATTACACAAAATTAACTTGAATAACTAAAAGCCTTTGGGCATTTTCAGTTCTACTAGGTTGTGCTCTGCAGAGGGAAGAATTTCAGTGAATTGATTTATGCTGTCTTTTGTTTATCTTCTTATTGTCAGACTGTACTAGTGATCAGAATGAAAATTCATGTAATCTGGTTTGCTGTGTAATCATTGTGCATTTGCTGATATGGTAATCAAATAACCTTCAAGCATTGTGAACATTTAAATAATACTGAGCTAATACTGGAAGAATATAATCTACTGAAACATTGCAAAATATGTAATGTACCAGCTTGTCCTACAAGGTATTTTCTACTATATATATATATCCTATTAATATAAAGAAAACTAGAAGTATCATTTCTCCAATTACAAAATAGCATGGCTAGTCAGTAATCCTGTAACACTTATAATCACCTAGTACAGGTGATTGGGCTTTAAATTTACATTCTCATCACATTATTCTAGCTCCTTGTGCCAGAAGTTTGACAGGGACAGTTCTAGTTTTTGGATTGACGTGCAGGATTCTTTTGTGAAATACACAATTGGATTAGAGATTCTTATCAGTTGTCTTTCCGCACTGCCTGTGGGTCACGTGTGTTCATGCTAGAAGGGAAATATGTGCAAGACAAAAAGCATAATACATAGAGCAGAGCTTATCAGATCCATCTCATGAATTTGCATGTAACCTCAGCTCAAATACAGCAGAGACAGTAACAGCGGTAACATCCCTGAAACTTGCATGGGCTTGTCAGCAGCTTGTCAATCAGCACAGCTTCAAGGAGCTACTGGGGTCTGTTCCAAAGCGTTGACAAAGCAACATCACTGGAGTATGTTGTATTTTTGTTGATGCCTAAACTGTCAGACTCCAACAGTGTCTCACTACTCTAACTCCCTCATGAAAAAGGGTTCAAATTGTACCTCAGTGTTCAGCAGCTCTCCAGCTGAACCAGCCCCAGGAGGATGCCCAGGAAAGAACAGCTCTTCCCCCTTCCAGATGAAGAGCCCTGCTGCAGTTATTCACAATGCCATAGCCTACACTGTGTTCCTCAATCTCCAGAAGAACATTCTCAAAATGTGCACAAAGCTGGTTCAGGGGGCATAAAGCTTATTAAACGCCCCAAGGAGAAAATGGGCATTTTGAGAGGTTTAACAGGGTTATGAAAGGACTCATTTGAATTATGCTGAACCTCTATGCCGTGCAGCTGGGACTTACCTTTGAGAGCTGTGTCAGCATGTTTGCTTCCATGGCAGCTTGGCCTTTTTATTTCCTCATCTCTTCAAGCACAATAGGTTTGTCATAATGCCTAGAAGAGGCAGAAAGAAAGAGAAGATTCTGGTCATCTGAAAACCTTATGATTCTCATCAGTAAAGCTATAAATCAGCCAGCCTGGCAATCTGAAGCAGCTTTTCTCAAGAGGCACTAATAACTTCAATCATTTTAGTGGAATTTGGAGGTATTGCAGCTGACTGAAAATATCCTTTCTTTAGCACTGTGCAAATACTAGATTTCATGCTGTAAACTAGGGGAAGATTGTTTTGTTTCACTAATGTCAGAACAAATTCAGAATTTGTTCTGAGTACGAAACTGTGAAATGAGGCAGCTGTCAGCATAATTTGCCCCTATCATTGCTGTGCCAGCAGCTCACTGTAGTTTGGCATTTGCAGCTCTTTTGCCATGGTACACTGGTGTGAATCCTGCCAGCCTCTGTAGGGCCAAGGCATGAGTAGAGTTCATTTGACCAGGAATAGGCCACTTCTGGTTTTGCCTTCAAAATCCATTCAGCAAAATAATTCCTAGAGAGGTGCCGTCTCTCCTGCTGCATCTCATATCTGTACAGCACAAGCTCTGGCTGTGTCTCATTTGCATGTCCTCTGTCTTAAGCCTCTGCTTTGCCCTGCTCCCTCAACAAAATTGTCTCATTCCTGAGCCCCACTTCAAAATTTCACCTGGATATTAAGCTCAAACAGTGCTAAATCCTGTGCTCCAAACTGCACATACTCACCTGTGGTGAACAGTGATATGGTGCTGATAGCTCAAGTTTGGTACCCAGGTCCTAATCCTGAAAACATGAGGGGTAAGAAAAGGAAGAATCAGTCCTTTTAGGAGACAGGTGTGGTGAAGGGAGACAGAAAAGAAAGAGATAGTAATGTTACTCTGTTTTTTTCTATATCATGAGTCACAGAGATAAGGCTCACTTGATTCAGATCTGTCTTGAGTCTGATTGGGGAAGGGTGGAATTGAGTCCCAGTGTTTGGTCTGCTGCAGCAGGGGAACCCATGGACTGATGATTAGGGTATGGATTCAGAAGGTTCAAGAAAGAAGTAGTTCTGAGTTGTGTGTTTGTCACCAGAGTCTCAAATAGTATGTGGAAATATGTTCAGGTGTTGATATTGATATTCAAGGTAAGGAGAAGGCATGGCTTCAGCCATTCTTTTCAGATTTTTAGTGCTCAGAGTAATCAGAAAAAATTGACAGGATTATGAACTCTTCAGAACATCAGCTAAAGTAGTATGTTCACGATTTTAATCCTGGTTCCAAACAGCTATAGAAACCCCAAGAGAAACAAGATAACAGGAGAGCAAGAATTTACCAGAATGTTTTCCCTCAGGTGTCTTTAAATCTGAAATGCATTCTGTTCCTTGCACTGCTAGAGCTCAAATCTGATGATGTCTGATTGTGCAGAAAGTTCCTGTAGCACTCAGTATCCAGTTCTCCACAGCACACGAATGGCTGCAGACTGTGCACTGGAGTGTACCAACTTGATACAACATTTTAGTGCCACGTGACACTAAGAAGCATTAAAAGAAAATGCTTTCCTGGGAGGTATTGCTGTGCTGAGCTTTGAGCAGTTCTAAATAATGCTTTTGCTGTGGTCTAATCACAGTCACTGTATTAAAGCTGAGTAGGGCATTTTTCCAGAAAATGCATTAAAAATGGTAGAACTCCTAAGTTAAGGAGATGTTCAGTTTAAGTGACTGTCGGACCTTCGTGTGAAAACAGTGGGATATTAGCAGGAATGAGAGACAAGATTTGATCCATTGATTTTTCCACACTGCTTTTGTCCTTCCTCCTTCTATATGTTAGCATTAAGATTTCTCTCTGTATTTGTCATTTGTCTTTTTTTTTTCCCCCAGGCCAAGATTTTTTCCAGTTTTCTGTCTGTTGTTTTCATTTGTTTATAACTTTGATAAATTCTTGTTGGAGGCAGTATTGCTCTGTTTTGCATTTTCTGTTGCTGGCTGGCCTAGGACATTTCTAAAGAAACATTAACTTTCCCCATATATGACACATGGCAGTTTATGGTTTCCAAGCTGAGAAATGTGGCTGTACACTTCCAGATGAAAATTAATGTTCCTTTCCTTTAGCCAAGAGAGAGAGGGCATGTCCTCTACTGATATAAATTAGTACAGCTGCATTGTCTTCAGGGAAGGAAAAACTTTTCAAGATCTGTCTGTTAAAGAAACTTAGTTTCTGACGTGGACAAAGGCACCAAACAGTTTCTCTGTTGTATTATTCTTTAATTTTTTCCAATGTTAGTTTATAGCTAGAAAGGAAGTACTCAGGTGGTTGTTCTTAAATTCATCGGTCCTGTTCTCTACTGCTACAACATACAAACACTTTCCTAAAATGTTCGTCAGAGACCAAAATGAAACATTAGGAGAGGAAAACTGTCTAGTAACAGATAAGACATGACTATAAGATAAATACAGGAGTGCTATGGCCTTGTTTTCATTCTAGTATTAAAAGTGGTTTTATTTGGCATCAAAATAAAATGTTAGGGGCCACCACTTTACTAAGGATCTGTTGTTGGAGTGCAGAGAGGATAATCCTGGAAAGAGCTGCACTGAAACACTCTTCTGATGAGCTCTGCTGTTGTGACCTTGTTGCTTGAATGTTTTCCAGACAAAAGTTTGTTTATATAACCTGTGTGGTGCAGTAGGGAGACACTTTGATAACAGAGACAGAAAAAGTAAAAATCTGCAGGTTTTTTTTTTAATTTAAGAGAAAGTAGTAAAGATAACTAGATTCTCTTTGTGGAGGATAGAAATAGGTAAGAACTCGTTTCAGCCACCTGTTTTGAAAGTCAAGGAAGTTTATTAAACCATGTAGTTACAAAAGCTAATTGAAAATAGATTAATTCTGAGAAGCTATGACTGTTTAGATTAGCAAGCTGGAGTCATCACCTGCTTATTTGGCATTCAAGCTTAATGCTTAATGCCTGGAGAGTGTTGAGTGCCAACTGGAACAATCGTGTCCTTCCATTGTCACTACCTCTTAACTGATTTGCTCTACCGTAAAAAATCCCTGCTGTTTTATTTCCTCTGGTGGGTAGGTCACACTAAATTGATCTGGCAGGCTAAAACAATAATTTTAGTCTTGTTTCTGTGTATGAAACAAAAAAAATGTCTTACACTGCATTTGTGTTGTCTGGCTGCAACCTTTGCCATCAGCCAACCTGCTTCTGTCCCTCTTGTTGGCTACTGGGAGGCAGTGTAAAGGTCTGCTCCTCTCCGGGGGGTATGGTAGACTGGGAAAACTCAAAGACAGAAGACTGCCGAGTTCCTGTTGCAAACCTCCTGTGTGAGGTTGGTTGGAGGATTTCAAGGAAGGATGAATGGCACTTGAACGTGTTGTAGCTGGTGAATGTTTGGTTGTCAGCTGTGTGTTTGCCATTCCCCACACTGCCTGCTCACCAGTCTTTCCCTGTTTTAGTTAAGGACCTGTTAATATTTCTCTAAGTTTCTGTCTCTCTTTACTGCCTGCTGAACTCTGCAGGGTCTTCTCTTTCTTGCTAAGGATGTTCTAGACAAATGTTTTAGTTTTAAGTTTTCTATAACGTCTTCCTTCAGTAGAAGCCTGTTCACATGTAGAAGCCTGTTCACATGTAGAAGCCTGTTCAGTGTCTTCGCTGGGTCCAAAAGCTAATGTTTAAGGTTGATTTTACTAACAGGGTTGAGAGCTCCACTCTTCCCTTGAGTACGTGCCTAGGTGTACTCCTGGTGTTTGACCTACTTTTTGCAATTTCTCCCTCAACTGCTTGAATTTACTCACTTATGCAAACACAAACATTAACATTGGCGGTGTTTATTAAATGTGAACTTAAGAATAATTTAATGAGGGGAAAACAGAAGAGCACACTAGAGCACTGTTCCCTGGAGAGCATTCTGCAGAGATGTTACTCCCCTGGACAATGTCACTGCATTCATAATGGGACCAACTTAGCACATGTCCTGTCTGCTCTCAGCAGACCCACCTGATCAGTTGCACTCTGACAGCTTATAAGCATTGTCAGGGACTGCACACCAGGCATTTGTAAAAGGAGAGGCACACAATTCCTTTAGGAAGGCCAGGTAAAAGTGGAAAAGCTCCTTCCAGTCCTGGAGGGAATAGGGGGCAAGGAAGCTGACTTCTATTATGGAGATACTTTAGTGCTTATTTACATCACAAACCATTTTCTTGTTTACCTTGACATATTTTGCAAAAATACCTCTAAGGAAGAAAAGGAACTCATTCCAACCATCTTTAATTTTGTTTCATTCTTAGTTTTGTGCTGAGACCAAAGCTGTATTAATCTGGGTAGCAGCAATGGGCTATCTGGCTTAATTATCAAACAGACTGTTTAGTCATTTGAGAATTGCTGTGCTGAATGAGACGGATTTCCACATCTATGCAGATATGTGTGAAGACCAGTGAGATGTTTGTGGAAAGCAACACACTCATTATCACTGATTTTTTATAGCTGGCTTGCCTAGGTATTTCTTCAGCTTCAATTTTTTTAAGTCTTACTCATTTCAAAACTGCCCATTATTAATGTCTGAAGTCTGTTATAGCTTTTGATTTTGATGGAGTTCTAGCATGAATTCAGTAATTATTTTTTTTTCTTTTTTTTCTTTTTTAGCATCGTAGACAAAGAAGTGTCATTAATGGCAGAAATTGATAAAGTCAAAGAAGAAGCCAGTAAGTAAAAAAAATACACAGGGAATTTTTGGAATACTGTTTAAACAGTTGTTTTGTTTGGCAGAAAATAACACAATCCATAAATCTGGTTAGCAGCATTCCATCATCTTTCACTCTGCATGTGTAGTCAGATTAAGGCTTTGATGTGCTAGGGTAGTTTCTATGAGGATTGTGCATCAAAATTTCAGTATTATGAAATTAAGGTAAACCAGAAGGTGCTATGGTGTTAGATTTAAGTTACTTACTCCTTCAGCTTACTTATCGGAGCTTTTGATCACTCTTTTTTTCCCCCCTAATTTCTATGGTTATTCAATTACTTTGTTTCCATTTATCAGTCACTTTTTGCTTGCTTATATTACTTACATAAATTAGAATACTGGGATTAGGGAGTAGGTTATTGTGCTCCCTTGCATAGTTTTAAGGGATAGTGATTAAGCTTATGAATTAGAAAATTTTTTAAAAATCAAAAAACAGATCTTTACTGCAGTCTGTTTTCTTAATAATCTGTGGGAGTCAATCTGATTCCAGGCTTTCATGTTGTCTTTGGTTTTTGCATTTTCATGTGTATATATTCTGGTGGGGGCTGGGGGGAAGCAAGATGAGCCTCATATTAGGATAGCACAATATCTATGATACGATGCTTGTATATACCTCCAGGAAGTACAGGGGGACATGTTTCAGAAGAGAATGCTAAGCAAGAAATTGAAGAGTAACCAAAGCATTATTAGAATGATACTTTTCCTGGCAGATGAAAATGTCCTTGATATGATTGCATACAATCCTTTTATTGATTTGTGAATTTAAGGTCCTTCCGAGCAGTGTCACAAATACATTTAGCATTCTTGAATGCTTCATCTGCATTTAGAACTCACTTAGTTTACAAAAGTATAACAATTGAATTTTTGTTGAAAAAAAAGCTCTAAATTCTCTGTTGCTGTCCAAGTCTCTTGCAGTTATATATGTGTAGAAACTAGAAGGTACCAAGTTACGACAGCAAAGATTTGCAAAGTTTGTGGTTTGAATTTTATTTGCTAATTTTCTAGGAATACATGAAAGAGATGTGAATTTGCAGCTTTGTGTTATTCTGGGAAGCACTTGTGAAGGGATATATATCAGAAGTTTTTGGTTTTCTTTGGTTACCAGATACCAGGTAGCCATAATCAGCTACAGAACATGAACTCATCTCCGGGAAAACCAGTAGTAGCATTCCCACTGATCAGCAGATGCAGTTTTAAGCCCTAAATGCACAAACAAATCCACATTTTGGAAATCCACTGTCCAGGGTTGATGGTATTATAGGGCCCCTTCATTAATCTTGGCCAATTATAGGAATTTTTGTGGAAAGTAAACCTACTTCCTACCTACCAGCCTGCAGAGTGCTGCATTTGCACATGGTGTGTTCTGTTTCTGCTTTCCTGCCAGCTCCACGCACGGCAGTGGATGGCCCAGTACCTGTCTCCAGCAGTGTGAGTACTGCTGTCTCTCAAGGCTGCTGTAGCCTGTAAAATGCATTCAGAAACTTAGGCAGAAAGTTGTTACAGGACTGTAACATGCTAAGCAAGATTTAGAAATTATTATTTATTTTCATATCTCTTTGCTGCACTCAAGGACTGTTTTACAGTGGGTGATCTTATTCTTACTGTCAACACCAGGAAAAATTCCAAATATGATAATTTCAGGGTTTTTTTAAAACATGGGTATTTGGCTGGAATCTCATGGAAATAAATGCCAGTATGAGATGAGATCATATGGTCTGGGCAGTCACTTTAGCAAAGAGGATATTGATCTTGGGGAGGAACAATATTAGTATTACCTAGAATAAGCAGTAAAGCAGAATTATTGGACAAGGTAAGCACCTGGTAAACTGTTCATTTAATGTAATTAAATTTTCTCACTCTCATAGACCATATTCTAAAAAAATTGAACAGAAAAGATCAGCTGGGAAGATGGCAGCTTCTTAGCATAAGTAATAATGTAGGCACAGATTTACCAGCAGGGCTCAAGGAACTGTAGCCACCCTTTGCCTTCCCTGCCATGTGTGACACACACTCCTCTACAGTTGCACAGTTTGTTTGCTCCTACACAGCTGTACAGGTGCAGCTGGGTCTCCCTGTGCCTGCTGGGCCATATTGTACTCAGTGAAACATTGGAACAGATTTCCCAGAGGAGAGGAGATCATCATCCCTGGAAGCATTCAAGGTCAGGCTCTGAGCAACCCCATGTCTTGAAGATGATTGCAAGGGGTTGGACTAGAACCTTTAAAGGTCACTTCTGGCCCAAACTACTTACTGACTGTACAATGCTTTCAAAAGAAGGTGTTATCTGATTAAATAAGTGATAATGACTTGAGAAGCAAACTGTTTGTGAAATATCATTAATTCTCACCGTTAAAAATAGCATTAAAAAGTATAGGCTGGTTACATGACTTGTCAAGTGTGCTGGGGAAATTTGTGGCAAAAAGAAGGTAAAAGAAGCCAAAATCTGTACTGCTGTAATGGAGCCTGTGTCCTTAGGATAGTTTACATTAAATACCACTCCCCCTGACTGTATGTGTAAGTTCAAAACAAAAGATTATGATTGTTACTACTTTACATTCAGATGTTCTTCTCTCTCTGCCATACGTACTGATCCCACCATCCAATTAATCAGTTGTTGCTTTTTCTCTGAGTCACCATTTTGGTAATAGTTTGCATATATTTCCACCAAAATTATAATGTCATAATATCTTGTGTACAAATAGACCATTGCTTTGTGGTTTATGATTAATCTTTCCCTTTAAGAATATAATTACTCACCGCTTCCTTACATAGAATATACAAGACAGGCAGTAATGAATATTTAGTATTTTTTTCATAAAGACTGTTTGCCTTCAATGCTGCTTTACTGTTGAAATGGCAAATAGGTATATTCCAATTCCAAAATTGCGATGCCAGTGACTTTAACATAAACTGTATGTGAACAGGTTTTTTTCAGAGGAAGTGAAATTCCCATCAAATACAGCATGTCTTCAGAAACAGGCTGGTGACTCAATGTACTGCTTCTTTCCATGTCTCTGGAAGGCTCCCTGTTTTTATGCTTCAAAATAAAGCACTAGAAAACTCAAAGCAACATGTATTTGCCCCTTTTCATCTGAATGTTGGAGGATTGGTTTCACTTTGATTTTCTGACAGCTGTCCCATTTTTAGATCTTTTCAAAATCAGGCAGTTCAGTGAAAATATACTGATCAACTTAATGTGTGCAAATATCATATTGGAAGTCCAGTTGAAGTCAGTGGTCAGTGTTTGTCTCACAGGGGACGTACCATGTTAATGCCCAAAGACTAATAAATTACAGAGCAATTTACCTTCCTAGCATTAATGACTGATTGTTGGTATTTGGCAGTGGAAATCCTGACTGCTCGGCAGAAGAAAGCAGAGGAGCTGAAGAGACTGGCAGACCTAGCCAGTCAGATGGCTGAAGCACAACTCTCTGAACTCAGGGCTGAAATTAAGGTCAGGCATTCTCTTCTGCTTGGGTATTTTAGCCATTTGCAGAAATGCCAAGGAAGAGTTGTCACATTAACATGCCCAGGCTGTTTATTCCTGCTATGGGCCGAGGGGTAAATAGCCTTCCATAGGGAAAATGTAGCTTCTTAAAGCATTGCAGCACCTCTGAGCAGTGTACAGACGCTATCAGCGAAGTGTAAGCTATCCTCTCCTAAGTGTGGAAGTAAGGAGTTTTGTTTTTTGTGTATCATTTAAACTCAGCAAGTAAACCTGATAGCTTCAGGTTTAGTGATCAAATATACATTTTCTGCTGAAATGATCCACTTCCCAATTGTGGGAGTGATCCACCCATCACTGGGCTCTGAGATGTAATTTGGTGAAGATGGGAAAATACTTGTTTCTGCACAGAGATCTTGTGAACAGGGCATGGTCAAGAATTTATTGAGCCTTTAAGTGAACTTAAGTATTGATTGGTTATTTTACCATCCATACAGTCTTCTGCTCAGAATGTGAATTACTGTTAATATGTCTGTTTTTGCAGCACTTTGTGAGTGAGCGGAAATACGATGAAGAGCTGGGCAGGTCTGCCCGATTTTCCTGTGATACAGAGCAGCTGAAGACCCAGATTCAGCTCTGTGGAGAAAGTAAGTGCTGATGATCCCTCTCACTGAGTTTCTCAGAACATATCTGTTCAGCAGAGCTGACAGCACGTGTGCTGCCAGTGTGGGAGTGTGAAGCAAGCCCAGTATGAGTGGTGTCTGGATGCAGCAGGACTGCTGAACACGCACAAGTCAACAGTTTGCAACATGTTAGACTCACTGTGCCTGGGCTGTACACTCCATCTGCAGGTGCACAGTGCCATCTTTGTAAGACATTTCCAGGTGTTATTCAGATCAGTTGGAGTTTTCAATCTAAACAGGATCCCAACTCTAGGGAATACACAAATTCAGTAATTTATAAATAAATAGTAAATTGAAAGCTTGTGTGTGTGTGTATAATGTAATGGAACCAATTCATATATCTCCTGCTAAGAAGTATCTCCCCAGCTTTTTAACAGTATTCACTGGGTTTTTCAGAAGCCATCTAGAGTCCCAAATCATAGAATCAGTAAGGTTGGATTGATCCCACCTTGCTAGAACCTCCTTTTAGGTACTTGTAAAGAGCAGTAAGGTCTCCCCTCAGCCTCTTTTTCTCCAAGCTTCTGTTTCTAAATCATCTGCCCTTCTGCTTGGAAATTCAGGTTCACATTTTTTGCTTCAAGTATCATGTCCTTGTTACAAAATAGGACAATTTCTTGTCTCTGTCATGATTTTTTTTTCCCCTAAAACAAAGTAAATGATATAAGGTTTTGCCCAGTACGTTACCATGTCCTATGGTATTCCATTCAGGAGAAAACTGATAAAACAATTCTGAGCAAGTGCATCTTGGTAGAAGGAAAATAATAAATGTTTTCAAGTAGTTCCTAAAAGTAAAAAACAGAGAAAGTACTACACAGTCTGCCAATACAAGCTTCTGACTGCACAGCTAAAGAACTGACTGCTTGGAGGCGTAACCAGTTTAACTCATTAGACCGTAAGAATTGCTTTTGCAGAACACTTTGAAGTTCCATCTAACCCCACATCCTGTCTCTCAGTGAAACCAACCCAGGATGTTTCAGAGGAAGACATAAACTTCCCAGTAATGCATCTAATTGTTTACAGTCACCTCATAGACCCTAATACCCTGAAGCATAAGAGATTGAAAATTCCATAAAGATTACCTTGACAATATCACAGCTGCTATTGATACAACCATAGACTATTTTTTAAAACTCACTGAACTACTTTCCTAAATAACTTCCAGCTGCAGTTAATTCTGCAAGTTAATTATTTATACCTCATTTCATTAAGGCATTACATAAGCATAGTTTGATGCAGGCCTGTTTAAATCAGGTCAGTGAAGTCAGAAGAGCAGCTATTACCAGGGGAGCAGTGTCATCCTAGGAATGACTGATAGTGCACTGAGTGTCTGAAGAACTTTGCTCATACCGGCCCTCAGTGACCTTAGATGAGCAACTTGTGATGATTGGTGTCTTTGACAAGAGCTTTTCAGTGTAAAAGATGTTTCTCTTAGCATCATGTCTCAATGAGACCCATCCCCTGCTAGGAGCTGCAAATACCCCTCAAACAAGAGATTATACAAGGCCCGTAGCTGAGAACAGCCACTCTTAAGGGCTTTAACAAAAGCAACAACCAACCCACAGAACTTGTGGAAAGGAAGGAATGTTCTAGCATGAGGAGATCATAGACAGCATATACTCAAAATGAAGGACAGGAAGAAACAAAAATAATTGGGCTGACATATATCAGAACACCCAGTACCTTTCCTTGTACATCTTTTTTGTTAAAAATAAATTTTTATGATGAGCATCTGGGTTTTTATATGGGCTTCCATGTGCAGCAGTCTGTTTTAGATGAGAGAGAATTAATAGAATTCAGGGATGGTTGGCCTCACTGGACTCAGGAGACAAAATTCAGTTCAATGTGCAGATCGTTGCATTGTTTTTCTGAAGAGGACACCTAGTGGGAGAAGTAGCTGTTGGTGTAAGTGAGTAAGATCCTCAGAAAACCTAACAGATGATGCTTGGTTACTAAAATGATTCCTCATCTTATTTCTCTGTACTAGAAGTGAAAAAATGGAAATATCTCTTAGATAAAAACAAGAGGTGTCTCTCTGGAGTGAGCCTCAAATTTGTCATCTGTACCAGAAGGAAACAGAAAAATTCCATAATCAGAAAAATCAGGACAGCAAATTAAGATCAAGAATTTCATTGGCCTCAGAATTCTCTTCAAGACTGCTTGGGGGGATCATTTTGCAAAGGCAGCTTGAAGAAATGCAGAGAGGAATCAAGGATATTTTGGGTGCATTTCATATCCAAACATGACAGTGCTTAGTAAATTAGGTGATCTCAAAATACTGAGAAGAGTAGGAATACTGAGAGAGTAGGAATACACCGAGATGGGCAGTAGTGGTTCTTGATGGCGCATACTGCTGTGGTCTGCACAAAGTGGATTAGTGCATTGCATTCAGTTCCAGTTTTTTAGAGATACCCATGATACAGAAGAACCTTTTTTACCCATTTCCTTTAGAGCGGAATAAGTGAAGTTCTCTTGGATGCCAAAAGCCTGGCCTTCTGCCAGGCTCCTTCCAGTTTTAGTGCAGTGCCACCACATTGGCTCTTTTATCTCGAGAAGTGCTTTGCAGTGAGGTATACTTAGAGTTGTAGAACACTATAGCCTGATTCCAACCAAGTTACTTCAATAGTTAGCTTAAGTTAGCTTAATTCATTATTCAAAGTGAGATTGAAGCAATGCTTCCAAAATTAACTGTAAGCAGGGTAGGAATACAGCCTTCTGTTTAGATGTTGATCGTTTAACTGATAACACATAATCCCTTTTTTTACAGTTTCTCACCCAAAGAACAACTATTCCTCAAGAACACCATGTAGTTTACTGCTGTCTTCAATGACCTCACATGCAACAACTGGCAAGCAAAATACACACAACCGAAAGTCCTCTAGTAATGCCAAGAACTCTGATAATAAAACAGCCAGCAGTAAAGTACAAAGTTATCCTTCTTCCAATCCTACAGAATCTTCTTCTCAAGGAGTCCCAACAAATAAGCAGGTAAGATGTCAAATCAGCCATGAACTGAACTAAATTACTTCAAAACTTTCAGAAAAATACAGCATTGAAAGTTGTTAATACAAAATCAAATACTGGTTTGTGGTCTATATTTAATTAATAATTTTTGAAGATAGTAAGCATATATTTTCCAGCTTCATTTTCAAGTCAGTGTGAACATACAAAGTAGAAATAGCATATGAAAAAAGTAAGGATAGCTGTCTCTTTAGAAGCGTGTAGTGGCAGTAATAGAATGAAAGAGAAAACCCCTCCATTATAGCTAACTGCTCTGGAGGAGAAACATTTCGTCCTCGACAAATGGTCAGCTGATGTGCTGTTGAAGCACAATTATTAGATACACTTTGAAAGCAGAATCCTGCCAGGTTTAAAAGCATATTATTTCAGAAGTTCTATAATACAGGCTATAGTATTGTGCTATATTAGTAGCATTATTTTATATATATATGATACATATATGAATTAGATTTTGTTGTAATAGCACCTTAGAATGTCCCTGTACTATTGTTCTTAGGTAAAGCTGCCACTAAAGTTGGTCTGAACTTTGTCCCAGTAGAGATTTTAGGCTCAAGTAGATGCCTGGAGGGAAATGTAAGATGGTGCATAAAGTCAGTGCATGTGTGGAATCACCTGTTCTGTCAGGCATGCAAATAAAAGTAATTCAGCAACTTCCCAGTAAGAATCAAAGCATCCTCTGAGCAAAATATCACAATGAACATGTCTTCCACAATGAGGATTCTTCACTTGACTTCAGTGTACATATGACTGTGTTCTTGCTGCAGTCATACTGTAGTACTTGTACAATGCTTTACTAGGAAAGCAATAGTCATGATTTTAGGAAAGGTCAATATTAAGTTCTTCAGTACTTCTTAACTGCTCAGAGAATCACAGAGTATCCTGAGTCCCACTCCTGGCCCTGCACAAGACACCCCAAGAATCCCACCATATGCCTCAGAGCATTGTCCAACCACTTCTCGAGTTCTGTCAGGGTTGATGCTGTGACCCCTTCCCTGGAGAGCCTGTTCCAGTGTGCAGCCACCCTCTGGATAAAGAACTTCTCCCTGATACACAACCTAAACCTCCCCTGACCCAACTTCATGCCATTCCCTCTGGTCCTGTCACTGGTCACCAGCAAGAAGAGATCAGTGCCTGCCCCTCCTCTTCCCCTCACGAGGAAGTTGTGACTGCAGTGAGGTCTCCTCCGGGCTGAACAGACCAAGTGACCTCAGCCACTCCTCACACGGCTTCTCCTCAAGGCCCTTCACTACCTTCCTGGCCCTCCTTTGGACACTGTCTAACAGTTTCATGTCTTTCCTGTATCATGGCACCCAAAACTGCCTCCACCACTTGAGGTGAGGCTGCCCCAGTGCAGCGCAGAGCGGGACAATCTCCTCCCTGGCCTGGCTGGCGATGCTGGGCCTGATGCCCCCCAGGACACGCTTGGCCCTCCTGGCTGCCAAGGCACTGCTGATTCATAATTTAACTTGTCTTGACCAGAACCTGCAGATCCCTTTTCTCAACAACTAGTGTTGAGATGTCTAGAATTTCATCCCCTTTTCTGTATTCTCTTGAATCATGGCAGATTTTAATTTGGCATCAGTGATGAACCTGCCATCTGTATCTCCAGGCTAATTCAAATGTAGTGTGGTACTCATAGTTCTGGTTTCAGATATAAAGAGACTCTGGTAACCATCGAAACTTTTTAGTTTCCCTCTCCTGTTCCCTCCTGACAGTAACACTGTTAATTTTGACTGCTGTGTCTCTTGGCTTGTTGGAAGGATTCAGACAACCTAACAGTTATCTGATTTCTTTCTGGGTAGAATGGGCCTTCTAGCCAGAGACGGAGATTCAACCCACAGCACCAAAACATGCGGCTCAATGGATCTCATAAGTCACAAGGTGCCAGTAATGAGGCAGATCAAAATACCAAGAGTGGTTCCAAGCCTGAACACAGAAGACAGCAGCATAACAACTTTCGATCTAAAAATAAAGGAGCTATGAAAAATCAAGAGCAGTCCACAACTGCAAGGACCACAGAGAATCCGACGCATTCGGAGAAGTCCCGACGGAAGCAACACACGCCGGACGCCGCAGAGCACAGGCCTTTCCAAGGCAGTGTTGGCAGGGTGTCACAATGCAATTTATGTCCTGCAAGGATGGAGGTCTCTGCTGATGCCACTGTTCTTTCAGTGCCAGCTGTGACTTTGGTGGCTTAAAATGTCACAGTGATGGCAGGCAGAGAAATTCAATCTCTTCATTTTAGTTTGTTGCTCGAAAAGCTTAATGGTGAAGAAAAGTCAGAACATAGTCTTTTAAATCTTTTGCTGCTTAAAACTTGTTGGTATCTTTATTACTACTAATTATCAAAATTAAATCATACTTTCAAGGCTTTCCCCAATATGTTCGCATTTATTTTGTCATGACTGTATGGAATCTTACCAAAGCAGCATTTACTTCTTAGAGAAATGAAATCTAGATTGGAAAGATAAATTGGTAATTAAATTAATAATAGCAAAAACCTGTTGTAGATACGTGGTTATACCAGTCAACCTTATTATTTCATAGAGCAACCTGTGTTAGAAGGATCCCAGGAAGTCTGTATGCTATGGTCTGCGATGACATCAAATAATCTCGTAGAATTTTTCAGCCAATCTCTATACACTTCTTTCTTTCTGTGCGTGTATACATGTACATGCATGCACACTGTATACACAGAGAGTATTGTTCTATACAAGAAGAGTTGAAAAAGCAGTTCATTTGATTTTAGCTTATTATTCCATAATCTGAGATCTTTAAATTCAAGTATAAATTGTATTAAATGTATTACATACTGGTATTTTTCATGGACAAACTATTTTTATGAGGCTGAGGAAATACGCTCATTTAAGTTTGGAATGTACATAGTAATGGCTATTCAGATGCACAGCCCTGTTCTCCATCCTTATCAGCCACTTTTCTATGACTAGTTGGATTTATTTTTTGCATATGAAAAGTTGCAGGTCTTCTAGACTTGAATTCAAATTATTTTTCTATATTTTTGCTGTAGGAACCATCTGTCCATAACAAGAGCTATGACTAATAAATTACTTAGTCTTTATGTTCTGAGTCTGTAATTCAGAAAACCTGTTTCTTCCAAATAATTAAAATCTTCTTTCTAAAATACTCTGGTGTTTGCTGCTTTGCAGTGCCTAACCTTGTGCTCTTACTCAAATTGTATTTGCGTAGTGGAACTGGTATCAGTGGGAGGCTTTCAGCTGAGTTTGGACTGGACTAGGCTTTTGCTTCTAGCTTGATTCTAATGCCACAGCGCACCAAACAGCCTTGCCATGAGAGCCCCCTCCATGCTGAGCACATTTTTCAGGAAGTTACTGTTTAACATCGTAAGGTGTCAGAATCCAGAGGTGGTGTCAAGTGACCTGTTGGCCTAAGTGTCAGAATGAGAAAGGTGTAAAGGTCAGTAAGAGCAGGAGGACACTTAAGTAGCTTTAAAAGTTTACACCTAGGTGATTGTTCACTATTGCTTTTTACCAATTTCCTCTGCCTGATTTCTGTTCTCCGACTACACTTCTTTAGTACTGACTGGATATTCCCCTCTGGGGCCCTTGAAAAATAATCTCCAAGGGAAGAGCAAAGTGCATTCCCTAATTTTTATTTTTCTTTATATGCATATACAGTGTCCCACATGTGAATATTGGTAAACCTCACTTTAAAAGGCCAGTAACTCATCGTCATCTGGAAGAGTGGTGAAAGAAAAATAAACATGTAGGTAGACATTGGCTTTCTTAGCACTGCAAGCACTGCTATTATCCTAGTTAATTACTTACCACACTTCTAAGATTAATGTTTTGGAGTAGATGGAACTGAAATCCCAGAATCTCTGTTGTGCATACCCATCAGATAGGTAGCTTTTCAAAATTTATCTGCTGTCTTACAGTTTCACTGTAACTTCTGTCTAAGGGATTTATTTGCAAATTCCATGCAGATACTGCGCAGGAACTTCTTACATTATCTAAGTTGTGATATGCGTCTCTTCTTGTAATCCTTCCTAAAAAAAAAGGAAATCTAACTTACCTGTAATAACATTTATTCATTCCTTATAGCTTCTACACTTGATTATTGCATTATTGAAAGTTACTTTATTCCTTAAGTCAGTTTCTCCCAAGTGACCTTCTGCAGATAAATAAAATCTGTAACATAAGTCATAACTCAGCACAACAGGACCACCTTGTGCTTAGTGTGTGTGACAGAGCCAGGACTAACAGGTGAGACATGGCATTTCTCTTTTCTCTGATAATGTAAAGACATCTTTTTTGTTAAAGAGCTGTGCATGGGCTTGGTTAGGCTGTAGAGAGGGCTGCTTGTGGGAATGCTGCAGTTTTAGCACACCAAGTTTTGTCTAGTATCTGTACTCAATTGGGAAGGTTATTCCAATGCACATTTTAACCACATTATATGTCTGTGCTCTGGAACTGTCAGAATCTTCATCTTTCATTTCATGTGTGTCTGTATACTTGGAATTATATCTGCCAATTTCATGGTAGTTACAAGTAGCCAAAAGCTCTTGGGCATGTCTTCAACAAAACTCTGTTTGTATCTTCTCATTGTAGAGACAACTACCTGCAATTCTCCTTTTAAAGGGACTTGTTGAGGGCCAGTGAAGGAATTTATGGCAGGGTAAGGCTTCCCTTCCAGGCCAGTCCTCTTATAAAAAGTCCCCTCAATTAGCAAAGCAAATACAGCTGTTTGGCCTCACTGAAACACAAACATGGAATTCCCACTGCACTTTGTGCTCTACCAGAAGTGGAAACACATCGTAAAGGGGCAGTATTTTAAAGCAGGTTGAGTCTATTTATCTTTTGTGTAAGATGAAATTCAGAGTAAGGGCAGAACCCAGCAAAATAAAGATCCACATACATACAGGTGGAAAACTAAAAAGTGAAGGTAACTTAATGCAGTCAGGCTCTTTGGAAAACTTACATTAACCATGCTTGGGAAAAAAGAAAAGATAAAAAACCCAACACTTAATGTTCTTGAAAATGTCTCCTTAAAAAAAAAATTCTGGAATTGGAATAACTTGCTGAACATTTCTTTTTTAACATGATCTCTGCTATAATGATATATCATTTTGCAAAGATTTAAAGTAAACCATTGCCACACCACTTGACAGTGCATCTAGTTCCAGTCACCATGAAAGTGAATGCTATCCATCTATCATAAAATGCTTCAATACCACTCTTAACAGTTAATCAAAAGTGAACAAGATTCTATGATATAAAAAACGTGCTGGAAGTACCTACTTAGGTAAGTTAAAAGGCCATGTTAGCTCCCCATCCGATTGAAAATAAATAAAATCAAGTCCTTCTTTCTTTATCTTCTTCACCACAGCCACTTTCTCATTTCATCTACTGAAATTCAAGGGGGTTGTTTTTTATTCTTTTAACCACAAGCTAGTATGTCCACGACAAAGAGAAGACTCATTAATGCTGCTGTAATGCAAATGGCACAAATGTTACTTGAAAAATACTGTACTACCAAAATAATTAAGTAAACACTGAGGTAGTACAAACTCAAAGTCCTGTAGGAATGTTCCAATGCTTTTTCTTATATGTCTTTTCTCACTTAAATTATATTCTCTGATTCTGTGTTTATAGAAGCTTTCTAAATTCTCAAGTTGAAAGAAATCAGCTTTAGACAGCCTTGTAAAACAATTTTAAGGTGCATGGTAAAGTGCTCAGACATTGAATAAATAGTAGAAATCACACAGAAGTATTAAAAACTGCTTTTCAGTCAGATTATTATGAAAACCAAATTTCACAAACTTAGTCTCAATGAATTGCATGTTCAAAGAATACTAGAGTACATTATGTTAGTATCCTTCCATAATTTCTGCTTTGTCCTTTGTTCAGTGAAACTTTTTTTGTTGAGATGGGAAGAGCCTTGGGATTATTGATCTTCATATTTATTTTTAAAGAAAAAACACTAGCTTAAATAATCTAAAGGTCAGCTGGTCTTCCATATACACACCAATAGCAGAAAATTATAGTGCTCTACACCTTTATAGTCACTACTGTTCATGGCAAAATGTCTCATTAAAAACACGTTAACACAGAAAAATTTGGGGCTTTTTACTTGTGCAAATTATGTTTCAAGTCCTTATGGTTGGGAGCAAAACCTGAAAATGTGATGGCTTTAAATGATCTAGCAAATAAAACATTTAAAGAACACTTCTGTAATTCTAATAGTCTCAGGAATTTTAAGAACTTGCTTTTTGGCAGTGTTCTCAAAGACAGCTGTATTTACTGTGCTGGAGAAGCAAAAGTAGTCATAAAAACAGCAGAAAAAACCCCAGCACCCAACTCTAAGCAAGGGGACAAAACAAAGCCAGGTTTTGTTCACTGATTTAAACAGCTAAAAGGGCTCTTGAAAATCAACGATCCAAACTTGCCTTTCCTCTGCTGATAGAAACATACAGCAGCTCTTTGTTTCAGTATCGTTACTCAACATTTGCCCTCCTCCAGCCTGCACGGGGAGGGGGAAGGAAGGAGACATTTTCTTTAAGCCACGGCACTTCGACCTCAACTTCTGTGCTTTGCTGAACACAAGTTGAGGTTGTGCCCTCCTGATCTGAAAGGACCTGCAGAAGGACATGGAGGGCCAGGTGTAACTCAGACCTTGCAGCCCCAGAAAAGCCATCCTCTAGCAGTGTGACACAAAATGCCACAGCTGCACCAGCCTCGCCCCGGTGGCAGATCACACCACGGTATTGCGTGTGTCTATAAATGTGTGTCTCTCCAGAAAGAGCAGCCTTTTTACTCACACAGCACGCTTCTTCCCTTCCTGTATTTCTGAATTTTCTCTCAGTGTACAAGCACAGGTGATCCCATGCATTGCTAGTAAGAGCAAAAATGGTGATTTACCCTCACCATAAATGCCAGTAAGTGCATTCAACTTCTGATGTCTCTGCAGCACACATATGTTGTACATTTGTGGCAAACTTCTGTCTAATAAAAGCTACTTACTTTTATCTATTCTTCCCCCTTCCCCCTGTAAAGGTACAAATTGAGGCTCACTGTAGTTAAAGTTGACAAAGAGGTTTTCTTTTATACTGTGCAAGTACTCACTTTACAGTACAGCACAACAGAAATACAAATGGGAGTTACTGGAATGTTAAGCTGCACATGCTTGAGCGATTTTTTTAATCCATTTTTCTTCCTCCCTTCCCAACATCTAAAAAATAACTAGATATAAAGCAGAAAACACATATTTCAATGCTCTCTTAAAACAATTTCTTCCTGTGCTTTTCATTATCTTTTTCATCACAATTTTCTACCTAATCTTGAATAAAGGATCATAGGAGATAATCACCTCCTCTTCAACCATATAATGTAGAGCCGTCCAGTCTATCAGACTGCATCAAACATTACCCATCCACTCTATCATTCTTAAGTGTAATACTTTCTGCTAATAGAGCTGGTTCTTTCTTGTTTAGTACTGTAGGAATTTGAGCAGCAACACTGTCCTGTTCACTTGCTTTACTGGATGCAGAAGGTGATGGCTGATATGGTGACACAAGAAAAAGCAGAGTCTTTTTCACCTTCACTGCCCAGTTGTTCACAGGCTTCTTACTCCCTGCAGCTTGGAATGGCATTTGGCTCAGTGGCCCATTGCCAGCACTCTGCCTTCCTCAGGGAGCCTGGGACTTGCTGGGCACTGCTGTGCATGTTGTGGATGTGGTTTGAGAAGCTTCTTTGTGCAGCATCAGACCTTCATTATGGGGTCGTTCAAGAATTCCTGCAGAATGGGAAGCATTGCAAGCAGTTACATTTAATGAAGATGAATTCTTGATTTTTAGGTGGGTACTTGTTGAGGGACCTGAGAATCTAATTGGCTGGAGACCCACTTTACATGGTAAACAGCCTTCTACTTCAGTACAGAAAATTAATCATCTGTAAAACAAAGAAGTTCAATTAGAAAAAAAATCAACTATATATGTAAATTGTTATTTTTGTAACATTATTACAAAACAGGCCATCTGCAACAGCCTTTCACAAATAGGTTTCCATGATACTGTAAGAAGCATAAATTAGTGTTCCCAACAGTTCATCACTACAATCAGGGCTGCCTTTCTGTGAATAAAACCATCAATCTCTTCTTCCTCTCTTAGATGACACATTAAAAACTGTACCAGTGAAGTGGCTGTAGGCTGTCTCAGGTGTCTGTGCCAGCAAAAGTCTGCTTTTAGGTAACGTGTGGAGAATGGAGGTGTAATCACAAATACTGCCATAAAACTGCAGAAAGGAAGTTCTAGAAATTCCTTCTTAAAAGAAGACATCTCACAGATGTGAAAATCAATTAACCTTTTAAAGTGTTCACTTAAATTTCAGGTTTAGCAGTCCATTTAACTAATACTGTTTTGTAGTTTTCAAGTTACTCCTTGCCAGGCTGCTGAGAAATCTCAGCAGCCTAAAAAAACCTGTCATTTGTTTCTAGCAAGTTCACTTGTGCAGTTAAGAGCTCTATGACATTATATAAAAATGTAAATTTAAAAAAACTAGAGATATCTCAACATGCATAGATATTTAAGGAACCTGAAATTATAGAGGGGAAAAAAAAAGATGGCAGTGTATTTGTTAATTAATTTTACGCCACCTACGCAAATGAGCATACCTTTTATAAACTGGAGGCATATGATGCAAACTGCCTCTCAGAGGGCGTTCTTCCGGAGTCCAACATTCAGTCAGCTCCGGAGGCACTCTCCAGTAGCTGACACCTGCATTTCATAGCAGCATTGTACTGATGAGCTGAGAGAACACAGCCATGCATGTTTCCACCTGACTAAATACATGAATACATGTATTTTATTAGGCAGAATTTCAGCTCTCAGCCTGCTGACATGAGCATTGATGACAGCCAGCATGGTGCTTCATTCCTGTCAATTTCTGTACCCTCTCTGGAACATCCCATAAAACATTTTCTTCCCTCCAAAGAGACACTATTAGTTTACAATGTTATGAAAGTTTATGCAGAGGTTTTTATTATACTTAGTTATAAAATACTTTTTCTTATTTTTATGTTAAAAAGTAGTATTACTGAAATAAAAAATTATTACTCTACCCCTCCCTTCCCAGGCATCGAAATCATCCCTCATCTTTTTCAGCTCAGCTACTGAATAATAGCTCCAGATGTATTGGATGTTATTTCCAGCTTCTCTAGGAATACTGTTTTAAAGGTAACAGTTATGTGATTAGTTAGCTAAGTCCTTAGAAATGTACCATTGGTGAAATATATCATTCTTTTTACCAAATCCTAACTATAAGGACTTAGCTTTACTGCTAAATGTTTTATAAAGCAGAAAGGAAAATGTTACTCTGATTTTGGTTTTATTCAAATAAGAGGTTCTAATACTACTGTGAATGCCTATTGCTAAAACTGGATATTCATGAAAGGATAGATGTTCATAGAAGAATAATTACAGAATTAATTATGTAAAACCTATTTTTCTAGAATACACAGTAGGAGAACAGATACCTGATATGTTGCCAAATACCCTTGGAATAAATATTAATGTTCCCAGCCTAAATTTAGGAAGATAGGCATCCTAATTTTAAAGATGAAGTATCAAGAGCTCTATCTTAATCAAAAGATGCACAGTGACACTTCTGACACTGCACTGTGAGAGTGACAAAGACCAATTGCTTCCAATTGTAAGTACAGGTCTGCCAATAACTTCCAATTACTGCCATGTAAATACATTAATAGTGTAGTACAGCTGTCCACATTCTTTAAAGAATTAAAACCATTTCCTTTCAACTTTGGTTCTCAGTGTTCAGCTATCTTAGAACACTACACAAAAGAAGTGCATGAACCACAACCAATTTTGCAAATATTTCTGGAGGTTTTTCTGTATGGGGATTTAGTCACTGTATTTAGTTTAAATATTAGAGAGTACTTTTTAATTGTTGTTTTAATTGTATTTTAAAAATGTTAAGTCCAGCAGAATAAGAACTTACAGCAACTGCATGCTAACCATCTTGTGTCTACTCTCTCAAATTCTTAACCTCCAGGCTTAGTTTTTATCTTGTTTATTTGTTTATTCTGGCCATTCTATTATCCATCCAGTTACTTTGGGAGTTGGAAAGATTCCTTCCACAGATTTATAGTACAATATAGTACAATAATGCTGCATTATGCTACATATGGTAATATTTAGGCATAGTTATAATATGTATTTATTCTCACTTCAGAGTGCTTTCATGTTGGACAGTCACCTTACCTTTTGTACATGCTTTTACTAGGAATTTTCATTCCTAGCACCTTATTAATTGCATCAGTCCCATCAGCTCTTGTGGCATACACACCCATAATTTTACTTTCACCGCTTGCTCCACAAGTGTTGAGATAGTACAGGACCCAAACCATAGGCTTGGTGCAAACTAAATGGTAAGAAGCACAGAAATCCAACAAAGCCCAGAAAAAACATAAAACATATAGAATATTAATAAGAATGCAGTATTTTTAGTTGAATAAGCATTTATATTTAAGTTTTCTTATCTGTACCAGTGAGCTCTTTTAAGTAAATTAAGGATACCGTTTTTCTAGAATAACATCTGCAGTTATTTCTTATCTGATGTTACCAGAGAATGTTGTGAAACCGAGAGGTTCACAGAAAGGCAACAGAAATAGTTAAAGGCAAGGCAACTCCTTAACATGCAGAGAAACTGAAAGGCCTGGAATTGTTTTACACTTTTCAAAAGGAACATAGTAAGGCAGAACATGAAATACGAAGAAAAATAACTTGCTAAGAGAACACAGATGACTATCAGGAATAACACAGCCAGAGCTGGTAATATGAGTTAATTTCTTGCCAGTTAATTAGAATTAGCTTTTAAGTTAAAATATTCTAAAACCTTAGGATTTTAAATAATGCACTAATTCTCTTTTGACCTTTCTCATTCTAAAGAAATGGCAGAGTACATTTTGTATCACAAGTTTTAGGAATAATTTGTAAAACAGAAAAAGAAACCCCAACCCAAACAACTTGAAGGGATCAAATCTAATTTCAAGTAAGATTTGAAGCCAAATAGGAAACTAAATTTCCTTCCTACTGCACAAGTTCTACAGCAGACTTGCATGTACAACACTCACATTTGAACTATTGCTGTATTGCAATGATGGTAAAAGCTGGTGTCCTTAATTATACTGACTGCATTATCAACTCTAGGATTTCTTAACCTAAAACTCTGAATTTACTCACTATTTAGTGTGGTCACTAAGAAGTGCTAACTTGGACATGCTGTAGCTTTAGCGTTGGTGCTAAAGAATGGCATGGGTTGGAGAGTTCAGCATCAAAAATGTTAAGAAATGTCAGGACCTTTTTTCAAGCACTATACAGGACCTTGAAGAGTATACTTCCATTTCATTGGCCAAATGATCAGACAGACTGTATGGATAAGGGATTCCAAAATAATTTGCTTCCTCCTGCAGTGCAGTTCCAACTTTTTCATCTCCAGGAATCTGAATTTCTCCATGAAGATAATCCAGAAGATATTTAAACATGTTTCCATCTCAATCAATCAGACATGCTCCTGAAAACATTGTTATTTAAAATACTTTACCAAATCATCAAGTACAGCCTTTTGTACAAAACTTCTGTACTGGTTTTACTGAGGAGGAGTAAGTATACTGTCTTTACTCTTTTTAAATGGTATTTTGTTTTCCTGGAATATTTGTTATTTGAAGATAAAATTCTTAGTGCAGTAAACATTTCTTTGGAGTTTCAGTGAAATCGCTAATCTGCATAGGACCATAGCAACATAGAATCTCAGCTGTGCTGCACTTTGCTTAAAATGCTAAAATCTAATTCTAGACGCATTTCTAATTCTAACTGTAGGTGCATCTTTACTCACTGTTGCGGGGATCTGTTCAATTTTGCTTCTAAACCATTTAAAAGAGTTAAAATCAGCACCAGTTCCAGTGCACATCTAGTCAAACCTTCTCTGGATATTGCTCAAGTTATACTGTGTTTGTTTCTTTTTCTCTCCTTTGCCTGCAGGGCTCAAGGACCCCACGAAAACCAGCCAAACCATACGGTCTGTCTGTACAACAGGCTGTTCGCTGCAGCTGTGAAAGATGGTAGCAAAGTCCTGCTGTGTTATGCAAACTCCTTATGTTAAACATTTTGGGTATTTTAAAGAGTTTTATGTATGCAACAAGGAATTACTAATCTTCATCCATCGTCTCTTTTAACTGGATCTACTTTGGCAGGATTTCTAAGTCACAAACAAGTGTGAAATTTGACCCATGAATAGTTTTATTCTAACTTTTATATCAAGCCATGGTGGTGAAAAATGCAATTTTTACTGTCTGAAACAAAGATCAGACCCAAATCTCTTTATGTAATGAACAGAGGAAATGAAATGTCTCTGGAGATTATAGGGGTTCACAGACAAACCCAAGATAAATGCGAAAGACTCTGCCAACTTCAGTTTTATCTATTTTTGTATTCTTACTGAAGAAGTACATTCCAAAGCCACAGTTTGGACAGGGACATGGCACTGTACAAATGTGTGTGTTTGCAAGCACAAACAGACTTGTGGAATTCAGATGAGCTACCTGTACATATAAAGTCATGCATGCAGAACTGTTTTACAACCTGGAATTAGAAGGCAACTGATGCTCAGCAGACTGGGAAAAGATATACTATAAAATGCATAAATAGATATAAAAGCATGTATTTGCCAGAGAGCTCCATGATCAGAATGTGATATTTAGAGCCTCAGTATATTTATCTGATTCATCCACTTTCAAAGGAAAGCGTCCACTAAACATGGACGCCAGAGTGGAATCCTTAAAGCGGCACAGAGACTCACGCCTGGCTGGGTATAAACAGCCTCGCACATTCAGTCAGAGAATATCCTGGACATCTTCAGCCTTGCCCTCTTCCATTGCATTTGCCAATGGTGATGTCATTACGAGCTATTCAAACCTAAACAAATACAAATACAGATACAAATAGAAATCAAACTAATGCCAGCTACAGACTTAACATATCGCATACAAGACCTAAGCAATAGCTCAGCTCTTGCACATCTCTAACAGGATTCCACTTTAAAAACAGTTCTGGAGACCTAGTAATGCACATAGCAAACTATTCTACACCTTTAGTGTAACATGAAACTATGGCATTTCACTTTGCTAGGAAACACAAAGCTTACTCTTTCGAGACAAATGGGCAAGCAGAGTTACGTGGTGAGGATGTGTGACCAGTGCTCTGGAAGGACAACCTGGAAAATCCTGAGCATAGTTCACAGCACTAAAAATGCAGCTCATTTTGAACCAACGACACCGTGGCTTCTTTAAAACCCGATCTTTCATTAGGGCTGCTTTAACTTCCCGGGCCACTCGCTCGCCCCTCCCAGCCCCCGGGGCGCTGCTCCGCCCAGGAGCGGAAAGCGCAGCGCGCCTTCGTCCCGGAGCCTCGCTCAGCGCCGGCCCGCGTTACCTGCGCGCCGCTGCTCCGCAGGATGGCAGCGGGGAGCCCCGGGCCGGGCCGGGCGGGGACAGCAGAGGGGCAGCCGGTGTGCCCCGGCCGTGCCATCCCCTCCCCGGAGTCCCTGCCGCGGGCCAGCCGGGCGCAGGGGCCCCCGGGCTCGGCTGCCGCTGCTCCCGGCGCTGCCGGCCCGGGCTCCCTCAGGCGCCCTCCCAAGCGCGGCTGGCCCGCCTGCAGTCGGCTGCTCTGTAAGGCCCAAACCGTGCTTAACTTTTTAATATTTTTTATTATTGTTATAAATGCGGGTTTACTCAGAGTGGGTTTGATTCTACTGCTATTTCTGCAGTCTCCACAGTAACAATGTTAGGATGGTTTGGCTTGGAAGGGGACCTTGGAGATCATCTACTTTCCAACTCCCCCCTGGATGGGGCATCCACAGGTTCCCTGTGCAGCCTGTTCCAGTGCCTCACTACTCTCACAGAAAAGAATATTTTTTTCCTAATAGCTAATATAAAGCTGTTCTCTTTCAATTTGAACACGTTTCCTCTTGTCCTGGCACTACATGCTTGTATAAATACTATTGCTTATCTTTTCTGTAAGTTCCTTTAAGGTACTGGGAGGCTGCAGTTAGGTCACCCCAAAACCCTCTCTTCCCCAGACTGAACAAATGTCTCTCACCTTTCCTCAAAAGAAAGGTTCTCTGTTTCTCTGATCTCTTGGTGGCCTCCTGTGGGCTCACTCCAGCAGGTCCCTGTCCCTCCTGTGCTGGCCCCAGAGCTGGCTGCAGGGTTCCAGGTGGGATCTCAGAGGGAGCAGAGGGGCAGAATCCCCTGCCTTGCCCTCTGCCCACGGGGCTTTGGATGCAGCCCAGCACACGTTTGGCTCTCTGGGCTGAGAGTGCCCATTCTGGGTCATGTCCAGCCTCTCCTCCACCAGCTCCCCCCAAGTCCTTCTCAGCAGGGCAGCTCTGGATCCGACGGCAGCTTGAGCTGGCTCCTGACATGGTGGTGCTGGGTTGATGGCAGATGATCTTGAAGGTCTCTTCCAGCACTGATGATTCTGTGTTCAGTAATGCAGGCAAGATGCCTCACCCACATACAGTCATTTTAAAAAGACATTCAGAAAGTGTCCTTTTAAATTCCTTGTCTGACATACAGTTGTGTGGTCATCAAAATGCATGCAATAAACAATAGAAAGGTGAAAATAGGTTCTTGCTATACTTTTGTCTCAGCCTCATTACACGAAGTTTATATACATGAAAAATATTTCTAAAATGCAGCTGCATTTTCTTTTTTAAAAAATTGCAACGTTATGTCTAGTTCCCATTTAATTCTCCTTTATTTGCTTACAAAGTTTGTTTTTTTGCCCAATCATACAGTAAGAAACTATCCTTTTGGATACAACTGCCAAGTAACTAGGAGTGCAAAAAACAGTGCCAAATTCTGGATTTGTGCAGACTTGCTGGAAGGTATGAGCTGGTTATATGTTTAGAATATATCATATACAATATATTACATAAAATATATAATATTTTATATATCATATTTACTATATAATGAGATAACTAAATCCCAGATATTAACACTGTAGTTTTATTGCTACCCGAAGTCTAGTAAAAATCCACTTACTTAACTCTACCCTGCACTCACAAGAAATGTGCCTACATTGTATTTAAATAGTTTACTCAGTTATATTTGCACTTCCTATTGATTTTCATCTTGTATCATCCTAATTTTTTACTCCTAATTTCATTTTGGAGGTGTTTTGTCACCAATTTAAGGTATTTAAAACTTCAGCTAGAGGCTCACTTGCAAAAGAGTCAGACCAAATTATATGTAACACACAGCAGTTATAGTTCCACTTGTGTTGCTTGCTTTATTCTGGTCTGTTACTACATTTTTATTTTTGAGATTACCTAAATATTCATGGACTACTGTGTTTTCAGTTAATATTTAGGACCATAAACTTTCAATTCAGACTTCCCTTCAGTCAAATGAAGAACATTAGAGGAAAGAGCCAAATAAATAATACAAATCATCATCTGGTCCTAGTATGGGGATAATAAATTCTTTTTGAAATTGTGTAACTCTGAATGATCACTTACTACTTAAAACTCACTTTTTATCTTAATGCACATTTGCATTCAAGTGGCAGTTCAGGCTATTTAGTAAAGCCATAAAGTAAACACATTTAATTTTTCTTGGCATATTATGCTCCAATTGCAGCAAACAGAGGGAATGGCATGCCAAGCACCAAGGCTCTCCTGGACATTTCTTGACCAAGAGAAGCCAGGTTTCTGATGCTTAATATCTAATGAATTAACACAAGTTACATGTGACTGAATGCAGTATAGGCTGATAATTCATGGATATTGGATTTACTGTAAAACAAGCGAAAATAAGTATACTAGATGGTTTTTGTGGAATAATGGTATCTAGTTTAACTGTATCTTTAATGAGGATATGTTTTCCCTTACTCACTGCATAGTGCATAGCAATTGCAACTTAAACGTGGCCGTTGTTATCCAATGTTACAGTGTAAGTAGAGCCTTTGGTCTTTCTGACTCTAAAACATTCGCTTAATGAAGCTGCAGCTTTCCATTCTTCTTTTCATCTTTAAGCTGGCTTGGTTTTGCCTCAAAAGTCTGAACAATTTTCCTGTATTTCTGCACTGTGAGACCAGAACGATATACACAGTTTCAGTCAATACACACACACACACACACATGTGTATATATATATAGACAAACAATGCAATAGGTTTTGGACCTCACATTTAACCATGTGAATTATCATTACGATTCAGGCTTAGTACAGCATTTACTTGGCATAGAAGTGTGCAGCATAACCAGCCCCTACAAGCAAAGTGCCTTTTGAGCTGCATGTCTTAGGAAATGAACACAGGGATGTTTTTGTTTCACTTCACCAATTTCAGTCAAATTTGATGGAGAGATAGAGGCATTAAGAAATTGATTTTTCATTAAGCTTGTACAAGAAGTGGTGTGATTAGAGGAAGATAGGTCCTTAATACTATAATATCAGGAAAAGCTGTATCATGAGCTCAGGTCTTGTTGGACATAAGAAAATCCAGAAAGAGAGAAGCTGTTCTACATAATCTACTCACCAGAAGTGCTTTAGTCATAGCTCACACTATATTAGGCACTACAGGATTAATTCCTCAACCAAGATTCTTCTCAGACATGAATATGTATGTATCTAGTAAGGTACAAGTTCAGTTCCCACAAGATTAGAGCTTTCACAAGAGTCTGCGTGTCTTTCCCTAACTACCTTTCATTTCTATTCAGTTTAGAGACCAGTCATAGGATCCCAAGTGACTGAAACTCATAATTCTGCTCTTAATATACATTTAAGATATATAGGCTGTGAAACTTGGCAGTTCTTTAAGTTCTTCCCTACTTTGAGTAGCTGGCAATTAACTGGAGATTTGTACATGTGAAATGTTCCAGTGTGGGAGTTCCTCAGTGAAGGGTAAAGGAAAGTATGACCATGGGTGGAAATGCAATACTTCACATTTTATTTTAAATTTACTGCCCACAGTAGTGACATAAACACTAAATGGAAGCAAACTGGTGATTGCCTCTTCAAGACTTGAGACCGTTGTGGAATTGGAGGAAATGAAAACTCATGGCTGGATCTGGAGGAAAACACTGCCTTGTGGAAAGGAGGAGGAGGAGGTAAGTTTTATTAGATTGGTTTTCTGGTTTTAAAGTTATGTAAGGTTATTTGCTCTTTTATTTGGCCAGAGTTTTATAGTGGCTACGGTCACTTCCAGGTTTCCTTGTAAGGGAAAACATACCAAAGGTATATGATGTGTGCTGGATCAAAGCTGTATGTTAAGGGTTTTGCACCTTCAGGCCACACTGAGAAACTGTCATATATTATTCACTAAAAAAGGTAGAAGCAAGGGACTCTCCAGATGATGCTTAGAGCCGATTATGAAAATAGTAAGTTCATGAAGATCCATTTTCACATAATGCTACTTATATTTCATGTGTGATTCCTTTGACTTTATAGAATATTGTAATGTTGGCACACAGCAAGGTAAGGTTTGCGAGGATTACTGCATTACAGAAACTGATGCGTTTTATTTCAACCTTCTGAATCTCTGTAAATCTTTAAAAAAACATCAATTCAGCTTACTCTTACCAATTCCTGGATCAAATTTAGCAATTAATGTCTACCTGAGCTAATGGTAGAACTGGGCACATGTAGCCAGTAAAAGAGAATGTATGTGAAGAGAGTGTTAAAGGGCTTTTGTGGACTTAAAAGAGATTTTGGGGAAAGACATTTAATTAGACTAAAGTACTTAATACAATTTACAGTCCTGATATTACCTGAACCACATGAAAACTGGGCTTGCTCAAATTCCTGCCCTTCCAGGTCTGTAGGCACGCAGGCAGTATATAATCTACTAGGCTGTAAATTTATCACAGTTGTCTTCCTAACTGCCCTGATTGCTGTCTATGCATTGTTATTCCATGTGTTACTAATAGCTCAAAATCAGCCAGAAAGACATTTAACTTGCTACTGAGAAGGAATTACATCTTAAACCTAAAGGAAGTCTTCGAACTGAAAGGCGGACGCCTCAAACTCTTCCTAAACATCTCTGACAGCTAAGTGGAGTATCTGGAGTTTTCTACTCCCTTCCTCACAGTGCACTGAGATTGATGCTAAGCGTTCATATCCTTAATGTCTATTTTTAAAAAAATTAATTATTATGTTATGTTATTTTTAAATGTTATTAATGGTTGGTATTGAAAATGGTTTCCATTGACACGTAGTTAGGAAGTTACAAACACCCAACTCCTTTTTAAACCACCCAGAGATGTCACTAAAGAGCCGGAACCGGGGTCTAGCGTTAATGACCTCTGCATACCCCACTCCTGAAGCGTCCGTGACCGCACTGAGCTGTTTTACCCGGCACATTGCGCTCCCGTGTGCCCCGCGCTCCGCGGCCGCTCCCCGCTCCGAGAGCCCCGCGCGCCGCCCCCGGCCCAACGGCGGCGCCTGGCCCAACGGCGCCGCCTCGCGGGGGCCCCCGGCGCGCGCGCGGCCGTTGGCCCTGAGGGCCCTGAGGGCTCCGAGGGCGGGCGGAGCCTCCCGGGGCCTCCTCAGGGCCCGGCCCCGCCCGCCCGCGCCTCTGCCGGCCGGCCGGTCTCTGCTCGTCTGGCTTTGCCTCTTTCGGGTTAACTTTGCACCGTTTGTAATGCGGTTCATTTAAGTGCGTCGGTTTTAAATCTGTCTGACAAAGCACAAGCTGGTCTGGCCGTACTGTGAAGTGGTAGATCCTGGGGTTTTCCCCCCTTCTATGTGTAAACTCGGATAGTTAACGTGAGGGAATGGACAAGCTAAAATATCTGTGATCGTTTCATGGTTTACTAGTTAAGTATTGTGTCTCTCTGTGTTAATGTCTCATTGTGTTGATTAATTCATTAATCTGTTTTAATTAACTGAACAAAGGTAAAGACTGAGGCAATTCTTTCGACTTCAGACCCAAAAATCCTCATAAGACACAATAAACTCAATTTTGAGAAGTGTCAAAAAGATCATTTATTTATTTGGGCATTCCCCTTGACGGTGTACAGATTCATTTTGAGGATGGATAAAGGTGCGACTGCTAAATCATCGTCTGCTGTGTTGACCTCAAATGCTGCTAAAGGATGGATGAAGAAGAGGGATGGAGCATTACAAGCTGCAAAATGGAATGCTTCTTTAGCTTCTAAAATCAAAACTAAATTAATAAGTAAGTCCTGTTAAAATGAAACTGAAGCCATATACTGTACTTAGAATTTATGGCTTCAAAAAGAATTGTAATCGTATTTAACATGATTAGCTGAAATTCTGCCTGTTACAAACATTCTGTAACAGATGAGTACAGGTAGGTTTTCATAAAGACAGTGGGAATATATAAGCTTTTTTTTCTTTAGGTTGTCAAAACTCACATTTATTATGAGAATGTTTGAATGTTTTAATTTGTAACATTTATAATTTTTTAAATGTTTGTAAATATTTTTATGCCGGTGAAACTATAAATTTTTATATGTTTTCTTCTTAAAATATCCAGACTAGAGCAAATCTATGCATGAAATAAACTTGAAACAGACAGAGTAGTCATCAGAATGGCAGCTCTGTAAACTGTTTTATATTGGAAAGTGTTAGGCTTTGCTGCTATAGCACCAAAACCTACAGATAAAAACGTTGTCATATAAAGAGGCCCTGGAACTGAAGCTGTTGAAAATAATATTATTTTGTCTCCTTTAGATAACTCATCTATGTTTAAAGTATCTTTACAACAAAATAACAAAGCGTTAGCTGTGGCTTTGAGTGTTGAAAAAGAAAATTCTCGCAAGCTAAAGAATGAGAAGATTTTTCTTCAGAAGGAAGTAGAAAAACTGCAGCTTCATAATATCTCACTTCGTCAAAAACTGTCCAGTTTGGTATGCTGCAAATAATATTATTTAAACTTAGAGCAGCTAAACTAGCTTTTATCTTTTTTTGAAACTTAATATTACTTCTAAAGTGGTGGCTTAAAATACATGTTTCAGATTTGTGAAGTTATATCACCTGACTGCATAATATTTACATTTAATTTTTCTTTTTTAGCTTTTTTTGAACTAATTTGTCTATCAGTGTGTATGTCTATAGCTATTTTAGTCCCAGGTTCAGGTTTATATTTATAGGTATTGAGATGAGTTTGTGCTCAATTAAGTAAAAAAAAAATTGCAGCTTTTATATCTTGTCTCCTCTTACGACTTAAAATATATTTTTTCTGTTATATGCAGAATAAAACTCTTATTGGAATAGAGGCATTTTTGAATGAAAACCTCTTAACTGCAATAGAAATAAGCAGTTCTTCTGAGGTAAGATGTTTTTTCAACTTTACCATATTGATCACATCTTCCAGGCTAAGATTTTCAAAGCATCAAGTTGAGTGCAATATTGAAATACTATTTGTATTGTAAAACATTTACCTCAACTCCTTAAAACTTTTTTAAAAGCTTAAACCAGTATATTAAAATCAATGGAATTTTACTATACTGAAATTTAGCATTTAATCTGGTTTCCAGAGTATCTAAAAGTTAAATATCAGTTAGCCTGAAAGAAGAATCGTGTGGTTAGAGAAAAGCTTAGCACTTCAGTATGTAGTGAGCAAGCTAGCTGCCTTCCTTGCTTAGTGCTGCAATAAATATCTTACATCTGTAAACTTAACCAGAAAACATAGTCCATGTTAGTCCTTGTGTCATGGAAAAAATACGATTGATTTTTTAAAAAGGAAAATACTATGCTGTCTGTTCTCAACTTGCTTAGTGTTGCTCTGTGCTTCTATATGTGTAATGTAGTTTGTATGATTACAGATATATTTAGAAAGTCTCTACATTCCTTTAGGATAAAAGTAGATTATGTATTTTGGTGAATTTTGTAACAAAATATTTCACTTTAAAATTCTTGCATGTGTTAAATATCACGTGTCTTCCATCAGTGCATGTATTTTTTTCCCATTCATTTTGTGGGGTTTTTTTCCCTGTGGGTATTTCCAGTACTTAAAACATAAGAGAATATGTAACTATTTGTATTTCCCTGCTGTTCTTCTTTTGAAAGGACCTGCAGAGTTCCTTTCCCCTGTCAGCTGGCCCAAGCAGCCCTACTGGTGACAGGTTCAGGAGTGCACATCGGTCAGCTCGGTACGTGCTTGTATCAAATGCCAGAGGTGGTTGGTGTCTGTGGCTTTCTCTTACAGCTAATTGTTGTACATTGTCCTAGGTAGTTTTGAGATAATGAGAAACCATTTTCTGTTTAGTCCAGAAATTACCTATTTGTGACTCAGAATTTAGAGTGGTAGACAAAACTTGTGTTTGAGTAACTCACTGCTTGTATTGTGTGATCTCACCAGCCCAAAGCAGGATTTGTTATCATCAAAAATACATTTGCCCCAAGACAGAACCCAATATCACACTTAAGATCTTGTTTTCGGCTATTATACATTATTAAGGAAACATTTTAAACAATTGAATGTCATGATGGAAAATGTAATAAAAATCTTCACAGTAAAATTTTCTCTTTTCAGATCTGTAGAATTGTCAGCAAAGCTTCCTTTCATTGCAACAGCTAATGCAAAGCAGCAAGATAGACCTTCTCTGGGCAAAGCATCAAATTCTTACAAGTGTTCCACTAATTTCACAGAGGAATTGCATTCAGATCAAGTCAAGTTTGCATCACTCTTGTCTCCTGGTACAAATAATCAAAAGTTCATTGAAACAGAACCAGTGGTTGACAAGAATAGATTTTTGAAAGGTATGATGTATTTCTGTGTAAGTGATTTATTTTTTCACACTCTCTGATATTTAGTATTTAATAATTCATTACTCAATGTGCAGTACCGAAGGTATAGTAAGATTCATAAACTGTAAAAAACTAATGAAAAATAAATGCTCAGCCATAAGTATAGGTGTCCTGACAATCATATATAGAATAATACTCATTGAAATTACATAGCTAACTAAATAATAGCTCAAGTAGTTATAGAAAAATAGTTTTATTTATGTCCAATTTCAAAAGTCCAACTTCGGTAAATTATGAAATTAGCTTCAGTTTACTAAATTTTTAAGGACCAACCATAGAATGTGTGCATTCAGTTTAAAAATAAAAAGTATAATTTTCCATACTTCTGGTTCAGCCTTCAGTAGTTTTATGCAGATAACGACACTCCATTCTTCTTTTCCCCAAGCTGCTGAAATTTTTCTCTTTGCAGAAAATGAACTGTGTGCAGAATTAAGTTGCAATAGTGCCTTCCTAACTCATGGAAAAAATACACAATCCTTAGAACAGTCTGAGGAGCCTACAGAACAATATCATGGCAGTTTATTGCCATCCTATGAAAATGTGACTGAAAGAAAGAAAAATGCAGTACTTTGTAAGTCAAAAACTCAACCTTATGTAAAGGATTTCGATAAAAAATGTAGGTCATTGAGTCTGCCTCATCATATCATCAACAGTAGCAGCAACACTGATGATAAGAATTTGCAGGAAGGTTCAAGTGACTTGTCTTGCCTTATTCCTTCACCTCTTAAATTTAACAGTGAAAGTGAGACAGATTTTAACAAGCTGCTTTTTACTGACAAGATGAAGCCTGAAGAAACTGTTTATGATGCTGATATGGAGTTGACTGCCAGTGATGCATGTGAACTACTCACAGTTACCACAAAAGGCAATTATAAATTGCACCAAAATAAAATTAATAATGCCAATTCTGACAAAATATTACCAAATTTCAGAAAAGTAAAATATTCTAAGGATAAAGAAAAAATTAAAAGAAAAACTGAAGCCCATTCAAATTTGCATGCAGAGGAAAGGCTCTCTAGGGCTGACAATAGTGAAACTTCAGAAACTACTGCTTCACAAAGTCAGCTATTCCAAAGTCAGACAGAACAGCTACCTACAGGAAATTCTATAGAGCAACAGAAGAGAACAAGTAAAACTAAGGATTCCAGGAGGACATACCAGATTAATGTAATGAATCCAGCAAAACAAGAGACAAATAGAGGAACATTCTCAGAAATGTTTGAAGAAGTGGAAAGCAGAATACAAAAAACAGACTCGTGCTCATCTGTTAACAAGATCCTACCAGAAGTTTGTGTTGAAAATTTACCATTCCAAGATAACATTTCTGATGCATTGGCTTTACAGGAGGGCTTTCTGAATACAAATGAGAAAGATAACAAACCAACAATAAAGAGGAAGACTTCTCAAAACCTTTCCAAAGCAAACACAGAAAAATCCTGTAGAGAGGAAAACGGCCAGTATGGAGAATATATTTCAAAAAAATCTCAAACAGAGATAAACCACTGTGACAGCAGCAAGAGAAAACAAGACCAGAAGAATATTATACAGAGAAAAAACAACAAAAAAAGTAGTTACAGACAAAGCAGAGAAACTGAAAGTGACAGCCCTCCTAAAGTTAGTCAGAGAGTAGACCAAAAGAGCAGCCATTTTTCACCAGGCAGATTGAAGCGTACATTGGCAAGGGCCAGCCGGAAGGCATATGTAATACCAAAGGAAAATCTTACACGGTTCTCAGTTTGTAAAAATGAAGAATTAAAAAATAAGGATTCATTGCTTGCAGAGGCTGGAAAGAAAGTAACTGTAACTCAGCAAATACAGGTAGCTTTAGTTACTCAGAATGGTGTAGCGCTGAGTACACCACAAACTAAAGAACGGGTTGATGATGATGCTAACAGGTTAAAGAAGGTAGATTCCTCAGCAGTGGCAAGTAAAACCTCCCACATAAATAATCTTCCTGATAAGCATGTAAAGCAGAAACAGAGGTTTAGTTCTGATATTATTGAGACCAGACAAGATAAAAGTTACTTCAGGCATATTGCTCAGGAGTGTCAGAATGTTTTGGATGATCAGGAAGTCCCTCATGAAATGAATTCCTTAGTGAGTAAGTTGAAGCCTGTGATTGAAGTTGAATGCTGTAAGAATATGCCATTTAAGGCAGATAGCTCTTCCCAGGAAGGTCTTCCCAATGTGGAGTTCCCAGCTCTTGATAACCACAATGCTTCCATCAATTTTTCTATACTGAAAAGCTCTGAAACCCACAGGCAAAATGATTGTAATGAAGCACTGGATGCTGAAAAAGGAGAACAAAATATGGATCATATTTCTAAACAGAGTAACAAAAATACTCTGACACCTTGTCATGGTAAGTGTGTGGGCTAGAAAAAGCAAGGCATTTTGAATTAGGTAGTGCCTGAAATAGTGGTAATATATCTTCTCTTAATTCTGTCCTCTCATGGCTTGTTAAGAGCAGATTAAACAGGAGTGGAAAAGATAAGAATGAAAATCACCAAAATCTTCTATATCATGTATCAGTTACAATGTCTTTTTAAATTGTGGTGACTAATATCCTTGTTACTTTTCAATATATCCCAAGGTGATACTTAGCAGGGCAGATATAAGTAGTCTACATTCTTGAGAAGCAATTTTAATTAAAGCACGTATTCCTTTTTTGAAGAATTCCATTACATTCAAAAAACTGGGGATTGAAAGATAAAATACCTTGAGCTTTTATCCAAGAGAAACAAGACAGGACTACACTGTTCCCTTCTTAAATGGAAAATATATCTAGACTTAAAGATTTCATTTTTGTTTCTTTAGAAACACTGCAGCTCAACAGGAATTCTGGTATCTAAAAGAAATGTGTTGGGTAGGTCTTTTTATAACTTGCCCGCGTGCCAACTTTGATGTGACAATCTCTTTTTTAATGTAAGATACATTAAGAACGTAAGAGAACTTTAGTGTGGAAGATAGGTTTAAATTCTTCTATAATACATGCAATTACTATAATGCAATGTTATGGAGTTAATGCAATGCAGTTGTGCTGAGTATCTTTAGTGTAGGAGCAGTAATCAATGTACATGAATTAAGAAACACATATCAAAAATAATTACTAATTGAAGTTTACATAATGATTCAGGAAATATTTAAAATGAAGCATATAAACTGTTGTATTTACAGGGAGAAAAGCTTTCCAAGAACTGACAAATACTAGTATACAATTTCACCCTTCTGTACCTAAATCCCCCCAATCTTTAGAAGACTCAGCAGCACCACTGAGACGAGGCAGACCCACTATTTGCTACAAGGAACCCAATCTTCTCAGGTAGGTACACATAGATTGGGGCTTTTGTTCTTGACTTTTGTGTACATAACTACCCCCAGTAAGGTTTTAACCCTTATCAAAACGCCGAATAAACACTTGAGCTATCACAGATCTCTTTTGCAAAGATACTTCACTGTTGATATAAAGCTTCTCCAGTTAGTGTGGCAGAATTTCCAAGTGCCAAAGCAAGACAAAAATAGTATTCAAATATCTAAAATATAGTTTGGACTAACAGAAAATAATAGTGAATCTTAATGCTTGTCATTATATAAATCCCTTTAGAGATTAATAATTATGAATGTTATACTTAAAGGTAAATTATACCATAATAATGTCCTTGTAATCTTGTCAAATGGAAAGAAAATTTACATACTAATACTATATAATTCAGTAGCTTTAATTTAACTAGCTGTATGGAAGATAAAAATTATTTAAGAGATATTAATTTGATAGTTGGTTATATTGGATATATTATTTTATAATTAATTTGACTCCTATTATTCTTAGCAAATTTAGTGGCACGGGATTTTATAGATTATTAAAAGACAATACATAAATTGTGAAACAACTTCTGAAATTTAAAAGGGGATTTGAAACCCTAACTTCCATTAAGAAAACTGATATATTTGCCCTTACATGAATAGATCTAAATATAAATGGACCTTTGGGTTCATTACTTCTGAAAATATTCTGTGGGATTTTGCCAGAAAGTTGTTGAGGTTTTTCTGTTTGGTTTGGATTTTTTAAAAGTATAATATTAATTTAAGGAACGGTTCCACTGTGTTGAGCATGTGTTAGTAGGATTTGTATTCATGAGGTACAGACAATAGAAAGGCATCCCTGGAACAGGGAAGAAGTGAAAGGATTATACCAACTTAATTTATGAGAAAGGTATAAAAAGCCTTTTATTCTGGCAATACTGTGGCAGGAGAAGATAAATGCACAAACTGAAAAAAAATTAGAGCACTGTTCTCATACAACCTCAAAATATTTATTACTTCTGTGATTAAGCTAACAGTTGAAGCAGCGAGACTGAGGAAAAGTAGGAACTGAAAGTAATGTAGGAAGTCTTCACTTTACCATTTGCAATTCATAAATATTTATGCCAGATAACCTATTAAAAAAATGGGAAAGGGATTAGAGTCACACTTTTATTAATTGACTTATATGCTAAAATTCTTTAGTATTATATACTGACACATTGCCACTCTTTTACCCCAAAATGATAAGGTTCTGTATTTCTGAGAAATGGTAACTAATAAGAGAAAGAAATGTTTATGCCAATCAAGATTTTAGATTATTGTCTCCTATTTATATTTTAGTTAGATTTACACTGTTCTGAATGGGTGCTGTTGAGTTTAAAAGAAGTTTTGAAGTTTGTTTTATAGAAATATCACATCCTAATATGATTGAGGTCACATATTTCTAGCATTATTTTACTAGAAGTTGTTTTGCTAGAAAGCAGTGTCTTGCTTTTTCAGACATACTTATTTTCCACAAGTTTAATTTCTTTAGCGTATCAAGCTTTCATTAATGCTATTTACCATTTGAATTATTATGATTACATTTCTATAGTTGCACATATGCTTGATGATATTCACACCTGGTGTCTTTTACTTCTTTTCTTTACAGCAAATTAAGGAGAGGGGATCGATTTACAGATACACAATTCCTCAATTCCCCAGTCTACAAAGTAAAAAATAAAGGAAATTTTAAAAGCAAATCAAAATTTTATTAAGGAAGAGAGAATTGCCTTTATGGACAATACTTCTAAAATGGGTACAATTGTTTATGTATATATGTATATGTTTAGGAATATAGAGTGTTTATTGTTCTTTGACTAGTAAAGGTCTTCCACAGTGAAATTTTCTGGAGAAGAACCTCTGTAAAAGGGGCACAGAATACTTTACTGAGGAAGGCATATACAGGTTAGGCTCACTCCTGTTTTGCATTTCTGGTCAGTAATTTATAATCTGTTCAAATGGTTTGTAGCACTTCTTAAATTGTTAGAAAAGATATGTTTTAATGAGAAATAAAAATAAACCAGCTTTGGGAATTGTACTGTGAGTTATTCATGCTTATTTTGAGTGGAACCATTTCTCAGTGATGGTTGGAATGGATACACACATGCCAAATTTTTATGAATTTATTGAAATAGATGGAGATATTGTTTTTTGATAGTTGACTTTTGGATTTGACAGAATCCCACTGAGATTTGAACAAGGAAATCTCACTGAGGCATAATGGAGGGAAGTCAAGTGCCCACAGTGTGTGCCAGAGGCAGCAAGGAAGAAAAAAGCACTGCAATAGGAGTTCAGTAGCAGATAGGATCTAGAGAAAGTAACACGTTTAGTTTCCAATTGAGAGTGCCAGTGTGACAAGTAATGCAATAATGTCATACCATTCAGCTTTCAGGTTTTTCTACTGCTTCCCCTCTGCATTCTATAATGTGCTGTCAGCTGACAGTTTTCTGGCAGTATCTGATTTGTAGATGCTACCAGAGGCTCACTACCCACACAGCTTTTACACATTACAATAGATAAGATTCAGGTTAATTTTGCAACAGAGAGGCATTTTTGATGAGATAGAAATGAGTTAACTTATTTTGATTATAGATGGTGGTTCTTCATGCATATGCAGTAGATGATACTAGTTTACACAGGCTTAAAAATTGATCAGACACATTAATGGAAGAAACATCTATGAGGAATTAACAGAAACACAATTTCTGGCACAGGATGTTCCTGAATTGCAAATTTTTAAAGGCTGGAAGATGATTGTGGAGAAGCATTACTATGCCTTTGACCAATTTTTGTACCTTTTCCAAGGACATTCCCTGCTGACACTTTTAGAGACCAGTTCTTTGGTTAGCTTGACCTTTGGTCTAATACAGCATGTCTCTTTAAGAGGTATAACTGATATTCTTAAATTTATAATGTATTCTTTAAAAGTATATTCTTAAAATACAATATATTCTTTTAAAATTATAACATATGCTTTAAAACATTCTTTTAAATGTACTCTTTGTACTTCATTGTAGATTACATTGTAAGCTGGGAAGCTGATGGAGAAAATAGTCCTTTAACACGTGTTAAAGACAAGAAGGTGGCATTGATTTGTAATCAGGAAATCAGACTTTATGAACCGGATAGTCTTCTCCAACTAGCTTGGTGGGTGAGGGCAGAGCACTAGATGTTTGTTTCTATTATGGTAGGGCTTTTGACATTTTCTCTGACAGCATTCCGCAGACAAACTGACGAAGTATGGGTTTGTTAAGGGCACAGTGAGGTGAGTTGAAAAGCTGGAAGGTTGTGATTAGTGCCAAATGGTCCAGCTGGAGGCAAAACATTAGAGCTCCTTAGGGTTTCACACTGCTGCCAGCAGTGATTAACACGTTCACTAACAATCTGTATGAGCCAGTGCACCCTACACAAGTCTGCAGTTGATCTGAAACTGGAAGGAGTGGCTGAAATACCCCATGATTCTGTCACCATTCAGAGGGATCTGATCAGGCTGGAGAAATGTGCTAAGAGGAATCTCAAGTTCAATAGGAGGAACCTACGTCCTTCTGCGGTGAGTTGCCAGAATTTCAGCTGTGTATTTTGACAGAAAAGGGACTCATACATATCAAAATACACTCCTGGATATAACATTTCAGGTGTGTACATTCTACATGTAAGTCTGGAACTATAACAATAAACACCAAAATGCTTAAGTAATACCAAAACTATTTTCTGCAGTGGTTATTTTACTATGGTCTGTAGCCCTAAGGCAGCTTCCTCAAGATCCTGTAGGACTTCCCATGTATGAAGTTAGAGTTAAATGTATCACTAGTGAGATAGTTTACATTTATTCCCTAAACAGAGAGTTGTCTAGCTGTGGTTACCAGTTGCAAAAATCATGTAAAGATTGTAAATATACAGCAGTAAGTAGAGCAAGGTATTTTCATATAGAACCTTGCCATACAAATAGAGTTTTCAATCAGTATGAAAATTCTTCCAATAAAAAACTTACCTCATCACCCAGGCAATGTCATCTGTACTGCAAAACAGCTGTTAACATTATCTGGGAAGTTTCAGCAGACAGACTTTATTCTTTGCATGCTGTGTATGTCACTCCATTAGCAAGACTATTATGAAGAGGTGCAGAAATTGTTGGGAAGATAGATTCCATCCTTTTTCAATGTTATTTTTTAGAAAGAAGTACATATAGAAATTATTAAGCATTTTCCTTGTTTTTTATTACCAAGTTTGTAATTAATTTATTTTATTTTTAATTGAAATGTTCTTTCTAGCTTCTACTATTTATCAACATCATCAGCTGTGTCATTAGAAACCCTCAAGAAATACCTGTTAAAACTTGTGTTCCCAGTGCTGGCACTGCAGAAGCAAAACACAGTGTTTTTTTAAATGGTTGTTTCTCTCTACTGCCTGTGGTTTGAAAGCTAGAAACAGAGGCACATGCTTTATCTTCTCAGAAAATAAATAATCGCTTTGGGGATGGGCTTAATTACTTTTTCAGTGAAGGTCTTGTTGTTCCACACAGCCTCAGGTGTTACCAGCTAGACTGCTAGCGTGTCCCAAACACAAGCATGTAATTTTCAATAGAAGTAAAAGGCCCGAGGCTTTATGCCTTCATTTCTTCCATTCCTTTAGTACAGATATCCTTCCAAGTAAAAAAGGATAAAGAAAGTGGCCTGAAGATCACAGAAGTTATTTTAAGTAACTGTAAAATCATATTATTGCTACTGCCCTTCTTTGCTTGTTTTCTCCATCCTCACTGTTGTTGCTCAAATTGAAGTTCAATAACAGAACACAGAGAAAACCCACTTTGTTATTTCCTAGGTTGCATTTCTTTTTATTGTTACACAAAATGATCACATAAAAGCAGCATAGAGAATGTTGCATTGTCTTTGAACCTTCACTATGTGCTTGTTTTACCAGGTCATTTGATAAATTAGAAGCTCTTTCCAGAAAAATGATGTAAAAGCAGCTCATGATTTTTGACATAAAAATCAATTTGTAGCCATCACCAGGAATTAGGATAATTTTCCTGAGCATAAGGTAATTTGAACTTCTTTTTTTAGCTTTAAAGTTGCTTTTTCTCATGTTTACTCAATGTAATTGAAATTTGGTAGGAAATTATTTTGATATATTTTGATTATACAAAAAGAAGAAAGTATTTTTTCTATAAAACCTTGCCTGCACAAGTAGCCCTTACAAATGGTTATGATACCTGGACCTTGCTGCTGATTATTTTGTGAATGCAAATATAACCAAAAATCCCATTGGTCTCATGATCACTACATTGCTGGGTTTGACCCCAATTTAAAATTACTCTTGGTGATTTTATTATAAGAACCTGATAACAGTGCACAGTGATTAATGCTGCCGTTTTGCTCTGCAGGAGCACCTGTGTCCTTTGAGAAAGTGCGAGGTATGGCTTAGCTTTCCAACACTTAGATAACACCTTACGAAGCTGAAGTCAGTCAATATTTGCAGTCAGCTCAGAACTTGGAAAACAATCACGGTGTTACCGCCTGACTCGGCCCCGCTCTCCGCGCCCGCCCCGCTGCGCCGCGACCCCGCCCCGCATAACGGGGCACGTCCAGCTGCGCGGCTTCCCTGCTGCTCCTGGGTCCGGCCTGCCAACGATGGCTCTGCCAGGGGCCGCCGCGGCTGAGGAGCTCGTTTTCTATGTGAACGGGAGGAAGGTAAGTATAGCCCGGAGAGAGAGGGGCTGAAGGAACCCCGGAGGGCACAGATTTGGCTTCCTCAGACTTATTCATATGAGTGTAACCGAATCCTCGCACAAACCTCCAGAAGGAGGTTGGGTGATTGCGTCCCATTTTGGCTAGCTCTGCTGTGTTTGGGAGAAAAACTGTGTTAAAGTGAAACACACTTTCAGCTGAGTATCAAACTTGGCTGGTAAGCAAACCCCTTTTTTCATTTGGATGTCTGGCTTCTCATCTCTGATGGTGTCAGGTTTTCAGAGGCACAACTGAAAGCAAGAGTTTAGTGCCTAAATTTGGACTATTGAGCATGATGACAATATTGCAAGGACTGGCTGTTGATCCAAAGCAAGTGTAACGAATTAGCTGATTCGAAGTGACCAAATAAGAAATACTGTACTCAATCAAGAATGTGGGTATTTCTGTTACTCTCTGTCGTCAGTTTCTTACAGAAGGTGAAGGTGAATATAAATGAAATGAGAAAAGAAATTGCTACTTCCGATAGCCTTACAGACTTCCTGTAATGTTTATTCCAGTATGTTAGAATGCCAGGGAGACCTTAAAATCTGCAAATCTTTAGTTAATTATTTATGCTGTCTTTAAAGTTCTGCATTTTTATTTCTAGTGTGGCCGAAGGTCAGCTCCCTAGTATAACATTTCACTGAGCAGCAGTTATTTTTAGTACTTGCATGGTGTAGGTTCTGGAAGTGTATGTATCTGAAAAGGAATTTCCAGAAGGAGCCCAAACTATCCTGTGGTGTTTGCCAATTAGTGTAGTTCTATGAGGAGAAAGGATTCTCTTCTGGCTTTGTGTGAAAATAGTCTGTGCCCTGAATTTTGAAAGGCCTTGGTTTCTTAATAAAACCTTGTTTTTACTTTCTTGCTGTAGATAATAGAGAAAAATGCTGATCCTGAACAAATGCTCTTGGCTTATCTTCGAAAGAGGCGTATCCTTTTCTTGTCTGTTCCCTAAAGTCACTCATGAAAACCTTATTCAAGTAAAATTCTAAGAAATTTTAATTCAATGCTTAATTACCAGATTAAGGAAGTTGTGATTCCTTTAAGAGAAATCAACCACACTAAATGATGTCTCTTTCTTAATCCAAATATTTTTCAGCTGAGCAGTTGTACTTTTAGCCTGGCTTTTTAAACACACAAATTATGCCATCAGGGACAAAGAATATGTGTTTATCTGTGTTCCTCCCCTCCCACCTCATAAAGAAGTCTAAAAACGTAGGGGTGAGCAGCTTGACAGAATAAAAGTCCCCAGGCTTTGTAATAGTCTCTCTCCTGGTAAACAGGAGATTTTGTGATGAGAACCTGAGGCTGATGGAATTTTGAGGGGCAAAAAGGCATCATCCTTTTGGTGGCTTTGGAACATGAAAATAGCTGTTTGTTGATTCACAGTTTTAGACTGGTCACTGTTCCAGATTCACAGAAATGAGCACTTCTCTCAGAAGTGTGATCCTTCAGATGAGATGCAAGGCAAATATCCTGACTATAAATGGGCCTTCTGGGAGAAACTGGGAAATTGGTTTTAGTGTTCCACTGGAATTTCAGATATATAGCTGGTTTGCCCATTACATATTTCTTCTTTTCAAATGTTTGCTTGGATAAGTATTTTTCACTTTCCTTTTCTGTCCCAACTTACTCCTCTTCCAAAACAAATTATAATCAAGTTTTCTGTTTTCTTGAGAAGAGGGTTTTGGTAATGTAATTCCTTAGCTTCCATCTTGCTTTCACTGAAAATTTTATTCCAATATAGAAAGGATTCCAGTACGTATGCTGATACCAAGCAAATTCTGTGTTCCTTGGTGGTTTAGGAAAAAAGGTGGTCTCAGGCCTTTGGGTGAAATAAAGCCCAGAATGGAACCAGATCATTATTTTCCCTAATGACCACATTTTCAGTCTGTCTTACAGGAACTAAGTATGGCTGTGGAGGAGGTGGCTGTGGTGCTTGCACAGTGATGGTATCAACTTATGATCCAGCTTCAAAGAAGATACGGTATCCTCAACAGAATATTTTGAAACATGCAGAAAATTCTGTGGTTTTTTATGCCATTTCCAGATATGAAACCTTAAAAACAGAGTTGTAGAACTTAATAGTAAAAGTATCTAGGGGAAGGGTCACTTTAATCCAAAAGGAGAATGATGTTAAAATTGCTGTTGATTCAGCTGTATTGTAAATTTGCTGAACTATACTATACTCAAATGCTTGATTTATTTATAAATACTCATAGCCCCTGCAAGAGGTTGTAGAAGGTATTAAGACCCTTTGACTTGACCACTGGAGTGTGGCTCCTACCTAAAGCTCTGTGTGGTGGTTTAAGTCCAGCTGGTAACTGAGGACCATGCAGCTGCTCACTCACTCTCCCCAGCAGGATGGGGCAGAGAATCAGAATGGTAAAGGAGAAAATTCATGGGTTGAGAAAAGACAGTTTAATAGATAAAGCAAAAGCTGCTTGTGCAAACAAAGCAAAGTTGGCAATTTATTCTCTACTTCCCATCATCAGGCAGATGTCCAGCCACCACTGGGACACCATCATCTGTGATGGTTACTTGGGGAGACAAACACAATCACTCCAAAGCTTCCACCCTTCTTTTTCTTCCCTTGCCTCTATATGCTGCACATGATGCCATATGACATGGAATATGACTTTGGTCATTTTGGGTCAGCTGTCCCAGCTGTGTCCCCTCCCAGTTTCTTGTGTCCCTCAATCTCCTCATTGGTGGGGTGGGGTGAGAGGCAGAAAAGACCTTGACTCTGTGTAAGCCCTGCTCTGCAGTAACTAAACACCCCTGTGTTATCAGCACCGTTTCCAGCACAAATCCAGAGCACATCTTCACACTGGCTACTGTGAAGAAATTTAACTCTATCCCAGCCAAAACCAGCATACTGTCATACAAGTGGTGAGAAGGTGGGGTAGGCAGAAGTGTCAGTCTTACCAGCCCTTTAAGCTGAGCTCCATCCATTACACCCCACCCACAGAATTAAAGATTTTGAAACTCAAACCCAAAGTTTGAGTTTAAGTCATTAAGCTAAAAACTGGAATAAGTTGCTTTTAAGTTGAGAAAACTCCAATCAAATTGTTAAATGATTACATGTCATTGTACACTGAAGTGTTTATTGGGTGGAGAAAAAACATTTCAGTTGTCCTTTTGTACAGTTACATTATATTGGAATGCAAAACAAATGAAAATTTTTAAAGTTAATGAAAGAGCTAAAATTAAAGCAGACTCCTGAAAAAAAACCCACATTTCAACTGTATTAAAAAGCCAAATATTTTAAATGAAATTATTAAAAGTTTTGAAGAATTTTCATTTTGGTGTGTTGTTCTGTAGGCTCAGTTTGTGGTGATTGGGAGTAGGGCTGTGGCCGAGCCCCATCCCCAATGGGCTGCAGCTGTTTAGGTCAGGTGAGCAGCACTGACAGCAGTGAGCCGTGGAGTGCCAGGTGCACTGACCAAACACCAGAGGGAGCAGAGGGCACACAGGGGCAGTGCATCAGCATGAGGGGATAAAAGGCTGGGCTAAAGAACAAGAGGGGCAGACACTTGCAGCCTTCTGAAGTGACGTGACTCTGTATGGGCAGATGCCTGAAGCCTTCTGAAGTGGTATGGTGTTACTCTGTGTGAGTTGAAGCTTTCTGGAATTGTGTGATGATACTCTGTGTATCGTGGCCTTCCCAACTGCAACATATGCTGTGGCTTATGCTGCAACATTGTTCCTGTTTAGGAACAATGATATTTATTTTACATCAGAATTTACTTTGAATTTTGATTATGAATTTGCAGCAGTAATTCTTTACTTCCTTCTAGTGACTGCACCAATCTTCCTTTCTGTATCTTCCTCCTTCAAAATACAGTTGACAGATTCTTTGCGGGCAGTAGAGACAAGAGGGCAATTAGAAAAGACTGAGGTATTAAGGAAGATGTAAATTCCATGGAATTGTCCTCATAGATATGCTTTTATATGGGGGACAAGAGGCATAGCTAGAAAGTGATCCCTTCTCATTCCAAATGTTAATAGTGGCTGCTTTGTAAGTATGAACTATGTCTTGATTGACTGAAAAATAATACTCATACTTATTTATTAAAATAATATTCATGTTCTTTATTCTCCTTTATGTTCCAAAGACACTATTCAGCCAATGCATGTTTGCTTCCCATTTGCTCTTTGTATGGTGCAGCTGTGACTACTGTGGAAGGTATTGGAAGTACAAAAACCAGGATTCATCCAGTTCAGGTGAGAGTGCAGTATCACTGTATAGGAAGATTACTGATTTCTTTTTTGGATGGAATCGCTTTAGTGGCAGTGCTTTTAGGGCATGGGAATTGTTGTTTTCCCTGCTAAGTGACAACAGAGGGCAACATTGTTTTCTGGTGATTGATTGATCAAGGCTGATGACGGAGCTTACTTTAATATTGACAGTCTGATCAAGTAGTCGGTATGTAATGATTGTTGGAGTGGCTTTGTCTCTTTGGGCTGGGAGAGGCTTTGTCTCTTTGGGCTAATGAAACATCTTGGACGACGTCCCTTTGGCTCCTGCTTTAGTATAAGTGCAAAAAAGACAGAAGTCTCCTGAAAGCTGATTAGCTTCTTTAGTAAGATGTGCATGAACATCACACCCAAAATAATTATTTTTATATTGCTTTAAGAGTTTTACTTCAAAAGTCTGATTTATTGCAAAGGCAACATTTTGTATGGCATCTCCCATTTAAGAGAGCATACATTAGAATGGAGATGAGTGCTGGAAGGAGTGTTGTTTGTGGTATTTCATTTCAGGAAAGACTTGCCAAGTGCCATGGCTCCCAGTGCGGTTTCTGCACACCTGGAATGGTGATGTCCATATACACTTTGTTAAGAAACCACCCAGAACCAACTTCAGAGCAGATGATTGCAGCTCTGGCTGGTAAATATTGCCACTTTTTAGTTTGCAGGTGTGTTCCTGAAGCATTTCTTCAGGTGCTTTGTCTGTGTGAATGCCTGTCTGTGTGAGTATACATGTGTGCATGCATGGATGATGTACTCTTACAAACTGTGCTTTCTAGAAGAGTTGCTGCTGGATGGAGACCTTGTATTCCCTGTCATTCTTTTCTCCTGGAAAATGAAACATGGAGCTGTAGATTGTTTCAGGTGTTCAAATTATCCCCATATGTATCTTTGGAAGTGCTTAAAATCAGATGTACAAGAATTATGTCATATTGGAGAAGCAGCTGCATCTGAGCATCTCCAGGGTCCCTTTATATCTGGTGTTGAGAATGTAATAAGCCTTGCAGGACAGGCCCTTTGCAGTAGGATTTAAACAGATAAGGCAGAGAGCTGCAGACTATCTTCAGTAAGGAAAAGTGTGAGCATTTATTGTAGGTAAAGTAGCCTTCTGTCATCTGTTGTGCTCTAGAGTCACAGTGGAGCCAAAGACATTTCCTGTTGCTGTGTGGTGAGCTTCGAGGTGTAATGTTAGCTTCCTTCACCTCTAGAAAAAAGTCAGGGGGAAAGAGAACAACATTTTGGGTAAAAGATACTGTACGATCTCTTATTCTCTTGCATACTGAGCTGTAGCCAGCATTCACTCTAGTGCAGATCTCAACTATTTTGTACTCCCCTTGAAACAGCAGCATTTTTTGTCAGGAGATGCAGGGTCCTATGTCTTGTGACACTGTTCTATTTTGTCCTTTTTAAGAGCTAACACTTCTCCTTGAGCTTCAAAAACACAAGACTCATATAAAGACACAACATTCTAAAGCCACATTAGAGCAAAGCTTTTTCTGACTGATTTCCTTCCTTCAGGGAACTTGTGCCGCTGTACTGGATACAGGCCAATCCTAGATGCCTGTAAAACCTTCTGTAAGGTAAGAAGTAGTGGCAATAGGAGTGCTAGATTTGGGCTATCAGTGTATATGCATATAGAAGCCATCAAGGCTTTCACTGAGATCATCCCTTCCCTCTGTTTAAAGATGTCATTCTGAGCAAATGGCCTAACCCATTAGAAAAACTGATAAACACAAGTGAACATGGTGTCTAGCCTAGATTATGAAGAGTAATCTGAAGTAACTCCCTGTGGGTTAGTACTGGCATGAATAAAAGCAGAATTTCAGTCCATATTCTTAGAATTTATCATGCAATGCAATATGTCAGAAACCTACTGAGGAGAAATGGGAATGAACATCTGGTAAAGAAAACAATACAGACCATCTGCTCTCACAATGTCAAAAGAATTCTACATAGTAGGAATTATTTTGTATTAAGGATGTCAACATTTGATGACTTAAAATTATTTTTTAATATCACTCCTTTAACACTTAATCCTTCTAATTGGGCTTGTTATTAAACTTCATTTAGAACTTTATTGAAATACAGAGTCACTGTTATCTTATGAGCTTTAACTCATTGCCATTCTGGGCAGTATTTCACTAATGGGATTTTCCTATTTTAGGAATCCATTTGTTGTCAAAGGGAAGCAAATGGAAAGTGTTGCTTGGATCAGGAAGATGATTTGTTTGACAATGAAGAGAAGGTAAATTTTAAATATATTACTGACCCTACTTCAGTATAAAACTTAGAATATTGCATATAGTATTTGATAAATAAGATATTTTATTATTCCTCACAAGAAATTAAGAAATATTTTGAAAAATTCAGGATTCTGTGTGTGTATTTGTATGTGGAGGCTCTGATGTGCCATATAGTTCATATATGGTAGTTTGAGTCTCCAGAGCTGAGATTTGAACAGCTCTTCAGGTTCAGTAATATTAATAGTCTGAGCTCTACCAATACAGTGAGAATTACATTGTGAAAGACATTAGGGCATATGTGAAATTTCCTTAAATCAATGATCAGTGATGCTCTAAGTACTGGTCTCTTAGGAAGACTGCTGACCTGAGTCTGAAGAATTGATGCACTCTTAAAAACTAGAGCTATGATTGTGATTTTATGTGAAACCTCTTATCCATACAAATATTTCACCTTGTTCTTAATTTTCTTTCAGTAATATCTATCTACTTCTTTGTATTTTGAGTACTTTAGGTTGGCATGAAACTAATTTGTTGTAGTAGAACTACAGGAAGCCTGTACTTAGTCCTTCAGTTTCTTGCTTCTGCACTGTCATTTGTGTTAGCAGTAAAATTTAAGAAAATATTATGAACACTTCTTTCACCTCAGCACCTCCAAATGATGCATGGTGATTTAAAAACAAATCCAAATGATAATGAAAGACTAATTTTTGTACTGACTTCAGTGGCAGTCTGTTGGTTTGGCTTTGCTTTTGTTTTTGTTGTATGAAATGAACAATGAGAGAAAATTCTTGGTCTTTGCTTTCTTTTTAAGGTGTCCACCCACCTGTTTTCAACAGATGAATTCCAGCCCTTAGATCCCACCCAGGAGCTTATATTCCCTCCAGAACTAATGGTACCTTTTGCTGCTTATAGACTATTCTCATGCTCTGTTCAGAATTCTTAAGTCCTGCTTAGCAGTAATTCATCAGATGAAATGTCAAAACATTTTAATGTTATTATACTCCTTTTGGTTTTTTGCCCAGTAAGCTTGTTGAATATTCACATACCAAAAAAAGTCATATCAGGAAAATGAATTTGCAGTTAGGGGAGAAGATAAAGAAGCAACCCAAACTGGGTTTGCAGTCTAGCAGCTGAAGATGCAAATACTTGACAGCAAACTGAATGGCAAACAATTTTTAACATTGGAAAACAATTCTGTGGCTTAATAGTTGTGTTAGTCTGTTCTCAGCCACCCACATCAGAGAGTGTTTAGCCCCAGTGATTAAGGCATGCCAAATATAAAACAGCTGGAATGGAAAGTGTTAGGCACTCTTAATTATGGACAGCAGTATTTGCTCTAGAAAACAAAAGCTGTATGTTTTACTTTATTATCAGTGTAGAGATTCAAAGCCAGATTATCTGTAGTTAGCTGACTGCTTCTGGAGAAAGGTTGGTAACTGCAGGACAGGAGTTTGTGACTGTGTGTTTGTACCAGAGCTGGTTCACAAGCTATTTCCAAATGATCGGAGAACAGTGGTAGAACAGCCAGAGACACTGAAGTGCATGTGCACCAGTGCCATTGGTGCTCTTCAAGCAAGCTAAGTGGGCAAATACCTCCCTAAGTATTTTTTATTGCTTTTCTAACAGTTTTAGCAACTGCAGGATCTATACCTACATCTTTTGCTAGGGGAATGTTTATTATCATAAAAATATTCTTGTTTATTAGCCCATTGGAATTACTTGAAGACATTTCACCCACACAGCCTCAACTTTCACCACTTTGCAAACATTAGCCAGCATAACATTTCTGTCCCCTTTTTGTCCAATTTTAAAGGATTATGTAGAACTGCTGTTGTTTAAGAACATTTTTGACTTTCAGTCTAGTGTCTGTTAGATCTCACTTCTGTCTATATGTCTAAATATTTAAATCTGCCATGTTTCTCCATCAGAGAATGGCAGAAAATCAACCAAAAAGAACTCTGGTTTTTCATGGGGAGCGAGTAACATGGATTTCTCCCATAAACTTGGATGAACTGCTGGATCTGAAAGCCACCCACCCTAAAGCACCTCTTGTGGTTGGGAACACCGGTGTGGGTATGTATGTGATCAGAACAGCTCCTGTTGCTTTAGTTCCAGTGTGCATGAGAGGAGTGGGGCTACGTTTGTTGTTCTTTTTGCATCTTCATCCTTAAGCTTTCTTTCCAGTATGTGGGAGTTGTCTTTATGGAAAAGCCTTTTGTCCAAGTCTATTCCTATCTTGTAGGACCTGACATGAAATTCAGAGGTGTGTTCTATCCAGTTCTTATTGCTCCTGCAAGGATCCCAGATCTGAATGTGCTGAAATACACAGATGATGGTCAGTAGACTTCACTTTTTTCCGAAATAGAAGATTTCTTTGCAGTAAGGAATGCTGCACCATTCCAGAGTGCTGAGCAACTCATTCCTAAGCATGCTTGGCTCTTTCCCAGGTCAAGGGGGCTGTTGCCAACAGCACAGTGCAGGATGACTTTGTCTTCATGGGGCAGTGCAGAGCTGACCAGCAATATCTTGGGCCTTAGTGCGAGGATGGTTATTCTGGTAATAGTGGTTCTGGTGATCAGTCATGCAGGATTTGCTTTGTGACTGCTCTACCAGCCTCTGCTGAATAGCAGAGAGAGACCCATACAAAACCACTGGGAGTGTTAGCATGTGGCATGCTTGGTTACATTAGAAAAAAGGATGTGATTAAACTGGCATTGCTGATGTGCATTAACTAATCTTGTTCTCAATCACAACAGCATTAATTATAATAGGTTAACAATTTTGTACCTCAACTTACATGTTTATAATGAGCATGGAGGTTTTTTTATCTAGACTAGGTTTTGGGTTTTAAATAATTTCTGGTGGATTAGAAATACAACTAGAATTAGGTTTCAACTTACTATAATGGTCTAAAGTAATTGAATAAAAGCTACCTTGTACAAGCTTATAGCCAAAGTTTTAAGGAAAGTCATATCTGATGAAATTACTTGCTATATGCCTGAAGCCACTTTTTTTTAAGTGGTAAACTGTGTTTGATAGTTCTGTCATTGCATTTGGAATATCTGTTTTATTTCTGATCAGTCATCCAGTTTTATTCAAAGACTAGTTTGTTCCTAGCTGAAAAGTAGCTAGGAATTGAAAAGAAGCTGGGAGAATGCTTGCTCCTTCTTTAAAATGTGTAAATAAAACCTAGGTATTTGAAGGTGAGGCTTACTAGTTCTAAAACAAGAGATATGCAGTTTAGTTTGCCAGCCAGAAATAGCATTTTCTCTCTTTAATCAGATTTAAATGCAAAACATATTTTGATTAAATTTTTCTTTTAAATACACAAAAATTAATATTGCTTTAATTAAAATTCATTAAATGTATTTATATTTTCATTTATACATTTAATTGAATCCCAGTATTCATTGAAAACATTCATTTATTATGTAAAAAATTATTTTTAATACCAGGGAACTGTGTACCATTTACAAAAAAATTAGCAGTATAATCTTACAAAAAAACTTCTCAAGTAAATACATACAAGTTCTCTTTCTAGTGGGAAAAATGATACTGTCTTCATTGTTAGGACTATTTGGGTTTTTGCTGCCAATGCTATCTACCTACACTTTAGAAAGAATAACTGGAATGTACCTATGCAAGGCAAGATCAAATTAGGATGAAAGTCATGCTTAAAAATAGGAAGAGTCTGTTGAAAGCATTTTGAAGCTGACTCACCTTTGGTGAAATGTCTCCTAAATGTTTACTTAGTCAAAGCAAGGTGCAAGGGAAGCAGTTGGGATTTGCAGCTGGAAGCAGAGAAGGGATTTCCCTTTCAGCAGAAGAGGTGAGGTATTAGTTCTATTTCATCATTTCTAGGGATTTTACCCTTAGTCTCCTGAAATGAAAGGTTCCAGTTCCTTTAAAATGCAAAGGCCTCTCTCCTTTTATCTGCCTTTGCTCACATGAGCTGTCCTAACTCTACAGTCTGAAGACACTTTAAAACCCAAGCAATAAAGCAATGCACACATTGGACTTTCATTATCTTTTGGTTACAGGATTAACTCTGGGAGCTGCCTGCAGCCTCTCTCTAGTGAAAGACTTCTTGACAAATGCAATTGCCGAGTTCCCTGAAGAGAAGACGAGGGTTTTCTGTGCTGTCTTGCAGCACCTGACAACTCTGGGCGGAGAACAGATAAGAAATGTTGCTGTATGTTGGGAATTAGTTGCAATTGCAGTTCGAAAAAATTTGTAACTAATGTGAAATTGGTCCTGACCACATGTAGAACTTGCATTTTTGATTTTGCCATGAATTTTCTATCAATACCTCTTTTTATAGCTTTCAATATGTATAAATGTACATACAGTTTGCATGTCATATGGTCATTTAACATAAAAATATTATGTTTACAAAGAAAGGTAACATAAACTACTTTATTTTTTCAAGTCATTTGGTGGAAACATCATAAGTAGAAAATCAACCTCAGACTTGAATCCTGTTCTGGCAGCCAGCAACTGCATGCTCAATCTCGCTTCAAGAGGTAGGAGGAGATAGCCTGTCCTGTAGCATTTAAATGTTTAAAGGGCTCTTAGAGATTTAAGTTCCTTGCAGAATTTTGTCATCATCCCTTCTGAAAATTTAACTTTCATAATATACATTATAGAATAACAAATATGGTCACTTTCAGAATAAAATATCAAATAGAGAAAGGAAAAAGCAATAGCATTTATTTCTTTCTGGATTGCTAGAAATGTTCAGAATCTCAGAGGAAAAGCAAACAAAGAAAAGAAGACATAAACCCAAAACCTAAACAACAAAAGCCCCACCCTCCTAATATTTTTTTGCTTTTGCAGCAGTTCTTTACCACTCAGTTTACTTCCTCGTTTTGTATGCTTTAGAATGAAAGGTAGTTATGACAGCAGCTGCAGAGATCTGGAATAGATTGACAGGAGTGAGGGTGGGATCATCATGGCAGTATTGGAAGGGAGGATTACAGAATGGGAATTGACCTCTGGATACTTTTTTAGGCATCTGGCATTATGATGTTATGGAAGATGGAACAACCATTTAAATTTATAGAACATATCACTGATAGTTTTTTTATATAAGCTCTGTAGCAGTTATTTATTCAGGAAGGCAGCAGGTATTTCTTGCCTATTAAAATATTATTGATATTGTGTTAATTGCATGATTGTATGGAATTTTCTGGATTTGAATTATTTTGGGGTTTTTTTTAGGACAAAGGCGACAGATTCCTATGAGTGATATTTTTGCAGATGGAGTTGGTAACAATACCATTACACCAGAAGAGATCTTAATCTCTATCCTTATACCCTATTCTAGGAAGGTAAGTTATTCCTTTGTTTAGATTTGCTTTATGCAGAGTTAAAGACTATGAAATAAAGAGCAAGAAGAGGCATAATGCATTTGTTTAAACTAGCACTGCTACTGCTTACTTTCTGAATTCCTTACATTTATTCATTTCAGTGCCATACTATCTCCCAGTTTTAGCCAAAAAACACAACTCAGCAGGTAGCTGGCGATGCTACATAAAGAGTAATACTCAGAAAAAAGTTTGCCCTAAAATGATGAGGGCAATAGCAATTGTCTAGATCTCCTATGGAAAGGGGTCTTGGACAAGTTGCCATTGTGCTCACCAAAGCAGGCTGCTCACCTGTGATATGGCTGTCATCAAATAGGTAAAGCATTGTCATCGCCTGAGGATTTTTCTTTAAAATGGGATAAGATTGGATGTGTGTGTGGTGGTTCCATAAATGTTGCTGAACTGAATAATAGTCTTTAACTGATACTGGGTTTGCAAGAGTGGATATGGGATCTTAGAAGAGAATTTTGGGTTATGTTATCTGAATACTGAAGTTTGGCAATACCTTGAAGCCTCTAAACTTATGGTCTTGTTATAAATACAGCTCCACAAAATCCCTGTCTTCCAGTTATCTACCACGAAAAATCTAGGTCTTGTGAACTGTGTAGGTGATGGGGGATTGGGTATGAGCTGCTAGAAAATCAAAGATGGTAAAGCTACTGACAGGTCAAGGGAAGAAAGTGCATGGTCTTGAATACTCAGGAAGTTGAATTTGTGCTCTTCATTTTCTGTTCTCTTGCTTCCCATAGTGTAATAACAAGTTCTGCTTTTAGATATTTACATGTCTGCACTTCTGTGTGATCTTTCTCAGGGGGAGTATGTCTCTGCATTTCGACAAGCACCAAGGCGGGAAAATGCTCTTCCGATAACCAATGCTGGGATGAGGGTCCTTTTTGAAGAAGGTACAGACATTATAAAGGATCTCAGCATTTTCTATGGAGGTGCTGTCTCAACAACAGTCTGTGCAAAACGAACCTGTTGGACACTTATTGGAAGGTAAAATATCTTTGTCTTGTGTGTCTCTGAACAAATAGTCTTTGAAAGCTTGGGTTCATGTTCCTTGGGACATGAAAGTACAGAAGGATTTCATTTGCCTGACTCATGCCTTGTATGTTCAAGTGAATGATCAAGCCTCAGTGATGACTTTTCAGGATTGTTACCTTTTGGAGTTTGCACATGAAGTGCAACTCCAGTGTGAATTATGCAGAGAGATAAGATAAGCTGTGAGATAAGTGGATGAGGTATACATCAGTCAGTTGTGCACCTAAAGCCAAGGATGGGTAAATTACTCTCTATCCCATACCTTTGATAATCCTCTCATCAGTGTTCTTGAGTCCCTCAGCTTGTCTCTAAAAGATACCAAGTTTGAGAACTTTACATGTGCCCAATAAAGTTAGAAGCACAAGTCTTCACCTATTCAATATCTCTTCATCTACAAGGTCCCAGTAATTTCTGGAATTAGTCCCTGACTTTCCTTCTCAGTTTACAGCACCTTTCCAAGTTTTGGAGGAAAAAAATTGCAAATTCAAGCAGCAGAAAAACAACACTAAATGAAGCCCCAGTGGCCTTTTTTGCTATTTAATATGCAACTGTTTCATTAGTTGAAGTGCTTACTATTTTTTGATGCGTAACATGATTAAATTTAATCTAACAGACTTAATATTTTGATATCTGCGGTCGTGTAACTATGAAGAAGTAACAGTGTTGAAATACTTGAAGTACTTGAAGTAACAGTGTTGAAATACTTGAAATACTTGAAGAAGACAGCGCTTTCTGTAAATGTAACAGCTAATTAAGTCCCTTGAAAGTATCTACATTTTGCATCTATGTCCTTATCTACTCTTCTTCAAACATAGGATAGTGTCTGCAATATGGTGAGAATCAGTAAGAGTGCTAAAGCAGCTTTAAAGCTGTAATAGGGTTTGTTTAGTTATGTATTTGTTTATTTAAAAATGCTGGCATAGCACTTAGTTTCCTTATGGGAGCTTAGCTCTGTGAGCAACATTGATCTACACCGTTTTAAAAATTGCAGACATTATTAGAATCAATATTTTGACTTCATTGTGAGCAGGATTATATCTCTGGTCGATGGTACACATATATTACTGCAATCGGTATTTATTTTTTATTAGTCCTGGTCTGATTGTTTCTATTATTCTTCCTTACAGACACTGGAATGAACAAATGTTGGATGAAGCATGCAAACTAGTTCTTAAAGAAATTGCTCTTCCAGACTCAGCTGGTGATGAAAATATAGACTATAAGAAAACTTTGATGGTCAGTTTCTTCTACAGATTTTTCCTGGAAGTATCGCAGTCATTGAAGACAATGGTAAATTAGTTCATAAAATCATGGAATATACCAAGTTACAGGAGACCCATCAGGAGCATGGAGTCCCACTCCTGGCCCTGCACAGGACACGACAGGAGTCCTACCATGTGCCTGATAGCATTGTCTAAATGCTTCTTGAAATCAGGCTAGGGGCTGTGACCTCTGCTCTGGGGAGCCTGTTCCAGTACTCAAACACTCTGGGTGAAAAATCTCTTCCTGATGTGCAACTTAAAGCTCTCTCCTCCTGGCTTAATGCTATTTCCTCCAGTCCTATCAGTGGTCAGCAGAGTGAAGAGGTCGATGCCTGCCCCTCCACTTTCCCTGGTGAGGATGTTGCAGACCTCAGTACGGTCTCCCTTGAGTCTCCTCCAAGCTGAGCAAACCAAGTTCCCCATGTCTGCTCTTGTGCAAGCAAATAAAGGGAGTGTTCTGCTATATGTTAGTGCTTGCAGTTTGTACAGTGTGCTAAATCATTGTCTTAGGTTATTGTGTAGCTCCAAGCACCAAAGTGTTTGACTCCTAAAGAGACTGATGGAGAGATGCCCATTTAACTTTTAGATGCTCAGATATCTTTACCTTGGACATAAGGCCTTAAAAGACATTTGAGCAATATTAATACAACAACATACCCGGTAGCAAGCTCCCAGACCCAAAGACAATATACAAGAGATCTTACCCTGTCTATCATTCAAAACATAAATAGGTGAAATAGAAATAAAGGCTTTGGAAAAAAATTGTAGATATTAAAACAACCCTCCTTCTTGAATGAACTGTTGACTGGGAGATGATGATGCTAAAGCTTCACTTGCCAAGACATTCTAGGTGTAATTTACTTTTTTATTTTTGTCTTAAATATGTTCTTACAGAGAAGAATATCCCTTTTACATTTTTTTCTGTGTTACCTTGAGCTTTTTCCTCTGAATTGCCATTACTAGGTAATTGTTTAGTACCAGGAGTGATTCTGAGCCACTTTTGATCAGACCTCAAATCAAAATTCTTTTGTCTGTCCCTTTGTTACTTACTTTAAAAAGCATATTTGTTGAATCAATATATTTTTAAATATTATTTAGTGCCACCTAACACCTCTACATTGTTTTCAGATTGTTGTTTTAGGGCCTTTCTAGTTTGAGCCTGGAAAGCGTTTCCTGTATAAAGATTTTGTGCTTGATTTTGGTTGTTGGCTTTTCTAATTGTAATGTTCAAAATGAGAATTTTAGCAGTAATTAATTTCCTTTTCAGGATCCTTGCCATTATCCTGGCATACCTGTGGAATATGCGAGTGTCTTACAAGATTTCAAAACCAGAATGCCCCAGAGTATCCAAATATATCAGGCAAGTGATTTCATTCTGACATTGTTTTGTGCTTTAGAAGACTAGGTAAAAAGTCACAGTTCAAACATGAGTTTTGGTGTGAAGGTAAGGTTCAGATTTTCCAAAGGACTGGAAGCAAAAGGCTTTTAGTGGTAGATTTTAACCGTATCTCATTTGGAGAATCCTTGTTTGTAAAAATAGATTCTGGGCTGTACTCACTTCTTCTAGACAGTTCTTTGAAGATAAATATGCTAAGCAAACTCCATTGTCAGACTGCTTAAAATTGGTTTATTGCAGTGTGCAAGCCAGTTAGAAAGAAATGAAAAACAAAAAAAAAAAAAAAATTGAATAGCCCAGGTATAGTACATATACACTGTAGCATAGCCATAGTATTGTTGTCTCAAGATCCTCAGGGCTCTTAGGCCTTACTGTAGATGTAGGAATCAAGATGGTGTGTGATGTTTGTGTGCTCAAATTAACACAAGCAGGTTGTCCTAAATCAACAGTAGAGAGCAGCAAAGTACATGCTTGGTATTTTCTGAGCTCACCATATGAATAGTTCATTGTGGAAACACCAGCAAGGATTTTTGATATTTTGACACCCTCAATACATGAGTCAAAATACCAACTTTTGAAAACCTAAAGAAAAACTCAAATGAAATATAGGTAAATACTTGTTTTTCTTTTAATTTTTGGATATTCCCTAGAAAAACACTAGCTTTAAATACTTCAAATTTGATCAAATTGTTATCTTAAGTTTCCTTCAGAGTTGTTATTAAAAAAAAAGGCAAGAGGCAGTAAGAGGAGCCAGGATCAAGGGGACTGTTTCTCTGTGACTTTTCCCCAGTTTATTCCCCGTCTGTAATAAAGTGACTGAACATCAGAAATTGAAACTATTTGTTACTCAGATCAATTGGCACTGAGCAATGGAAATTTAGAAACCCAGAAAATCTGAGTTTTTCCACTTTAAATTTCTATTTAGATTTTGTAAGGCCATATTTTTTGTCTGCACTCCTTCATTTGGATATTATTAAGCTTTTAAAATGAATATGAAAAAAAGAGAATGCTTATCATGAAATCCAAATATGTTGTCATTCTGTGGTGGAAATGTTGAAGTGGTTTGGCTGAGCCATTGATTTGAGGAACTTCAGGCAGTCAAGTGGAGAGTGTTTGTTCTTGACTTTGTGCCAGTAGCAGACAGTGTGCCAGAAAGTGCAGGAAGCAGAAGTGTGTAGCCTGAGCACTTGTGTGCTGGAAGCTTTAGAAGTAAAAACGTTTTAAGTTGGAAGCAATTAACTAATTCTAAATGTAGAAAAGGAAAAAGTTAGCATGAATACTGACACAAAAATTGGAAAGGTGTTCTGGAAGTTGGCAACATTAGTTGATGTGTCAGACTTAACTGGAAACACTGAATTAATTTAAAAAAAAAACTTAGCACAATAATATTAATAAGACACTAAATTCATACACAGGTGTAAGGAAATAATTGGGAAGAAAATATTTAGGCCATATTTTCTCACTGATTTACATGATCAGTTGCACTCTTTCAGTGAGGAAGACTAATCTTAGAAATCATTGCATATAGCTCATAGTGCACCACCTGACACTGGTAACATTCAGAGCAGAATCTTGTGACAATAATTCAGAAAATTATCAAAGCTTCATTACACTATTCAGTAAGGGAGGAAAATGTCCTTCTGAAAAAGTGCTGGGTTTGCACTTTGATGTAAATAACTAAGGAAAAAAATCCAGGTAAACAAGCCTGTGTGTCACTCTTTGAAGGGGTCCATAAGAGAAGAAAAGAGGAGAAAGAAATCCCCAGGAGTAGCAGCCACATCTCTTTCAATATTGAACCAGATGATGATAGCATGAGCATTGTTCATTCATCTAATCTTCTGATTACTTTAAGAGTAACAGGACTGTTTGTTTTTTTTAACTGGGGATGCTGGGTGTGTGTTTCTGACTGTACAGGACGTAGAGCCGAGCCAGTCTCCCCAGGACCCTGTAGGACGGCCCATTATGCACCAGTCTGGAATAAAGCACGCCACTGGTGAAGCAGTCTACATTGATGACCTTCCTTCTGTGGATGGGGAGCTTTTCCTGGCTCCTGTCACTAGTTCCAGAGCTCATGCTAAGATTGTGTAAGTGTTCAAAGTGGACCTCATGAAGTCTTATGAATTGCTGCCTGAGATTTTTAGAGACTAACGAGTTATGCCTGTACAGAGCAGCATGCCTGATACCTGCAGGCAAATCCACACTGGAAGCAGTATTGTTGCACTAGTAGAAAGGTTTGTTAGGATTGACGTGTCTCACCCCATTTTACTGTACTAGTAGGGGTGAACTGTTTCTGTTTCATAAACCAGTCCAGAGGTAGCCTAGCTACCTCCACAAAGTGCTCAGCTGTGCGGTGCAAGCGGACTTCAAGATTCAGTTTTACCAGCACTACTTTTAAACCTTAACTCTATGATGAAAGAAGAAAGTTGTTTGAAATGTAGGAAATAGTGTGGCAACATTGCAGCAACAAGGTGGCAAAGGTCATATGAGGCTTATAGGAGAAAAGGGTGGAGAAGAGTATTTTATTTTGTAAGAAAACTGTTTCAACATATGCTTTTATGCTGCCAAGATACACCTATTCTAGCAGTTTGTTCAACATTCAGGCACCAACGCATCTTCAACTGATCTAGTCAGAATTGTCATGACGGATCAGACTGGGGCTTCTAGTTACTGAGTCCTTGTCATATTTCCTGGCTTATTCTTAGGTCAGTGCTGGGTTTGGCAGCCCTTTTTTTGGCCTCATCACAGTGGTGACATCACCCCCATCTCTGCAAGTCAGTAGGATCTATTCAGTCTCCTTTGTCTCCTGATCTGGGTGTCCAGAGAACATGCCTGTACGTGTGCTGGGATCTGATGACATGCTGAAGTAGATGCTATCAGAACATGCTGTTCCTACAGACCTCCTGCTGTTTCTTCTGATCCTTCTACACCTAGATATTTCCAATGCTTCTCCATTTATACTGGTTTTGTAACTTCTGTATCTCTCTACGTGAATCCTCTATCTGAAGATGAGTAATTGTATCTTGCAATACGTGTGTAGGCTGTGAGGTCTTAGAAAGTTGTAGTTGTAACATTGTAATTGTGCAATGATTTTTCTTAAACCAATGCAGTTCAGGCAATCTAATGGGCCAATGATTTCCCTGTTGTATCTAAATTATCTTTTATAAATGAAGCAGATTAGTAGAATCTTAAATTGTGCACTTCTCCACATGCCAGAGACAAAGAAAATGTGTGTGTGAGCCTATGAGCAAATCTTGGTAGTACAAGAGATATACCTCTGTATTGTGTTCCCTTCCTCTGTGGACAGTTTGTATAATTAATGAATTACCCTTCTCTCTTTCCATATCCTAATCAGATCTATAGATACTTCAGAGGCCCTAAAAGGAGCAGGTGTGTTTGATGTCATAACAGCTCATGATGTGCCAGCTGCAAATGAGTTTCATTTTTCTGATGATCCAGAGACTATATTTGCAAGAAACGAGGTATAAATACAACCTTTTTGCAACTGATTTTCTTAATTTTAACTGTTTTTATTCTCCAGCCTTTTATCCTTCCACTATCCATTTCTGAACACTGTATTTTCCTTGATTCTGTAGTTACAGTGGTATTTTTATAATTTGTTAGCTTCATGGATGATGTGAAAATACAAAAGTCCTAACTTAAAGAAAACTTCTGAACAGGAGACATAAGTGGTGGTTATGTAAAATAAGACGATCAATAGCACATGTGGAAATTGTTTGAATCCACTGTTCCATTACTGATGTGTATTCTACAGGTGATTTGTGTGGGTCAGATTGTGTGTGCTGTGGTCGCAGATTCAGATGTTCATGCCAAACAAGCAGCTGCAAAAGTGAAGATAGAATATGAAATGCTGGAACCAGTAATTTTAACAATTGAGGTACTAATAATTTCTTCTGCTTTTTTATTGTTTTACCTATTTAATGAATGGAAACAATTCACACTCTAGGTGCTTTTAAAATATTACTTTTAAGGAAACAAGATGAATTTGAACATCCAATTAAGCAATACGAATATCTCCCTATAAATAAATTTTAACCTTTTTGTCTAATTTTGACCACTTGTGGTAGACAGGCAACAGTTTTGAAAACATGAAGGTTTCACAAGTTTTACAGTAATAAACAAAAAAAAAAAAAAAAAAGAACTTTCCTAGTGTTCCCAGTGAGGAAAAGGCAATGAGCATGCTGGTTTCTAATTTTCTGGTAGCTACCAGCTGGTTAGTCAGCTTGTGTATAGTGGCTAACAGTCAGTTCCTGATTATCTCTAGCATTTTTATCTGTTGTGTAGCTTGATGGCTAGGCTGGAGATGTAGGAGTTGTTGGGGAAAAATGAAAGAAAGGTGTTAGGGATGAACAGCATTTTAGAAGTGTAATGTGAGAGTCATATATGGATTTACCCTGGATTAAAGAGAGTAGAAGTAAGGAACAAAGGACACTTGTAGGGAATCAGTATTAGTTCTGGTAGTCACTTTACAGCTTGTTTTGATGTGTGTGGTTTATTGGAACAATCCAATAAAATCTTATTAGAAATAAAGCAAATGCTAATTTATAAATAGATTCCACCTTTATTTAGTCCTTGTGGCTTCTTCCCCTCTTACTGGAATCACTCTTTGGATTATGCAGTTGCATTCTTACTCTGTGGTGTCTTGGTAACATCCTGGACATATGACTGGCAAGAGCAGATTGAGTAAACTGAATGCATTTCCTTCAGAAACTGCTGTCATCAGTTACACTGTATACATCAGCAAATAATTGCTGGTATTGAATAAACAAACTCTACAATGACAGTAAAGTGATGAAATACAGCTGTTCATTGATTTAGGTAGCTGGTGGTTCCAGTCTCTGAAGACAATGGTGTTGGTCCTGAGACTAAAACGCTGCAACAAGCTGGGAATCTTAAAAATACTTAAAACCCCCTATTTCTCTTTTTCTCCATTACAGGAAGCTATAAAACACAACTCATTCTTTGAGCCAAAAAGAAAATTAGAACAAGGAAATGTTGATGAGGCATTTGAAACTATTGATAATATAATTGAAGGTAAACTGTAGAATACATTTGATAAGAAATTTTTGGCTGCCAATATTTGGGTTTGGCTGTCTGCTCTACAAGTCCCAGTTCTGCCTTTTTTTCTATATAGTCATTAGGCCTGAGAAAATTCTTAGGCACTTGGAAGACAGCATGACTAAATCTAGTGTATTGTTGTTCTGCTGCTACATTCTAGTTTTTTGCGTCATCTATACTTGAAAAAAGTTACAGAACAATTAGGTTGGGAGGGAGTCTTAGTCCTCCTACTTAAAGTAGGTCTGCTTAGAGCAGGTTGTTACAGGCTATGTCCAGTCATGTTTTTAGTATCTCCAAATATGGAGATTATGCAACATCTATAGGCACCTGTTCCAGTGTTTCACCGCTTTCATGCTGATTTTGATTTTTCTTATATCTAGCTGGAATTTCTTGTGTTCATTGCCTCTTATATTTCCATTGGGCATCTCTTGAGAACAGTCTGGCTTGCTGTTGTCTACACCCTTCCATTAGATAGTTGTAGACAGCAATAAGATCTCCTCTTAAACCTTTTCTTCTTATGAATGAATAAATCCAGTTTTCTCAACCTCTTCTCATACATCCTGTGGTTCAGCCCCCTGATGATCTTGGTGGCCCTCTTCTTGAGCTGGTCCAGTATGTGCATGCTTTGTTTAATTTATCTAGGTTTTATTGATTGTTGTCACCACTTGTGGGCAATCATGTTTTGCTTTAATACACTTCTGGTGATGCTACTGGAACAAGACCAATTTAAGGATTTTAATTTGTGTTTTTGTTTTATATGTTGCTCTTTCACACAAGAAGTATCAGAGGATTTGACATTTGATGGTGGTCTGTTAGTTCTTCTCTGGTTGATTTCTTCTGTCCTTTTCCCTCAGTAATACTTGTGTTTTTCTCATTGGATCAGGGGAGATTTGCATTGAGGGACAGAAACATTTTTACATGGAGACTCAGAGTATGCTTGCTGTTCCAAAAGGAGAGGATAAAGAAATGGATTTGTATGTGTCAACACAGCATCCAGCAATTATTCAGGTAATGCAGGGCATTCTCAGAGAAAGTGTTTGGACTTGTGACAGTGGAGCTTTTAAAGTTTGGTTTACAAATCTGTAGGAACAGAAGCCATAGAAACATGAAATTTCCCATCTGGATGTCCAGTAACATCTGCTTTGTAGTACTGCTGTATTCTGATAAACACTGAGCACTACACTGTCAGGATAAGTCTCTCCTTTCCCTTGGAACAAAGTACTTCATACTCTGCTATTGCTGGCATGAAAAGCTCCCTGTGGAGTGCTGAGGCTCCTCCATCTCTGTTAGTTTTCCACTGGAGTGAGGAGCAATTAGTTCTCTACAGAGTCAGAATCTACTGAGGATCTGATCAAGTCTAACAGCTGTAGGTGAGACTGCTACTCCATGCAGCAGTCTCCTAATTGGTTTGGATTTCAAGGAACCTTTAAAGACTGTTTAATTCAACACTCCTGCCGTGGACAGGGTTGTCTTTCCCTGCATCAAATTTCTCAAAGTCCCATCCAACATGCCCTTGAACACTCCCAGTGATGGGGTGTCCACAAGTTCTCTGAGCAAACTGTTCCTATGCCTTATGACCCTCATTGTAAAAAATTTCTTTCTCTTGTCCAGTGTAAAGCTACCTTCTTTTAATTTAAAACCATAGCCCTTTGCCCTGTCAATACAAGCTTTGCTAAAAAGTCCTCCTCTGTTTCTTGTGAAACCCCCTTGATAGTTTGAAAGGCCACAGTAAAGTCTCCCTGGAGCTGTCTTCTCCTGGCTGAACAACTCCAAGTCTCTCAGTCTTCATAGCAGAGGTGTTCTAGGCCTCTAAACACTGTCATGATGGTAAATGACAAAACAAAGCTGCCATAGCTTGTGGCCTGCATAGCAATAGCCACAGTGCATGAAACTGATGGTATTTCAGACTCAGCACTGGCATTTTGTGTTCAAAGCCCAGTTCAGCTCCTTTTATAATTTCCATTATTATTATATTGCCAATAGCCAAGCAGTATGAAGAACTTTGTGTTTGAGAAAATTATTTCAACCAAAAACATTCCTGACACTAGCAAGACCTTAGATTATTAAGAAACAAATAGTTTTATTTTAAAGAAGAATGAGGTATTACCATAGTAATAAAAATAATATAAACTGTAAACTAATCCATTTTTACTAGTGTATAACTGTAACTAATCCAATGTAAAATTGTAACTGTAAACTAATCCATTTTTATACCTGAAGCTTCCTACTGTTTAGATAATGTAATTCAAGGGTATTATTCTTCACATTGGCCAGTGGCCTTTTCACAGTCTGCATGGTAAAGATTTGAAATGTGAGCACTGTTGAGAGTTTGTTGTTGTTCTTTCTTTGCTTTTTAGCCTAGGGTAATGGAAAAGTTGTATTCATCTGATAAAAGAATAGAAATATCTGTGGAACCCTTTTCTAGAAAAGGTTTCTGTTTCAGAATCTAGTTTTTGGGCTTAGTTTGCGTTGGCATAAAATATTAAAACTTGTTTTACAGGAGATAGTAGCTGCAAGTTTAGGTGTTCCAGCCAACAGGATCATGTGCCATGTTAAACGAGTTGGTGGCGCTTTCGGTGGGAAAATCCTGAGAACTGCCTTACTGGCATCAGTTGCTGCAGTAGCAGCAAACAAGTAAGTGCAGCATGTGTGTGTTGGGATATGAAAAAAAAATTAAGCAGACAAGTTTTTCATTTTGGCTAAAATGCTTTCTCCTTTTCCAAAGCTGCTAGTCAAAATGTCATACAATCCTGACTTCACATTTTGCAAGACTGATACATTTTTTCGTTTTGTTTTCTTGGATTACTTATGTTAAGCAGCTCTAGCCTCAACTGAATTAATAGGCTGCAGAAAGTTGATATTAGTATAAGCTAGAATTGCTCAAAAGGACCAGTCCCTAACTTCTGAGACTTTGTACATACATTAAAACACAACACTAACTCTCCCGTTGTGAACTTCATTGACACAGCAGAATGCAGAAGGAAGAGTGGAACTGCTTTTAAGAAAAAGTAGTTCTAGCTCAGTCCTCAACATCTTTCAGTCAAAATTAGCTTAAATCTCTGAGGTATTATGCTTTTTCTAATACTGATTGGATCAGTTTATGAACATTAACATGTAAAGCTCCATCCCCCCATCTTCCAAATTTGGCAGGGCAATATTGGCAATTAGCTGTCAGGGCATACAAAACTCCTTTATAAGCATAACTGATCTGCTGCAGAATTCACATCAGCCTACATCCTGTCAGGTTTATGTTACTTCTACTGTCACTGGTATAAAATTTTCTCTTGAGTATTTTTGACCACATTAATGTGCTTTTTATTAACAGGTCATGCTAAAAATATTTATTTTATGGTTTAAAATATCTTTTTTATTCTTAGGACCCTATTTTACACATGATGTCCATTTTTCTAAAGTAATTCTTTTAAATAGTATATATATTTCTAGACTAATTTTCATATATTTATTGTTATTCATATTTTGGTTTCATTCCAAGACACTATTTCAGTATGATTCTAAATAGCTAAGAGGTGCTGAACACTTAACACTGACATAGTTTCTTCAGGAGTAGTTTTGCACTGAGTTATCTTGTTGGCATTCAAGAGATGAAAATTCTGACATGATTGTAAATGTGAGAAATACGAAATCTGGACATAGTGTTAAGCATATGTTCAGGCTTATTAAAGTTAAGTTTAATCTAAATGCATGTTTATATGCATGGCTGGATCTGGATACATGATGAGTAGCCATAGCGATCTTATTAATAACATCCTTTATTTTAATTGCAATTTGACTTCTCTTTTTTGGATTTAGAACCAGCAGAGCAGTCCGTTTCATTCTGAGCCGAGAGGATGATATGGTAATCACTGGTGGCCGACATCCTTTTATGGCTAAATATAAAGTGAGTGCCACAAAATTCTGGTGAACAAATACCCACCTGTACTCTGTGAATAATATTTCAGTGTTACTGGGTTATGTGTTCTGTTTATGAAAATGGTATAACCAATTCAATTTTAAAACAAAACTGCAAGCCAGGAGCCAAAGAGATAGTTGATGTAGAGCCCCTTTGTCTGCTTCTACTTCTTCTCTTCAGGGTTTTGTATTATTATTTTTTCTAGTTCCTTCATGTTCTTTATACTTTTATAGCTCTTTCTGTCTTTCTTTCTAGGAACAGGAAGCTAACCTATTGCAGACATCTTCTGCAGAACTTTATTTTAAACTCTCCATATGGTTAGATTCACACAAAGAAGCAGCTAATTTTTCACGGAAAGTGTGTCATGCAGAAAACTCACCCTGTGGAGGAAATTAATCTCTTCCCTGCCCATGCACTGTCATCAGTTATAATTATGCATTAAGACAATTTCTGCCTTCTTTTCCTTCTCTACTTGTCATTTAAATTATGTGTGCCAGCCACCATAATGGGATTTAAATTCAAGTTTCTGCTGAATCAATGAGCTGAATGACTTCTCTTTAAAAATACCTTTTGTTAATAGCTCTCTAGCTCAAGCTGGATGCCTTCAAAGGGGGACTCTGAACAATGGGATTATACCTGGGCAATTATACCCTTACAGTCTAAGCTCCCCACCCCTCACATGACAGTAGAAACCTGTAGTAGTATTAAGGGTCTGGAGTCTTCACATTCTTCAGGGGTTTCTTTCACGGTCTGTAGCTGGGCCAGTTCTTATATCTAAGTGTGTAGCCTTTGCTAGAGATTGTAGCTTCCTTATCTTTTAGCTTGAACTGACTCTGAGCCTTCTGTTACTTGACTGGGTAACAGTTCAACATACATAGGGGAGAGTCCACAGCTTGCAGCCTAAGGCTGCTGCAAATTTAGCTGCTAATACTAAGCAAGTTGCATGATATTCTATATAGGTGAAGTAAGAGAGGTTTTATAAGATGCTTCCCTGAAATTGAAAATTGGCTGTAGCTCATGTTGAGACTTCAGGAACTGTTAGTGGCAACAGGTGAAAAGAGATGTGAGATAAAGATAACACTTCTTCATTAATAAACATAAATGTCATATTCCATCTGCCAGACACTGTTCTTAAAGTGGGATTTGATTTTATCTACAGTAAACACTCCTAGGTGACACTTCTGTCAGCCATCTCAGGCAATAGAGAGGAAGCCACTGATTTTTCCTTTTCCAATAGGCTTATGTTGTGTATTCTGTGCTGTACCTCTACAGATCACAGATGCCAGCAGGGAAAGCCTATATCTTAGAAACATACTTTCTTTCTCTCTTGCTATAGTTTCAGTGAATGCTGCCCAGAAATTAATAGTGCAGTGTGACCCAAACGTGTGGGTTATGTTAATTTTCAGAATATACAAATACTTGAATTCTAATATTCTAAAATAAAATTATAAAATTCTGATGAACGCTGAATTCTAAATAACTTACTGTTGATCCTTCTAGGTTGGCTTCATGAATGATGGTAGGATCACAGCTGTGGATGCCAAATATTACGTTAATGCAGGATGTACCCCTGATGAATCTGTCCTGGTAAGGATTTTATACTGATGGACCTTACAACATGGAAGAGTCATTAGCTGGAAAATTATGAAGCCAAATTCCCTTGAGCATGTATTATTAATTATATAGACTTGGGATTGTGGGTTGATATTGGGATTGTGGGTTGTTGGAAGAATCTACACTGAGCAGATTAACCTTTCCTTATTAAATTTAGTGAGGCATCTCACTACTTTCTTATATTGCCCTATTCACTTCATGAATGTTTTCTCAGGCTTATTTTTCTGTTATTAACATCTCAACTAACATTGTATTCCTTTTAAAATGTGTAGTACCTGCATTTGTTCCTGCCTAAAGCTTTATGTCTTCAGGGCTGGGAAGATCTTTCTTGGCCTTCAGAAAATTCATAGTGATAGTTATCCTGTTGCTATCCCTATATGTTTCTGTACTGGGTCAGCATTTATTGTGCTGTATTCCTCAGTTCCACACTTATTGGTCTGCAAAGTATGAGATGTTTCTTGCTTTGATATTATCACTAGGTATTTGTGTTTGTTCAGGCTATTCTAGCTGTAACTGAAATGTTTGCTGTACTACCCCTCATCTGCTTGTCATTGCCCCGCCTATGAGGACTTTCTGCATCCTGAAATCTGTCAGTGTAACTGCCTGTGGTATTGCTGCCTAACCTGGTTCTGAAAAATAGCCTTGGTTAGAAGAAAATCCATTATTAGAAGCATGTACATTAATGCAGATAGTGTCAGAACTGTCTTAAGGTGAAGTCTACAGTGATACAGTGAAGCTACTGGACCTAGCAGGTATAACCAAGGCTTGAATTTGTCATTCTGAGAAATCTACCTAACACTGAAGAGAGACAGTGACCTTTTCATCAGGCATCAAACCTTTTTTTTTTTTTTTAATATTGACTCCTGTGACTCCTAGAGCCTAATTTGAGGTCTGTAATATAGCATTTTCCTCCTCATGTGGTTTTGTAAAACCTCTAAATGAAAAACTTGAGGACCAGAGGACGGTGTAGACTGCAGTACATATGCTTTCTGGTGGAACTAAGCCTTAAGTGTGGATTTCTATAGGATGTGATAGTTCAGAATGCTTTCATCAGTTCCTTTCATAGCTACTCTTGCTGTAAATCTAATCTATTTTTAGTTTGTGTGGCTTTTGGTATTGAAGTAGGAGAAAAATCAATCATAACATTACATACCTGCTACATCCATAACTGTTGATAACATCCAAGTACAAGTAACATCAGCTGTGTTCTGTATCCAAAAAAAAACCCCGAAAATTAATATATTGCATGAAAAATGTATTAATGAAGTCTGTATGCATGCATGAGTACTCTTAATGCCAATGATTGCCAGAAACTTAATTTTAAAGCTAATTGCCTCAAGTTAAGCTCTTTTATATAAGAGATGAGGAAGATTTAAATGTTAATTTGAAAGAAGCACTGTTCTGACATTAAACTAGATCTGTTTGTCCTCTACCTCAGGTAGCAGAAGTATCCTTATTAAAAATGGACAATGCATACAAGATTCCCAACTTGAGATGCTGGGCTTATGTCTGCAAAACAAACTTGCCATCAAATATAGCATTCCGAGGCTTTGGCTTTCCTCAGTCAGGACTGGTGACAGAAACTTGGATAACAGACGTTGCAGATAAAACTGGTTTATCACCAGAAAAGGTGACTAAATGAAGGCATCTTCTCTCCTGAAATGAAGCCTGTGCAACTGGAAAGTTAAAAACCTTTAGAATAGTTTAATTGTTTGAACAAGTCTTTTCTAAGTCTAACATAATTTGTGCTGAAATTCATATTTCTTTTAATCTATGTCTGGTTGTTGAATGAATAGCATGGTCTTACAAACTGGTAATTGTTAAAAAAAAATACAGTGATGTTGTTGTCTATTAGTCCCCCCAGAGGGTCAGTTTGCCTTTAACGGGATTGTGAGGTAGCTGAAATTTCATTTTTTTCAGATTAGGGAAATAAATATGTATAAGAAGAGCGAGCAGACACACTTCAAACAAAAACTTGATCCACAGAATTTAATACGGTGTTGGAACGAATGTATGGAGAAATCTTCATATTACAGTAGGAGAGCAGCTATCAAGGAATTTAACAAACAAAATTACTGGAAGAAAAGAGGGATTGCCATTGTACCAATGAAATTTCCATTTGGACTAGGCACACCTTACCTTTCTCAGGTGAGTTTCATTAAGTGTAACTGAGCTAAGCATTTTATCCATAGAAAATTACAGTCACTTTATCTGAGGATACAAAATAAATATGCATTCTTTTTCTGGAAAATTATAATCCTCCTGATGATTGTTCCCTGAGGAGGCTGTAGTAGCCTGTAGCTCTTTTCAAGCTGAGATCAAAGCTGCCTGGTTTTCAGGACCCAGGCAGCTTGGACCCTGCCTCCTTAAAGGCTAATCCCATCTGTTGAGGTGCAGTGTTGGAATAGGTGAGTTGAACGCACTTAGAAAAAGGTTTTGAAGACTGATAGCAGAATATTCATTGAATAAGTTGTCCACTCCAGAAATAGTGCTGAGCTTCCTCTTTCTGCCCGTGGATGTACTATGGGATGCTGCTCTTAAAGACTTAAATCCTTTGATGGTTCAAAGGCTAAGGTTACGGAAGCAGGAAAGGACAGTAGTATTTTTGCTCCTTGTATTTTTTTTTTTAATGTTAGGTGTTCAGTGCTTCTGAAACAGACAACATTCTATCAATTAAAATTAATTAATTGACTGACTTATGTCATAGCAAACTGGCTGTCTTTGTTCAACATTAAAGTCACAGGGTCTTTGTAGTCTACAGTGCTACTACTAGTCCAGGAAAAAAATCTCATTTGGAAATTCAACCTATGCTGTTTAAAAACCTCCAGGGCTCTGCCATATCAATGAGAGAGAAAATGGAACTTGCAGCAAATGGCACTTAGAGCCCTTAGTGAGGGGTTTCCTCCCATTTCTTCTGGAACCACTGAGATACTGTTGCCAGGTGTAGGTTTGTTTCAGGATCTAATAACAGAAAAGACCACAATACAAGGATTTGTATATTTTTCTTTCAAAGTCCATTATAGAGGAAGAGCAGCAAGTAGACTTTCAAATTTTGCCTTCTATTCAAAAGCACTAAACAGATAAACTGAAATACACTTAAACACTTTATATTGTTATTTTTATTCAGTTCATTACCACATACAACACATTTCCTCACTAGTCTGATATTGATTTTGTTTTTCTTTTTTAGGCTGCTGCACTGGTTCATATTTATACTGATGGGTCTGTGCTCCTGACACATGGTGGAATTGAAATGGGGCAGGGTATTCATACAAAAATGATCCAGGTAACAAATTACCTAAATAAATACTGCCATGTGCTTTATCTATCATGCAGATAAACAGTGTGAAGGTTTTCTTTTTGGTTAGTTAGTGTACCAGCAGGACAGTTTCTTTATTAGAATAACCACTACTACTTTACATTGATAGAGTTAGAAGGTAAAGTTGCCTTCATTAGTTCATAAAGGCAGAAGGAAGGAAAAAACAGACTGTTTTTTGTTCTTCCAATAGCATGTGAAGAGGCTTATTAGAAATAAGATTTTTGGGGGCTGATCCCATAAAACCCATAGTGAAAAAGGCAGAGATTACTCAGATTGATACAGTCAGGATGATAACATCATATCCTTTTTGGTCAATGGATAATTCTGAGACAGATCTGTGAAGGTATTTATAAAGTCAATGAAAGTTTGGGACCTTGGCTTGTGTAATTTGCTGTAAGTCTTACAAGGTATAAGCAGGAAAATCAGGAATGAATGTTGGATTTCAGAGTCTCAATGCAGAGTTTGAGTGCAGCAAGAACATTTTCTTTTTCTGTTTTTAAGTACTACCAAATTGGACAGAATTATTTCAGTTGGAGATTGGAAGAGAACTTGCTGAAATTTTCATCTTTCCTGCTACTACTGACTTCTAGCAAATACTGGGGAATTGTTGGAGTGTTTAGTTCTTTTCTAAAACAAAGACTATGTTGTTCCTGGAACAGGTTGCCAGTCGGGAATTGAATATCCCCATGTCATGTATCCACTTCTGCGAAACGAGCACAACAACTGTTCCCAATGCATGTGCCTCGGTAGGATCTGCAGGGACAGATGTCAATGGCATGGCTGTGAAGGTAAAGAATAGTATTTAGTTGAAAAAAATACCCTATCCCTTGAAGTGTTTGCTTGCCAGACTTTAGGCCCTAGTGATCCCATATATATCGAGTTTGGGATTATCAAGAATACTGCTGGAGATGACCAAGAAGACACATGACTTGACAGTTTCTCAGGAATGGTGTTTGAGTTTTCAAAATGTGATCTGGACTCTCCCAAAAAGGCTTATACTTGACAAAATCTCTGTTTCATCTAACAAGCTAACTAGACCCATACAAATCTTGCACCCTGTTCATGTTTGAAATCTACTGATTCATACAGATCCCAGCCCTTGTAACTTAACCATTTACACGTTTTATGTCTTTGTAGTCAATATGACACTTCCTGCAATACCTTTTCAAACTAAGATGACAGTAAAGCATATACTAATTAAATAGTAACTAGAACATAACTTGAATAGTACCAAATGTATCTGTGTTAATTTTGTGGTATATTCTCCCAATTCTCACCAGGATGCTTGCCACACTCTTCTGAAACGCCTGCAGCCCATCATCGAGAAGAACCCAACAGGAACCTGGAATGATTGGGTAAGACCTGTGAATCCTACTGAATGTCTTTGAGTGCTGGCAGAAACTGTGATAAATGTACTGTAGTCTATAAATCTGCTCAGCCTAATAATCCTCAAGTAAATAATCCTCAAGTTAAAAACTGTAGAAACAAGCTATCTCACAAAAAGATGAAACTCAAGGTTCTTGGCCAGGCACAAATGATTATGTGGAAGATAATAATTAGATTTATTGCTGGTACAGTATTTGAATATTGCCAGTGCAATATCCAAGTAACAAATCTGTAATCTGTTACAATGGATTATAGTAAAATCAAGTTCTGGTCCCTCCTGTTGAGTCATGAGCATCAGTGAGATCCCCGGCTTTCTAAACTCCTCAGAAGAGTCTAGGTGCAGCCAGGTCTGCTTAGTCTCAGATGTGGTCCACAGCCTATGTGTAAAGCGTTACAACATGTTGTAGTGTAACCTCAGCCAGCCACCAAGCATCGTGCAACTGCTCACTCATTCCCCCACCAGTGGAATCAGGGAAAGAGTCCAAGAGCGAAAGCTAGAAAACTTGTGAGTTTGATTAAAGACAGTTTAATGGATAAAGCAAAAGCCATACACACAACCAAAGCAGAGCTAGTAATTCTTTCACTCTTTCCCATGGGCAAGCAGGTGCTCAGCCATCTCCAGGAGAGCAGGGTGCCATCACACGTCATGGTTACTTGGGAAGACAAACACCAGCTCTTCAAACGTCCCCCTGTTCCTCCTGCTTCCCCCGACTTTGTGTTCTGAGCATGATGCCATATGGTCTGGAATATCCCTTTGGACAGTTATTCCAGCTTCCCATGCACCTCCAGCCTCCTCGCTAGTGGGGCAATCCAGAAGCCAGAAAAGACCTTAGCTCTGTCTAAGCCCTTCTTAGGAATAACAATAAAACACTAACCCAAAACACCTGATCTCCTCTGATAGATATACAATTAATCTGGATCATTCAGACACACCAAAAATATTATCAAAAATGGCTGACCAAAGGAAGGAATGTTAATATATGTAGAGAAGTAACTTTGTGTCTTGGAAAGTCAGTACAACCCAACCAAAAGCCTCACAAAAAATTCTTGACTTGTAAACTGAGTAAATCTAACATGAGAATCACTCAAAGGGAATAAATTTGGGTCCTCATATTGTCACTTTTTATGACTGGCAGAACTTTACAAAGAGCATTTATCTTGAAAACTGTCATTTTTATGCAAATAGGTCATGCAGATCTTTTGTGTCAGTGTGGTGGCTTGACCTTGGCTGGACTCCAGGTGCTCAACAAACTGCTTTATCACTCCCTTTCTCAGTGAGATAGGGGAAGAAAATAAGGTGGAAAAAAGCCAACAAGTCAGTGGGTTAAGATAAAGGCAGTTTATCCAAGAAAAAGCAAAAGGTTGCACATGCACCCAGTTGCATGACCCAATATAATCAGTGACTTATCAAGCAGCTCTGGTTAGCTGACAGAGAGACCCATCTCTGTTGAACACAATCAGAAAAACTGAGCAGATGACTATGGCATTGCCAGTAATAAAGATTTGCAAGAACACTGCTGTTGACAGGTCTATTCCTTCTTGTATTGCCAAAAGAATTCAGATTGTTCATACAAGAGGGGTTTAGTTCTGTGGTATTAGACACCATGTGCAGCTAAACATGCTTAACCCAGTTTGTCTTTCTTTCTTTACAATTTTGACTGTTTGGGTTTTAAGTAAATATGTGTGGGTAAGTATATATATAAATAAAGTAAATATGACTATGCTGTGTTCCTTCCTGACTCCTTCCTTGGTTTACCATAAGCACTGCTATATTTTTCAGATTAGAGAAGCTTTTGAACAGAGTGTGAGCCTTTCAGCTACTGGCTATTTTAGGTAATATATTTGTATTCCTTAAAAATGCATAAATTATACTAGGACTGATTTCTGAAGATAATTAATGCTGTAAAGAGTATGTCCTGTCTAATAGGTCTTTCTAATGGCTCATTTTATGTTTTATATAATTAGTTGGTATATGGAGGGTTGGAAGCATAAAGTTTAGGTGTTAATTTATGTCTAGTCCTCTGTGGCCTCTCTAGAAAGTATTAAAAGAATATTTTATGCCATCCTTTGCTCTATGGTTTCACATTTAGCAAACCAGTCAGTGTCAAGAAAGTGCTGCCTATAAGTCATGTGCAAAGTGGGATATAGTTGATTTACTGGAGCTGGATTACTATAAGCTATAAATGTCATTGTTCCCACTGCTCTCAGAGCAGTCTCTTGGTCCTTTTTCTTTGAATTCTTTCACAGTTTTTATAAAGAGCCAGAAATGAAAAATTTTTGTGCTATAACTCAGGTGGGATTCAAAGCTAAGCTTTTCTCTTGGCCTGCTGTGCCTTATCTCTTCTCTTCTTCTGCTGGTGGTTCTTCCTTATCAATAGCAACTTTTCAGGTCTCTGGCAGTCTGGAATAAGTTGAAAGGGCACTTGGGAAAACCATACTTTTATAAAACACCAAGAAATATCCAAATGAAATGTCCCTTCCTGCTGTTAAGCCTGTTCAAGTATGTTTTCTGCTTATGCAGCCCTTCAGGAATGTTGATATCACCAAAGTAATGCACAACAGTCATACTTTGCTATTGATATTTAATGGTGTCCAAAAACATCTGCACATCCTGTATTGATCTAGCTCTTAGCCAGTCATATTCTCTACTTCCAAGAATCTCAAAGGCAGCTGAGCTAAATGGATTATGAGAAGTTGAGTGTATGGATTTTGTGTATCCTTTTCTTGGTACATGGTTCTGTACTATATAATTGCTTTATGATAATCTTAAATATGCTCAACAAAGATATTTCAGTCATACATAGTCAGAAAATACACCTTAGTCACATAGCTCCCATGTTTGGAAGACAGCACATTTCACTGTTCTCTCATGTCCTTGGATTTACCCCATCATTCCTGACTACTATGGTGTCCTCTGTTAATCCCACTCCTGTCAAAGTAATTACACCTTTATTTCAATATTCCTCTTTTAACACTCTTACTCAATTCTGTAGGCTGTTTCTGTAATTTTGACTTTTTCATTTATCTCTTGTAAATTATTTTTTCATAGGTCCTGACAAATTTTCCTCCCTTTTTCTAAATTCCTTTATGTGCTATTACCCCAGTAACCACTATGTTAAATGTTTATTCTGTATTTGTACTGTGCTTTTATTAGTATATTTCTATGATTATGCTGGTTATAGACTCTCCTGAGCTGAAATAGCTTTTTTGTCTGCTACATTTTATATAAATACCAGAGGCTTCAAACCTAAAATAGCGGTGCTCTGTAGGTTTTCATGGAATTTTGAAGTTCTGAGCTGTTACTTAAGATTTCACTTAAGATGTTTAACTTAAGATTTCACAATCAGTTTCAAACTTATGTGCTTACCTGCTTTGTTATAATGCAAACTGTGGTCAGTTTTCTTCTTATGGACTTTGTTTCTTCCATCAGAGGTTACAATGAATACATGGATTGGGAGAAAGGGGAAGGACAGCCATTCACATATTTTCTTTTTGGAGCTGCTTGTTCAGAGGTTGAAATTGACTGTCTAACAGGCGATCACAAGGTAATAACTGAATGTCAGAGAAGTTTTGAAAGTAATGTGAATAAGGTTTGCTCCAACAATCAATCAGATTTGGGGTTAATAAGTCAACTGTCTTCACATGTTAGTAAATATATCAATGGTGTAAATATGAATTACAGGTGGAGCAGAATGGAAGCTGTGCAGTATTAACCAGCTTCTGACATACATGTCAATGTCATTTGTGTTCACCTTTTGGGTTATGGCTGACATCTAACGTGTTCTTTGCTTGTTCTGTCCCTGTATGCCAGCAAACACCTTATAGCAATATTCAATTTCCAGGCTTTTGGCCACCTGGACAGCTAAAGGCTATAGACTGATGACCATATGGCCTCTTTCTGTACATTTGTATGAGGGTTTCCTTGTGCAATGGGAAAAATCTGGCAGGGCTGTCTCTGGCCAAACTTCTGTAAAAGTTGAGACAAACCCATTTTGCCTCTGATGAGATATTGGATGTTATTCTGAAATAATGTACATGGAGGGCCTCTATATCAGTATTTCTTATTTCACTGAATTCCAGCTCTAACCCACATTATTTTCTAATGCTTTCATTCCATCTCTCTGGGTGGTATAAATTTAAATTTTATTAACAGAACCTCAGAACAGACATTGTTATGGACATTGGATGCAGCATAAATCCAGCTGTGGATATAGGACAGGTACGTGCCAAGAATTTTCTGATGCCTTATTTCTATTACACTATTGTCCTCATGTGAAATAATTACCTCATTCAGAAAATATTCTTTTCTTACTGGATTATAGATCTTATTAGAATGTCTCTTGCCTATAGACTTGCTCCAATTGAATCAGTGTCAGAACTCTATAGATGTCAAAGAAGCTTGAATTTTACCCATGGTTTCAACCTGTAATACTTCCAGTATGTGTGGATGTCTTCTGTGTACTGGACTGAAATCCTGTTTGTGATCTACAGTCTCCAAGCTGTTTGATCTGCCTTCCTTGATAGCAAGGAAACATCTTTATTCATTGCAGGCTGGTCCACAGATCTCATTGCTTCCTTATACAAGCATTTATCTTCTCAGGTATGAGAGAGGATTGTGAAAGCTTTTCCATTATAGTTGCCCCAAAATGTTGAAGCATCTCGTTAGGCAGACATTAGTGCATTAGTCCTCACATATATCACAGTAACAGCTAGTGATACAAATGAGTTCTTGGTGAAGTTTTCTCGGTTAACCAAACATGAGTACATAAATGCTATTTCTTTTCTTATTTAAAGATTGAAGGTGCTTTTGTTCAAGGTGTTGGACTGTATACAATGGAGGAGTTGAAGTATTCTTCAGAAGGAGTCCTCTATACTCGGGGTCCAGATCAGTATAAGATCCCTGCTGTTTGTGATGTTCCAGAACAGTTTAGTGTTTCCCTGTTGTCACCTTCTCAAAATCCTTATGCCATCTATGCATCCAAGGTAAGCAGATGATCACAGGGCCTAGTTCTTACATCCCAGGCCAAACTGAGAAATTACTTTGATATAAAACACATAAGTTTTCAGTTCCTCTCCTTTAGCATTTCAAACAAGTGTCCAGTAAATTGTTTTATTTATAACATCAGGGAAGCTAATAAGACATAAAGCCAAATATTGTTGTGTCACTTTAATGGTTGGCAGGTAGTGATTTTAGAGTTTTGTTAACAGACCATACACAAAAGCTGCAAGATCAGTTTAAAACCATACTTTTAAATGTGGTGATAAACTGAAAAGATAGAATAAAAATATTAATTGATGGAGAAATTATAATGTTATTCAGAGTATGCAGCTCACTTATGTGACTATGCAATACAAAATAGGACTATATGTGTGTATTTATATGAGAGACTGGCTTTTTAATATCTTTTTCAGGGGATAGGTGAGGCAGGATTTTTCTTGGGATGCTCTGTGTTCTTCGCTTTGAGGGATGCAGTAACTTGTGTGAGAAATGAAAGAGGACTGAAAGAGACCTTTGCACTGAACAGCCCCCTGACTGCTGAGCAAATACGGGCAAACTGCGCTGATGCCTTTACTGAGATGGTAAGAGAAGCTGGGGGAAGGCTCTGTGCAACAGTGGCTAGGTAGGAGTGTTTGCTGATTTTGGCACCCCTGAATAGCGGAGTGCCTAATGATGTCTCCAATCAGTCATGCTTTAAATACAGCTCCTTGTAATTGAAATGTCTGGTAACAGGTCTCGTTCACACAAGTTTTTTTTTTTGCTTTGAAATCTACATAATTTTTACAGCCCTCTCTTTCCCTGAACCCTCCTCCTTTCTTCTGCATGTCAAATCCCATAGAGGATTAAATAACCCATCTTATTAACATGCAATGGATCAGGCTCTAAGCCTTCTTCCTTCTCCTTCCAGGTGCTTTGCCCCCCTGACTGCATGCTGGCACTGTCACTTCATTCTAGTTCTCCTTGCTATGCCCAGTACTCTTTGGGAGAGAAATAATTAACTCAGAGCTAACACAAAGAGACAGAAGCAAAACAAACAAAGCAATACACTTCATATAATGCTGATCCTTTGTGCTCTGTTTTCTGCAACTGTTCACTGTCGTTCCACTGTTATTACAATTCTTTTTCTGGGTAAGTTTTTACTTAGTGAGGCAAGGTCCTTGCCAGCATATAAATCCATGCTGTGCCCTGAACCTCTGTGGCTCTGCTATGGAAACTCTTGAGCTCTCATTCACAGATTACTGCCATGGTATTTCTGTGACTGGGGTGAGGCACCACTGGCCCCTGAATCAGTAGGTTTGTGGGTTTACTCTCATTGCAGAAGCTTGCAGTAGGTGAGATCCACCAGAGCAGGGGCCATGCTTCTCCATCCCTCTTTAGTCCTAATCCCAGTTATCACTGACTTGGAGGCACCTGATAAGGGCAGTGCTGGGAGGTTGCCAGTCAAATCAAGTCACTGTTGTCATTTCTTGCTTCTCTTAGATGGCAAACAATGAAGCTTCTTCCTCCTTGGGCCACATCTGTGTGAATGACAAACCATAGTGCACAAGACCGGAATGGAAAACTGATTTACTGCCCCAAGACACACTAATCAACACACAGATAAATGTATTTTCTCTTTTTCTGAATAGAATCAGCTACCAAAAATATGCACTTCATATCTTACATCCTTATCTTCATTCTTCCTCCAGTGTACATATTACAAAATATTAAGTATTTTGCTTAAATGACTGCATTTAATTGTCAGAAATAAATCTTCTGCATTTGAACCATATGTTTTCAACAAAAAAGATCTGATTAGCACAGCTTAAATGCTGCAGGAGATGAAAGTTAGAATGAAGTGTAAAGGTATGCTAGATAACTTACTGTCATGTATTACACTTCACAACTTCATATGATAAATGATTTTGTAATGGCTTCAGCTAATTTTCTAATTTAGATTTGAGTCTTGCAGTGAAGTGTAAGTGCAGAGATCTTTGTCAAAGAATCAGAATCTTGTTTGTTGGATTTAGAACCTTTTTGACCAGAAGTGATACTCTGACTTGTAGTAAAGCTGGTTTAGAATCTTTTGGCACAGGTATCTTTGTGTTAAAAACATGCAAGAAACAACAGTTATGATTCTCTTTTGCTATGCCAGGCAAGTTGCCATGGCTGGTCTAGATATACAGAATTTTATCCCAAAAGTTGACAGAGTTGTAATTTCCACCAGAAGCTTTCTTCATCTTATGGAGCAAGCCAAAAGCCTCTAAACAGAATGGGAAAATTGACATGGAGTTCAGTGTGCTTTGAATGGGAGAATGGATGATATGTCAGCCTGCAGGCTCTTATTATTTCACTACCTTTCAGTGTTCCGAAATTTCTCTTGTCTTCCCTTCATTTTTTGAGCTGATGTGTATCTGTGACAGAAATCAGGTCAGTCACTTTAACAGCTTTTGCATTGGCTATTAAGATATGAAATCTTTATTGTTTCAATTTGTCTCTCTGTAACCATGGTGAGGTGGTGAAATGCAGTTGCTTAAACACAGGTGTCTAGAGCATTTTAGATGTCATAAGGCAGTAGAGACGTGGCACAGGAGAGCATAGGATTGGAAGAAATGATACAGCAGCTTGAGACCAGGCAGGTAACAGTAATTGTAATCAGTGGAAGTGGTACTGAAGGTGACTTAGCCAGCTGAAGCCTTTTTGGGGTTTACTTCATTTTCTTCACTTTCTTTGTATTAATTTGGCTTTTATATATTGCTAGAAGTCAATAAATTAAATGTGAATGCTGCTGTCACAGTTAGTTTTTCTGATTTGAAACATTTTCTTAATTTCACTCTTTGGTGTTACAGTCTGATTATAAGAGATGCCTCTGTCTAAGGTGCAAATGAGACTCTGTGCCCAAGTCAATATTCCCAGAGTCATTCTTCTGGAAGTACTACCTTTCTAGAGTCCAGGTCCTGGGTATCCATGGGGCATACATGCCATTCCACTCATTTGAGATAGCGTGTGTATAAGCACTTGTTTGCTTTCCCATATTTTGTCACAGTGGGAATTTTTTCGCAGTGCTAACCAAACCTTTACTTCTGGTAGGTCTGGAATCAGCTCCTTCCTGCTGCACCAGCTGTGCTTATCTCAGGCTCCATTATCTTAAGGAGACAGTGTTTTAGACAGGCAACAGTCCGTACATAAGGGTTTAAGTGCTTTAAGTCCTTACATATGGGTTTGTCAAGGACAGCTTGCAAACCCACATGTCGATAACAGCCCAAAATATGTGTGAATCTGGGATACACTGAAGCAGGGAGCATACAGATCTACTGAACTGGGGGGATGTTCTATTGTCTCTTGTATTAGGTACCAGCACGGGTTCTTGTTCATTACAGGTAAGTCAAATCTTGTCAAAATCTTGCCCAAACCTTGCAGGCAATGATGTCTCCCCGCCTGCAGTACTGAAGTGTTCACACTCCAAGGATTCATCACATTCGAGACCCGCACTTTGTTTTCTGCAGTGCAAATCTTGTCTTCTTCTCAGTCATTATTAACAAAGATTCCTCCATGCCACTTTACAAGTGGCTCTTTTGTCTAGTTGCCTAAATTCTATAAATGTAGCAAATATGGGTTATTGAGTTTTCTGGGTCTGAAGCATATGAAGCTGTCTGCTGGATTTTAAGTGTTTAAAAAACTTCCTGGAAGTTAGACATTTCAGCAATTCACCATTCTGACAGTTGCTAATATGGCTATGTTGGATATTATGAAAGAAGTACTCTTATCTGTAGGGAGGTAGATAAGCAGAAATGTTAGACTTCAAAGGCACTGGCATATTGGATGGCTATTGACACATGAATGTGCACTGTGACTGCACAGTTACACCCAAACTGGAGATGGTTCAGAAGAACTTTCTACTGATTTTCTTCATGACAGCAATGTTCCTGTAGCAGTCTACCCTCAGCAGGCCCATTCCATGGGGTGAAAGCTTAAATACCTAACATAAATACTAGGTTCTGATTTGGAGGGTTAGCCTGTAAATTAGATATTCTTAGGCCTTTGAGCCTGCATTGTTGTACCTACAATGCATGAGGAATGCTACAGTGATCACTACTACTGCACTTGGCAGGACCCATTAGGGCTTTTTCCTGCAGGGACCTAGTGACTGACATCACTCCAGGGTTTGTGTTTTGGTAGCTCTTGGGGATATGTTAGGGGATAACCACAAAACCAGCAGCCTGTCTCTGCTGAGAATCACCTTATTGCCTTCCAAGGGGAGTGGCAGAAGATTGGGGACGGGCTACTTCATCCTGTAAGCCTTCAGTCACTCTAAGTGAAGTACAGACAGCTTTGCGGTAAAATGTAAAAATAGTAAATGAAACAAAAGACAGGTATGTACAATGAAGACTTAAAAGATATATCCATAATTCCCCTTAGAAAAAAGAAAAGGCCAGCTGTAGCAAGGCATTTAAAGATTATTTTGTTTCCTGGACATGTATACATACAAATGGATGAGAATCTAGAATCCCAAATCAGGATTTGGGATTTCTCTCTTTAAGAACACAGCATGTGTTGAATATGGTACCCACAGCAGAAAGGGCATAGAACTGGCATGGCATAGAGATAACCAGAAGGAAATTTTAAATCTGTGTAGAGTAGTAAAGTTGATTTTGTTAAAATTTGGCCATTCTGCAGAAAGAAAAGATTATACATAGTTCAGGTCATGCCAAAATGAGAATTGTGGCTCCACAGCTTTGCTTTTGACACTGTAGAGAGGAGGGTAATGTTGAATGTCCTTGGTTTTAGCTTCAGGCTATGTATTCTAAATTCATCAGTTACTGGATATTATACAGACCTGGAAATGAACAGGATAAACAGACTTGGAAGTTGTAGTTCAAACCCAGAAGTTCCCCCTCACAATTATCTCTTATGTTACAGGGTTTGAATTAGAGGACCTCAATTTCTTTGCAGATTATTTCAAGTCACCAGAGAACAGTTAGGGTGGGGAGTAGGAGGTGGTGCATTAGCATCAGAACATGCATTCATTACTGAGAAATGGCAGACATTGCACTGGCTCATCCCCACCTGCTTATTTTCAGACTGAGCATCAAATTAAATTCTGCAGGACAAAGCAAACTCAGTCGACCTTTAGGAGCATACAGCATTTCATTAATTTCTTGTGATACCTAAAGCTGTATTTTGATGCAAGAGCATGGCTTGCTCTCAACATTCAGATAAGCAAATCTTTTTTGTGACTGGCAGAAAGGTAAGTTGTGAACAGAAAGGTAAGTTTATGAACAGAACATAGCTATACAATCCAGCACTGCATTTTCTCACAGTAAGCATTGTGCCCAATGTGGCTGCAACATGTTTGTTATGACCAGTTTCAGGAAATACTGGAAGATCTTTCTTAAGGCTTCATGTATTTCAAGCAAAGGTTTAAGAGTGACTAGTCTATCATCTTCCTGTTGAGTAGTCTGTGAATAGATTTAACAGAATTAAAGATGAAAAACTCAATTTGGACATCCTGAATTTTTGAGTGCAACTCAACTTGTAAAGTGTCGAAACTCCTTCTCACCCTAGGAAAGAATCTCACCTGTTGACAGACTTGCAGCTTAACCTTGGTATCTGCATTCTTCCTCCACCCCCCTTCATTTTCTTTGCAGATCCTTTCAGGTCTTTGCAATCCAGAACAATTCCCACCAATGGATCCAATACAGGAATTTATATTTCCTCCTGAGCTAGTGGTAGACCTTACTGATATTTGTTATCCCAAGCATAACTGAGTTCCTACAAATTTTGAAAACCTGATGTTTTTGTGAAACTGAAAGATCTATTCTCAGATAAATAGAAGATGCTAGTTTTAGTCACACATAATGAGACGTTTCAATGTGAATAATCTACATGTTAACATTATTACAAATACCTAACTTTTTCAAAAAAGAAATTGCCTCTGCAAAACCAACTTTTTTTTTTTTTACTGTAGTGTTTTCTCTGAAAGATCCCAAATGAACTTCTCCATCTTTTCTGTCTTGTATTCTCTGTTGGATGGCTTCTTCCAGCGGGGACATAGACCCTAACAACCTGAAACTGGACTTAGGTGCAGGTCCACAGGAAAGGCAATGGACTTGAAAAGGAAAGAAGAGTGTTAATTGCAGTAGTTATGGAAATTCACAGAAGGACAGATGAAAAGTTGAAAGGGGGGGAGGAGGAGGAAAGGCCCATGACAGAGGCAAGAGATCTGTGAGAATGGTAGTGCAGGATTTACCCAGACCAGACTGAGTAGAATCCAAGCAGTCAGGTTCAGACTCTTATTTTTAATCCTCACTCATGTTTCAGTAGCTTCTTGCAAAATTCTTTGTTTGCATTTCTTTTGCAAATGTTCGTGGGCAGTTCTTGCTGCTATTACACAACCACCTCACAGGCACAAAAGTTCATTTGAGTTCTGAAAATGCGTGGCACAGTTCTTTGGTTTGTTATGATATCACAGAGTGCTATTTGCTGCAAGGCAGTTGGCTTTGTAAACATTTGTCAGTGCAACTTTCTTATTAAATGATTGCCTCTCAGTGCAGAACATTCATAGTAAGGCATAAAATCCTTTATGAAACCATGAAAGGGAAAGTAAATCTGCCTTTCTGCTACTTGCCCTGCCTTTGAGACTCATACTTTAGAATGCAAGTATTAATGTTTTACAAATCTTATACTTGGATTAAGATCATGGCTAAACTGCTGCTGGTTGATAAAGCTGGTCAGACAGAAAGAAGATGCCACCATCTGCTCTGCATGTTCAGATTGAGCTGCCAGGAGGAGTGCACTGCTTCTCCAGCCCACACAAGGTATCCATAGCAGTAAGATTATGATTGGTTTCACAAACACCAAGTGGTCTTTTTGTTTTTCAGCTATGTCATTTACCTAGAAGGCCAGTCCAGAGTTGCAACAGATCTTTGACTTGTCCACTGGTGCTTTAATTGCATTTTCTGCAAAGATAGGTGTTTCTCAGGGATTGCTTTTGCATATTTTGAAGCCATGATTCCACATGGCACTTGTCAAGTATGAAAAGAACATACATGATATCCTCAGGAGGAAAAAAAAGCTATATATATAGGTAAGAAACAAGGTGGCAGAAAACCACTTTGATTAACATAAATACTGATCAAGGAGACAATACTTCTGGAAAGACAAATTTTTAAAACATTTATATACTGTAGAAACTAGTCTGGGTCTAGCATGGTAGATACATGACTCAGCAAATAGGGATGTAGTGATCCTCCCTGAGAGAACACACTTCTTGTATTCTGCCACATATGCAGTGAGATTTTAGCATCCTGATTTCCCCTGAAGTCTAGTAACATTGTTTTACATTATACACAAGGGAAATCTTTCAGAATCTTCAGAGTAGGAAAAAGAAACATAATATTAATCTTCTCCTACTGTTTATTTTGTGTGTCTCTTACAATGTCATTTAGTTCATTCTTATTTCAGTTTCCTGAGCAATAATATAATTATGATATAAGCTCAGCACCACAGGAACCTCAGGTGAAAAGCTTCATTAATGTCTCACTGCCTGTCATGACAGTGTCCTATTGAGCAATACGGTGGTTCATACTGGCAGTAGTCAAATTTACCAATCTTTGTCATTTCCATCACAGAGAACGGCTCAAGAGCAACAAAGAACTGTGATTTTCCGTGAGAAGAGAACAACACAGATTTCTCCCCCTGGCCTGAGGAAGCTGAGGGAATGGCCATTGAGGGGTAGAAAAGTAAACCTGGTTTCTGTCAACAGAAATGATATGAGAGAGGACTTCTGAAGGGAACAGTAGATGAAATCACATTAAAAAGTACAAAGGTAGACTTCAGTTAAGATTGAATAAAACAAATACAATTTCTAACAAGTCTTTTGATGGAATAAATGGGGTTATGGGACAGCTCCCTGTTACATATAAGAAGGGCAAGCTGAAAAATAATCTCATTGTTTGTTGAAGTCTTTAGGAAGACACATTGTAAGCAGGGGATCATCCTGGGACTCAAACCCAACCTCACCAGCTGGCACATCTGTCCTTTGGCATCAGAAGGTAAGCTTTGGCTCCCCTGCCAAATATCTTTGAGATGGGCAGAACACTGCAACAGAGAATATGTCTGTGGGTATCAGTTTTCAAATACTACTGTGCATTCCTAGATGAGTTAGAATGGTACATTCAGGAGAATGGAGAATATTGTCCTGGTATTTGCTTGCCATTTTAACTTGCAAAAAGTATTTGCCAGTAGAAAACACTGTCCTCTTTGACAAGGCAAAAGGAAATGGCATCTAGCCACCTCAGGAAAGCAAGGTGGGTGTGCCTGACAGGTAGGAAAGGCCTCCTTTCTACCCTCTGGTTATGTCACTCCATTTATCAGGTTAGCTTTGTCTTGTAACTCCACCACTGTTTGCTTTTCTTGCTTTTGTCTGTCACTTTTTAAGAAAAACTTTGGTTCATTCTCTAGTGCTATGCACCTAGAAACTTCTCTTGAAGCCCCTGGTACTTTTGTGGATATAAGTCTGTGTATGTACATGTGCATAGTGTTTAAATAACACTCCAGTAATCAAGCCAAAGCAAGTCTCATCCTTGCAACATAGAATCTGTGACAAGTTTGGAAAATCTTGGCAACAATTTCTGCAGTCTTTGAACTAAATGTGTACAGGGCTGATTCCCCATCTTATTGCAGTGCTTGATAGTTACTTAAACGTACTGTAATTAAATGATGTTAATGGTCTGAAGTGCTTTTGAAGTAGAAATAGGATAGTTGTATTTAAACCTAAATAACTGATTTTCTGACTATCACTAGCATTTTATGACATATATTTTCTAGAAAGTATAAAATAATCAGTATTTTATGTGATGAACTATGGCATTCATATAGGGAAATCTATATAGATTAGCCTTTCTGCTCAAAGGCTAGATCCTGCTAAATCCATATTGGCCTTAATATATTCTTTTGCACTGAAGAAAAGACTGAAGAAAATTTGAATCTGCAATGCAGAAATGGTTCCTTCTTGCCACACATTCAATAACAAACTGCAGTTTTCTCCAACAGATGGTAAAAGATTCTTTTAAATGATAACGTTCCTTGGTGGCTGTGAGCATACTGACATAAATGCCAAGGAGTTCACTGTTTCTGTTCTCATCCTGTACTCTGTAAAGTTAAGACTCTGATGCTTCAGAAGTTTCATTCAGGTTCCTGTGTAGTTATTAGGAATATTTCCATTATTTCCAGTAGGCGTTGAAACATGCAGGCTACTCCTGCTTGGAAGTAGCTAAGAAAATTCTGGCATTCTTCCATCACCTCTCCCACTTTTTTCAGCTAGACATCATCTTCTGCTTCTTGGGGCCTCTTACTGTTTTTCCCTTTCTCTTAAATGTGTGTTTGTGTCCCTTTCAGACACAAATTCAGGCTGCCTGAATATTTGCAATATGTGGGAAAATGCCATATTGTCACACAGTCTTCAGCAATAAGCTCATTTCTGACCTCTACTCACTAACTAATTAGCGATTTGCAATGAATAATCCTGAGTTGTGGTTGCAGCTACTCAAAAAATAAGGTCCTAAGGACTGTGACCAAAGGCGGCAGCATTGGCGGGTAGGGGTGAGGAAACGTGTCCTTGTTCCTGTGCTCTTAGGTATCCCTCTAGTGGATATGAGAAGAACGGCGTGGGTAGAGGGAGACCCAGCCACAAAGCCACGTGTTGTGATTGACGTCAGTGAAGGAGTGACCACAGGAGTCTGTGCCAACCCTGCCACCAGAGGGTCTGTCCCCAAAGCACTGCCCACTGCAGGGCAGCTCACCAACGTGTGGCCTCATGCTGGATGAGTGCCTCTGCCCATAAGAAGTTGGCTGGCTGTGGCAGGTTTCCCATGAAAAATAAAAAGATTCCCATGAGCTGAAATCCTGCAAAACTGGTGTTGGCAGCAGTAAAAGTGCATTTGCTGCCCAGAAGTTTTGAGCCATAGTGATGATTTGAGAAACAGCCTGGAAGAGGAAATTCAGGAGAAATGTGTTAGTTCCTTCCACAAATTAAAAAAAAAAACCCTAGCCTGCTTTGTCCAATGACAAATTGTGTCACAGAGCTAAAGCTATCACAGAGGGTATTTCAGAGTCTTGCCTTTCAAAGAGAGATGGTTGCACCCAAGAATAGTGGAGGTGGGGACAACAAAATGAGCAAAATACTGCTGGCAATCAAAAGGTCAATTTGAAGAGCAGGAAGTTATCTATCAGCTGTCACATGGATAACATGTGAGTTGAAGCAGTCTCACCATGGAAAATTAACAGCATTTTTTGGGGAGGCCACTCTCTTTCATGCTGATTCGCCTCTTTGATTAACTCTGCTGACACAATGAAAAGGCACATGGATCTTTTTTTTTTGCAAGACTTGTCAACAGAAAGTGCAGATGAAAACCTGGCTGTCAGTTCTCCCTCTTGTCCCTGTCAGCTGCTGGCCCTTTGTTTGGGGTAGTTTGATGTGACCATTGCTTCAGTAAAGCAATGTAAATCCTGCTGAGAGGATTTTCCATCTCTGACAAGACATATTGTTCAACATGTAATCCTGATTTTTACATTTGTCATGAGACTATTACATGAGACTATAGTAAAGATCTGATCTGCTAACCCCTGCTTTAAATGTTCACAAACTCAGGGTCCTTATCACAGTGGGACCTCCATGTCCTGGAGAAGAAACTACTATTTTCTAAGTTGAAATTAAACTAAAAGAACATACTGGCCATATATATGCCAGGACCAGAGTGCTTTTCCAGCACTCTGAAATCATCAAACTGCTGATGAAGTTAAAATTTTGGTATGTTTCCTTACATGTAGATAACCTCAAGTGATGTCCCTGTTTAGTATAACTGCCCAGGATTAGCTTAATACTTCAAGAAAGTAAAAAGTTTAACTGAAACTTTAGGCAATGGTAACACCTAAAATACAAGAAATAATATATTTTAATCAATTTCTGACAGTGATGGAATTTTTCCTTTTTCTTTTTTTCCCATTAGGATGACTTCATTTCAGTCTTCTGACAGGCTGAAAGACAGGAAAATGCTCTGTCCATAGTGAATTGTGGAAAGCTAGTCCTTTTCCATCCAGGCACAGACAGCATTGTAGAGCTGAATATTTTATTTGGAGGCATTGGCTCAACCACACTCTGTGCAAGAAAGTCCCGTAAGACTTCCTTATGGGAAGGTACTGGATATTTTAATGTATTTTACCAAAATGTAGGAATCATAGAGGGAAGCATGGGATTTGCTTGACTGTGCCAGTAGAGATCCCATCATCAGCCGCTCACAATGTGTTTGACCTGTGCTCTCTAACAACAGATTAGCTCTTGATATAACTTCTACTGATTCATTTATACTTCTCACATACTTCACAGTGTCTTTAGCTTCCTGTTACTTATAAAGAAGGGTGTGTTCACTTTAGTCTGGTGTTTATTTTTACCTGGCAATGGAAAGATCACATGCTGAATGAAGGCTGTAGACTGACAATGGAGGAAATATTTTTCCCTCCACCAGGTCTGGGTAGAAAAGTAGAATATAGAAGAACTCTGCTTGTCAGCTTTCTTTTCAGATTCTATCTGGAACTGTTATAATGAGTATTTTGCCCTTCTAACTTTTCATTCTTAAGCCTCTGCTAATTGTAACATGAAGCTGCTGATACATTTGACACTGTGAGCAATCTTTTATATTTTTGTAGATTTCCTGGTATTTCAGGGTGCAGATGCACTCCTTACCCTCAAGGTGTTGTGCAGATCAGGCTGTTCTGACACAGCTCAGACAGGGACACAGCTTTCAGAGATGCAAGAGCTCAGCAGAATTTAGTTAAACTGTCCAGTGGCCCTCAGGACAAATAAATGAAATAACCTACTGCAGCATCTCTGTGATTGTTCAAGCCTGAAAGATCTATTTGCAAAGCTACAGTATGAAAAGGAGAGGTGATTAGCATGTGGAAAAGTTTGTTTGTTGGAAGACTTCAAATTAAAAAAAATTAAATTTCATAATGAATTTTCATCCTTTTTTGTTTGTTTTGTTGCGAAGTTTAAAAACTTTTAAATTAAATTTGTGCTGCTTCTTAGCAATTTTCCACTAAAAACTATCAACATCAGCCAAGAATTTGTTTTTTGTCCTGTAAAAGATTAAAAATATATTTTTTACAGCATACTCTTTACTCAGTAAAAGCCCACCAAAACATAAATGTTGAAATGTTGGAACATTTTCATAGTCCCCAATAATAGTCTGTTTTAAGTTAATGTGAACTATCAGCAGTTCAACAACAAAGAGCACCAAAGATGTATTTTTATTAAGTAGGTCTGAAATTATTTCAATTACAGGCTGATTTTGAAATAATAAGAGGGGATTGATGATGAGAACTTAAATAGCAAAAAAATGGAAGAAAACATTTTTCAGTCTAGTCAACATTGGCCAGAATAGTAATTTACCTGTCTCTTTAGCAAGATGGGCAAGAAGGAATTAGAATGATTCCTGACTGTATTCCTGACTTCAGATGCATTTTCTCTGAAGTAAACAGTATGATATGTGATTGTTTGAAGCAGTGGTGATGCTGAAGTCTGCAAAGGTATAGCTTGCTTCTCTTTTTTTGGCTTATTCACCTCAATTCTGTCAATCTTCTCCATATAGGTTCTGGCCTCTGATGATTTTTTTTCTGCTCTGCTTTTCACTATTTCCAACTGTTCCCAATCAAATATCATGTCACCCTTTAGTGGCTTCAGTTCTGATTCCTGTTACTCCTGCATGAACACATGTTTCAGGAATAACCACCAGGCCAATATTGTCACACTCAAGGACAGCATAAAGTTGAAGGTAAAGCAGAGCATTTGTATCCTGCACTTTTATGCTGTGCTGACAGATTCCTCTCTCTTTAAAGAAAATGGTAAAAAAGTGGGTAGAAATTGGTAGAAAAAGTGTTACTGATGGAAAGAGGTCAAAAAAGGAAGAGGAATAGGAAATTTGTATTTTCTCTCACAGAGTGATTTAGAAGGAAAGGTAATCCTGCTGTAGCTGAAGAGCTGTAACCTCCTAAAGAAGGAAAAACCATGAGATATTAAATTGATACTGATTGAATAATTTTCTCTTAATAAACACAGGAGGTTTAAATAAATAAAGGAGGTGTAAGCCTGAGATTCAAAGAAACAAAAAAAAAAGAAAGTATTTTTCTTCTCTGACGAAACTCTTTCTGTGCCTTGTACACACACACATAGTCAAATATAAATTCCCTTGTAGTTCACTTGAAACCCAATTTATTTTTTCCTGTAATTATTTACGTAACAGGTGAATTGCATATGGGAGGGCAGGAACATTTTTCATGGGAACAAACAGGGTGGTTGTTATTCCAAGAATGGAAGATAAAGAAATGGCTGTGTACCTGTCTACTCAGAATGCACCAGATGTACAGTTAAAACAAAGTATTAATGGTGGGTTCAATGCACATATGGGCCATTCACTTAAGAGTTGGACTCAATGATCCCTTCCAACTCACAATACCCTGTGGTTCTGTCATACTTGTTTCTTACCTTTCTAAATAACCTTAAAGCTGAACCACATGACCAGGAGTTGCTTTCAGCCTCTTCTGCTTCTCTTGAAACCCTCTAATGGTGTTCCCAATTCAGATTAATTTATCTTTTATGAAAATAAGTGGCCTGAGTGCTGCTGCAGCAGAATGGAACAGCAGGTCTTGTGCTGTTGGTATTACACAAGGCAGTACAGACAAAATGAGCAGTGTTATTATGGGATGAACAAAGGGTATCTTGGATAGATAATATGACTGTAATCTTATTGAGCAAAGACTAATTCTGTCTTACATATATTGGTCAAATCCTCCTAAAATTAGTGACAATCATTACAATCCTCTACAATCTCTTTTATTGCAATAATGAGTGTCTTCTCCTTGAGAAAGTGAGTATCTGACAAGTTGCATTGCTTGCATGACTAGTGACATTGATGATGATGGGGTCAGAATTGTGTGTAAATAATGATAAATTAATATGGAAATAATAATAACATATGAATGGTATGAAGTTTCAGGGGAAAAAAGCTAACAGGTCCTAGTTAACATTAGAGTTGGATTGTAGGCCTGTAGCAAACAACAGTTTCAAAGAATATATGTTAATTTCTACATGTTTAGTATTAGCTTTTATAGTTCATTGCTGGCTTGCATTTTTTAAGCTTTTCTTTTTGTCAGCCTGACGAGTTAAAGCTCTATTTACATCTTTGGAAGCACTGTCAGAGGAGGTATTTCCAAAATGCAATGTCAGTATTTTAATGACACTGACTGTGTGCTGTAAACAATCCCTTGGTTCCATTTGGCTTGCTGTTTTAGTGCATGCTTTATCTCCAGCTGCAGATGCAACATGCAGTTCTATATAGGGATTATCATATCTGGCATCAGATAATCAAACTAGTTTACAGAGCTGTTTTTACATTTCCAGTATTCTTTTAAAGACTAGATTGTGCTTTCATTGGCATTTTTAGTTGTTTGAAATTTTTTTGTTTGTTTGTTCCTATAGCAACTGTTTTTCTGCCCTGGAGTCTTAACCTGATAGCTTTTAATACACAGTTAGTCATAGAAAATAGACAATTTTAATATGTATCTTGATAGGTAAAATTCTGGATGTTCACTTTTGCAGGAATTGGTGGCTTCAGCTTTAAACCTCAAGTCCAAAACAATTATGTGTGCCATGTGAAACATGTTGGTGGAGCATTTGGGGGGAAGGTACTAAACCATCACTCTTTGTTGTAATTGCAGCTGTGGCAGCCAACAAGTAAGTTGATTTAACTAAATCAAAGGAGTGATTTAACTAAACTTAATTAAAGATGACAAGACTAAATGAAAAAGGAACTTCAGTCCTGAACCCTCCTTGGAGGGTTATCCTGGTGACATCATCTTTTTATCTCTTTGGCAGTAAATCTTGGATAGAGGCGTGAAAATTCTCTGGCCTCCTGGCGATGGTATTCACTTACTGTCTGAAAGCCAGAACAAAGCCATGGAGGCAGTTTTCCTCTGGTCTGATCTGTATAAATCCCAACAATTTAGGCCTCTTTGAGGCATGATGGCATGAATTTCATTCCACATATTCAGTGAAAATGGTTTTTATCCTGATACATAGGTATGCTCATCAGCCCTTTGTGCCACAGCTCTCCTGTACTTTGACTGCCTTGCCCTTCCCTGTCCTGTCCGTTCTCCAGGGAATTTGCATCCCCCTGTTGAGAAGCTAGAGAGAAAACTACTGAAAAGCTCATTTTCTCTCCTTTGTTGTTGTTGCCAAAAAAAAAAAAAAACCACCACCCAAAAAAGCCCACAAGAAGAACTTGCTGAATCAGCCTAACCTCAGGCATGGTAGGTTAATAAGAAACTAAAACATAGAATGGGCTGATTTATTGGCACCAGTAGGAGTTTGGCCATGTACACGTAATGTCATTTGCAATCTGCATTAAGAGGCTGTAATAAAAGGGGATTTTTCTAATGTTCCTTTTAGGAGCGGGTGTCCACTCCATTTTACCTTGGAAAGAAATATAGATGTGTTAATCACTGGTGGACAGCACCAGTGATTGGAAAATAAAAAGTGAGTGATATGAGATAAGGTGTTTTGCCCAGTTACTGGGTAATAGCCTCTTCTGAGGCAAATCAGCATAATTTCATTGACTGTCAAGACTCAGCAGGAAACCCAAGTTTTCTTCTGAAATCCCAACCCAGCACCAACCTTCCCCAGTCCTAAGAGTATCCTGATGAATTCCATGAATCAAAACAAAAGCTGTCATCCTAGAGCCCATGCAATATCCAGAAAAAGCAGAACCATCCCTCCCTTTTTTTTACTTTGGAATACTGCTGACATCCTAACTGCCCTATCTCATCTGCAGATGATAAATATGTAACTCAGAATTGAATATGAACCACTTCTCAGACATAAAGCCAGCTCTGCAAGGTAATGCAAGATCCAACTTGCAGTAAACTCTTACTTTTGACTTCTAAATCCTCACATTAGAAATAAGCAGGTAAACAGTGCCAGCACTGAAATCTTGGTATGTGCGTGGTAAGTGGTGGTGGCAGGTGTATGAATTGAGCACCCTAAAATCCTCTGGGACAGGGTTTATGGTTCAATATGGTTTGGATAAAGAAGACCTGGGGAGTTGGCTTTTCTGTGGACTCTTGCATGAGTGGTAGCGTTTGGCTGATGACTATTTCTGGGAGAAATTGCTTATATTTTTAATTTTGCTGAAGATATTGCTCACAAAGATATTGTTCAACTCTGGTTATGATTAGAATAGGTTTAGAACAGGTTTGGGAACAGAGGAAAATTCCATTTTTGGTTAAGTCTTGTATTAAGTATAAGACAAGGAATAGGACTGTGATTGGCATATGTCAGTAGCATACGTGTTTCATATTCTTCTGGGTATCCATTACCTGACTATTAGCCTGACAGTGAGGAAGTGCAGTACAGTACCAGCTCTGGCTGGTTTTCACATACCATATCTTCTCTCTCACACAGATGGAACACGTAACCCACAAGTAGTGGACTATGCCCTTTTATTCAAATTTCTTCCAGAGTCACTGAAGTTATTTGGATAACCACTGATGTGCTTTGCCTCTGCTTTCTTCAAAATGAGATGACAAGAAAATGCACCCTCACCCTTGAGTTCTCTGTGTCTTTCAGAGTAATGCCTTCAATCTGCTCTTCCATGTCTTGTGCTTCCCTCACTCCAGGGGTTGGCAGGACAGAGCAGTAGCCTGCTGCAGAGTACTTATTTCTGTACAATGAGGCAGGAGCCAACTTCCCTTCCCATATCAGTCCTAGCCAACAATGATTACACAAGCGTTTCTGCAGAAAGCAGGGCAAGATGGCCATGATGACATTGTTTCCTGACAATAGCCACCTCACAGGTTTTCCATTGCACTCATCCTTTGGCACTGTACAAGGAGATACATCTGGAGTTGCTTAATAACTTGTCACAGGGCCCAAATTTTTGTTTATAAGTTAAACAGGAAAAAAAAAAGGAATAAAAAAATTGAAGTAGTAAAGCACAGTAGCAATTATGAAATAAAGAGCAAGATTTTACCAGCCATTCTCTCATCAATACATATCCAGTCAGAAAACAAACTAAAAAAACACTCTGGGAGACTGGAAAATAGGAAATGTCTGATGAAACTGTGTCAAGGTCCATTAATTAAAGCTTTCAATTTAAAAAGCCCCATGGGCCTAAGTTTAAACAAATCTGTTGTGCTCTAGGCTGAAAATGTCTCCATGAAAAAAGGACACAAATCACATCAGGCAGACCTGCAGGTCCCTCTCTTCTAATAGCAGCCAGCTAGAGACTCCTACCTCAACCTGCCTTAGGAATTGGGGTCGGGAATTCTGCATCCATCCACTTCTGCTTCCTTCCATGCAGTATATCCAGCAGTCAAAGTGTTTCTCAGTGGTAGAACTTCTCATACTCATAGAAGTCATAACCAAGGTCAAGAACCTTCATGAGCTGTGTTGTGCAAAAAACTTGTTAACAACTTAGAATTTAAATAAAGATGAATTTGCTATTCAGTCACCAGGAGATGATGTACAATCTCCAGGAATGCACCAAGAACTGTAGGCTTTCTTTGCAAACATCATGGCCCCCACAATTCAATGCAGTCTCATTCAACTGTATTGCATAGTGGAACCTTGTATGTCAGTTCCTGTAATGTGAGCTTCTCAGGCTGAGAGCTCTCCTCTGCTATGGAGGTATGAGCTTAATTACCTGTTCAATTACAAGAAGGCCACTGTTCACTAGAGGTAAGTTGGTTGATTTCCCAACCTTTTGTAACTTGAGAAAATTGAGATATGTGTGTGCAATGACATTTGTGTGGCTGATAAGGAACATGCATTTGTGAAATACAGTAAGGGGGTTTTTTTCCTTAGCAAAATTATTTTATGTATTATTTTGGTTTCCTAAAGACAAACCTGCAACCTGTAAACCATGGGCTTAGATTATAGATTAGTTCTGCTGTCCTAAAGATCAGAAAACCAGATGACTCCTTTACAGCCACTTACTGACTGCAAGCATTCCTGCAAGACAGAATTAGAACTGTCATACACATACACACACATATATATATGAGACACCATCTTGGTAGAACAAGATATAAGCACCAGTTCTCTTGTCCTGCCAAGGAAAAGACCTGTCATTAATGTGTTTCATGCTACACTGGAACAGTTCTGGAGTTACCTCAAGAGCTTGAAACAATTTGCATGCAATTTTGTAAGTACCTGCAACAAAGAGCAGATCACAAGTAGTACCATTTTGTCACTTCTACATCCAGTTTGAGAGTAAGAACTGTTATCTGATTTTTTTCTGTTCTTCAGCATATGGAAAATCCCAAGGATCAGAATGAGAAATGTACAAATTAATGATGGGTGATGTATCAATATTTCAGTAAAACAGAGATTCTAAAAGTACATACTGCCAAGTATTTCTAGGCACAGATATATTACCACCCAAGTAACACACCAGTTTAGCTCTGCTTCCTGGCAGCCCACCTCAGGCCTGCTCCACATCATCAGGTCTCTCTGAACCACTAACTCTGGCCTCTCCCAGAGGTGGAATATAATCACTGCTATTCACTGCCTTGTCACCACTCACTTCTCCTCTGCCTTACCCACAGTTTTGCCCCTTCTTTTCAGCAAAATGCTGAAGCAGGACCAAGTTGATGCATTCATCCCAGATGAGGAGAGGGCACGAGGTGGGGAAGTGGCACTGGAGGTAGGAAGGGTTAAGAGCAGGACAGGATCCCAGTACCAGCTGTTTTCCTAACAGAGGTGAGGTTGCCCATAGCAACCATCAGCAGAGCAGATGTGCAGCAGGTGACCAAGAGGGAAAGGTGGAGAGGAGGGCTGAGAGGGGAACCATGACAACACGAGTTCATTATAGGTGTGGCAGCTCAGCTGTGCCAAACAACTGGCACTCTGACAGACACTTCTTTGGAAAGGAGGTTTTAAAGTGATCCAGTGGCAGCTGTATGAATCTTGATGGAACATTTCCCTATGAGGAGAGCAGTCTGGAAAACAAATGTAAAGGTATTTGAGAGGGAGAAAAGGAAATACCTGAGCTGAGCCAGTGTAGATATACATACAAATCAATATTCAGCTTTGATAGCTGATAATTCAAAGCCATAAAATTAACAGTGAGATCACATTTAACAACATCATTCTGTAACCAAACACTAGCATAAGAAACAACTCTGGAGATGTTCAACAGGTATTGCATTAGTTCAGATCCTGAGCTTATTTACATGAACACAAATTTATTTTCATTTATTTCACCGATGACAGTGCAGGCTTAAATTAGCATAGTATATAAAGGAGGGTGACCTGCACACACCCTCACATAAGTCACATTTAATCTAAGTCTGTAGAGATAAAAAAAGATCTTATTCCTTTACATCAGTAAAATTTTCCTGTTCCTTTCTCTTGGTAAAGTGTGAGAAACTACAGCTAATGGGAAAAGCTCAGCTGGTGATGAGCTTTGTAGTTTTGTCATATCAAAGATTTTAGGGAGCTGACAACAGGAATTATTATATCTTTGTGTTTCCTTTCCTTAAAATGTGGTTTTAATAATTCCTGATTTTTCTTCTTAGCTTTTTAATTGATTTAGACAAATGCTCTCATTTTAGAATGAGCACCAATGTAATCAGTGCCTTGGGTTTAGAATTAATGGACAAATATTTGCTAATATTAAGGTGAAAATTCTTCCTCTGAATGTGGTATTTTTGAAGTTAGTATTTTGGGAATTTCATCAAGCTGTTAACTGGAATCTGCAAAAATGTTTCTTGAATAAAACTTGTAAGGCACTGTACTGCTATTTCATGGCACTGGGATCTATCACCAGTATTGTTTCAAGGATAAGATAGTAACAAAAACTGGTATGAGATGAAATCTGGCTCCTATTGACAATAAGAATGATCATGTTTTCCCTACTGCAGCCCAGTGATTTGTTCCATTTATACACCTGGTAACTGGTCATTTCAAGAGTTTCAGTCACAGCAACACTGCACTTAAATCTGATGGAAATTTGCAGCTGCATACAGTCTAGAAAGAAGCTTGTGTTCTCTAAGTTGGTTTGGGGGTTTGGCCTTTTGGGGAGCAAAGAACTGGGCTGCAATTGCACCTCCCGTCCTACACCAGCACAGAGAGTATTCCCCATGTTGTCCCCAGCTCTGTGCTGCTGTGTTTTTGGCAGCTATCTTTTTTACATAGTACTTAAAGGACCTCCACTAGCACAGTGGATGTGTTTATGCTGTCTGCTAACAGGCAGACTGCCTAGGTCCTGAAGGTATGCTGAGATCTGTTGAGGTGATTGCTAGTGAAAGAACCCGTGTTTAAACGCAGTAGAGAAGGCCTGTGCTTCTGGAGCCTAGGGCCTTTGCTGTGTGTTCGACAGGCACAGCTGGTAACACACAGTCCTGTCTGCACATACCACAGCACGTCAAGTGCTTGTTACCACCAGGATCTGAAAGAAGAAATGATTACAACTGCAAAGCAAATCTAGGGTCAAGCAGCACAGCAGGTATTGAAGACCGATGTGCCGCAGGTCCCGGTGCTGCCACCGGACTTATCACCGCAGACCAGGCCAGAGCGGAGGTGTCCCTGTGGTGCCGGGCTGGCTCCGCCGCAGGGAGCGCGGGGGGCACCAGGCGCTGGGTCCCGGTAACCCCGGGGCAGGGCGCGGCCGGGAAGCCCCTCCGGCGGGGCAGAGACCCCCAGGAGCCAGCAGCACGTGCGGCCCCCAGAGAGCCCGCCCCGTTCCCCGCCCCTTCCCTCCATCCTCTCGGGCGGGGCGGGGCGGAGCGCGGCCCTCCCCTCTTCCTCTGGCGTCGGTTCCGCTCGCAGAGCTCTCGCTGCCGCTGCTCCTCGCTGCTGTTCCTGCCCGTCTCCGCTCCGGGCCGCTCGGGCATTTTCTCTCTGCCTTAAAGTCGGTGAGGAGACGGGCGCGGGTGGCGGCCGGCCGGCTGGGGCCGGCTGCGGCAGCCTGGGCCGTAAGGGCCGCACCGCGGCGCGCTGCGGTGGAGGCCGGGGGAGGGAGGTGGTGTAACCCCTTCTTCCTCCCGTCCTCGGGTGCCCGGGAGCGGGGCAGCGTTGTCGGCAGCGAAGGCACCATCAGGTCGGGCCGTACGGCGGGGCCGAGGGGCGAGAGGCGCGGGCACGGCCACGGGCACAGGCACTGGCACCGCGCGGGCCCCGGCTCCGCCCTGCGGCCGCCTCCGCCCGGGGAGCCCGGTGCGTGCCGGGAGCCGGGCGGGGGCCGGCACCGCCCGCAGCCGCCCAGCGCCGCGGGAGCTGGAAGGAGGAGCGGCCCCTGCCCGCAGCGTCCTCACGGGTGTCTCTGCTTCCTCGTAGGGTGTCTTTTATGAATAATCAAAAGCCGCAGAAGCCGACACTATCGGGCCAGCGTTTTAAAACCAGAAAGAGAGGTGAGTTACCGCACCGTGCCCGCTGCCAGGACCGGCTGCCAGCGCTGTTTACGGTAAAACTTCGGTTTCTGTCAGTAAGCAAACCAGTGCTTTCATGCGTTCACCATAAATTTTTTACATGAGACCATGCTAAGTGCAGAATCTTGAGGCTGACTGGAATTTTCTCTGCATTAATAAAAAAAAATCTGGCCGTCAGAATTATCGCTGAATTTACTGTAATAACCTTTGCCTAAAAGATGGTCATTCTAGAACTGTCCTGAGTGTGTAGCCTGCAAGCAGAAGGATCTTGTACCCCTGAATTACAGGGGAGCTCCAGCACAGGCTTGTTGCAGGTTAATATATACATCTAAGGAGCATCTAACATAGTAAGAATTTCAGTCTTAGCCATTAGATAAAAGTTAGATTGTCCTCTTTTAAATTTTTTTTAAACTGACAGAAAAAACCCACAACAAAATCCCACAAATCCACCCACCCCCCTATCCCCAGGCAACATCCAAAAAACTTCCAAAGTATGGGATATGCAAAGGCCTATCTCTCTGCATGCACAGTTACTTCCGTAAGTTGTGTTAGTGACTGAAGGGGTGTGATGAGTAACTTGGTATTTTGGTGGAACTTTTTTCAGCCTGAAGAAGAAGTGGGGATGCTCTTAGAATTTCTGTTCAGTACAGTTTTACTTGTATACCAGCAGTATTCCAGCTGTAACAGGAATATAGCTTTAGGCATGCTGTATATGCAGAAGCATGCATGGATTTATAGAACCTGTTTGACTGTCAGAGCCCCTCAAAAATCTCTTGAATATTAGAGTTTGCTGTGGTCTGTCCAGCAGGTGTAATGCCAGCAGCCAGGGATTTAGTCTCTTTTTAAGCATTTAACCATAGTTTGGCTGTGAAGCAACTCTTCTGGAACAGTGAGCTCTGTGGTTCTGCCCTGGAAAATAACTGATCCAGTATTTCCAAACTGGTACCCAGCTTTTACCAGTGTGTTGATAGTTGCATTGACACTGGACACTGGTATGCCCTACTAGGCTGCTAACAGAATTGGTTAAGATGTTGTAGACAGCACTCAAAGTAAGATCTGCCATTGAGTTCTTTTATCTTTAGAAGCTTTTAATCTTACAATTTCCATAATCTAAAGACAAACTGAGATGAGGAAAAATTGAAGATCTCTTTAAGACTTCCTGTTAATTACATGGGTGGCTTTGTTGCATGTTGATTATGCCCTGCCTGTAGTAAAAACAAGGCAATGATCAGCCGATGTGTCAGGTATGAAGATACGTCAGGAGTGTTCTGCTTAACAACAGCAAAGGATGCTAAATAGCTCTGCAGTTAAGGCCATTAAGTTAGCTGTATGTCTACATTTCCCCCAAGCACCTGAGGAAAAGTTACTGCCTCAAACTCACCTAGCTGCAGGTTAACATGAGGGGATGGTCTTCATAGCCAAAAAGCAAATTTCCAGGTGACTCGGATGCAGTAATGGTATGCAGTTTGACAGTCAGGAGATTTAATCTGAAACAGAGAGAGGCCCAAAAAGCTGAGATAAAACATGAGTAGTGGAGTCTAATGTACGGAATTATAGGAGCATGTATTAAAAATTGTCTTCCAGCATGAGCTAAGTCTCTGGTTTTGGAGGGAAAGAGTGATCTAACATGAGAATAGGAGTATAAGAATCAAACTTGAGAAGTCAGATAAGTTTCGTTAGAGCCAAGTAACAATCATCACAAAAAACTCTTAATGGAAATCTTATTTCAACATTTTTTGCTTTACAGATGAAAAAGAGAGGTTTGACCCTACTCAGTTCCAGGACTGTATTATTCAAGGTTTAACTGAAACTGGCACTGACTTGGAGGCAGTAGCAAAGTTTCTTGATGCTTCTGGTGCAAAACTTGATTATCGCCGCTATGCAGAAACACTTTTTGACATCCTGGTGGCTGGTGGAATGCTGGGTGAGTCCCTGTGATGTGGCTGCTGTCAGCTTCATTCACTTCACTCTGCAAAAACTGCATTTCCTTTCGTGTAAGATCTCTGCTAAAGAGCCCATTGAGTGTCTAGAACGGGGTTTAAGTTGATCTGCAGTAAACCACCTGATCCTCTTGGTGCCTGAGCAGTTACTGTAAAAATACTCTTCATAACCTGCCTCAGTTTTACTTGAGTCTGTTTGCATTCCTTGAAGTGTAGATTTGTACAAACTCTGCTTAGAAGAAAATACTTTGGATTTTTGGGTGTGGTTGTTTTTTTTTTTGTTTGGCTAGTTTTTGTTGGTTGGGTTTGTGGTTTTTTTTGGTTGGTTTTTTTGTTGTTGGTGTGGATTATTTGGGGGTTTTTTTGGGTGTTTTTTTTTTTTTTTTCCCAGGAGTAAAAAAAAATCTTGACTCTGGTCAAGATCACTTCTGATGATGAGAGATGGATGAATGCTTGTTTCAGGTGCAAGTGCTTAGTCTTGGACATGGTGTTACAAATGATTTGTTGCTGACATTAGTGAGGTCATGGGCTCTAGCAGACATCAGGGAGTGAGAAATGAGAGGGTGGTTGAGTTCAGAAAACACAGGGAGTGAGGAAGTGAAATGTGATGATGAAAAGTCTTGCAAACTCAGGTACACACTCTCTGTACAAAGAGAAACAGATGCTCACCAACCAGGTAAGCACATACTGTAATTGTTACAATATGTGGGTTTACATTCAAGAGTCTTAACCAGTGCATCCTCCTGTGTTAGGAAGTGTTCCTTCTAGGAATGAATGATGGGGAAGGGAAGAAGGCATTGTTGTGTTAATGGTGATGTGAGGTGCTTTACTCAACTCCGTGTCTGTAACAGGTAGCTAAGAAGACCAGCTTTGATCTTCAGTCAGAAGAGGCCAGAATAAAAACTGATATCCTGTTGCCTTACCAGCTTTTAATATTATTACCAGAAATATTAATCTCTAGTTTTAAAGTCATATTTCTGACTAATTCATAACAAAGGATCTCCATTGTATGTAGAATGGCACAGAAATTGATGATGAGGTGTTCTGGCACTGAAGCTGGTGACCTGAATGCACCTTCATTAGTGAAGCAGCCTAAATAACTAAAGTTTCAAGCTTATCTCTGCAGCACTGAATTTTGAACTGTGTGTCTCTTCATGTCTCAGTCTACTGTTGTGACTTACTCTGTAATGTAAAAGGCACGAAGCAGCACTATTGCAGAAGACACTTGCTGCAATTACGCAGCTTCAGTGGCTTCCTTTAAGGGAAGATGAGCTCATATGGCCTTGTTAACTTACTCGTATGAAAACAAGATGTGTTGTCAATCCCCTTAGCAGCAGGGGTCCAGAATAGTTAAATGTTCAAATCTAAGCTCTGGTGCAGCAGTGGAACACAGGGAGATGTAGGAGTGTCCGTGGTGATCAAGTCATTGAGTTCATCATGGCAGGACAGTGTGTTGCATGCTGAGGGTGCTGGAGTTCTGCTGTGGAGACTGCTCAGTGCTCTCACTGGGAGTAGCACTACTAATGCTGAAATCCTCCTGCAGCCCCGGGCGGAACCCTGGCAGACGACATGACACGCACAAACGTCTGTGTCTTTGCAGCACAGGAAGACCTAGAAACCATGCAAGCATTTGCTCAGGTTAGTTCTGAAATTAGGACAATTTAACTTAAAGCTGTTTATTGCCAAAAATTAAATGTTTGTGTAATTGTATGTTAATGTAAAAGTAATGCACGGCTTTAAGCATACTGGAAGTGGTAGAGTATAAATGTTCTAAGCTGTAAGTGCTCTAAAGAGTTCAGACCTATTTTACTGAACTTTGTTTTTTAAAATTCTAGAAATGATAGTTCATTGCAAAAGATAATGTACTCTATGTCTTTCTAGGTTTTTAACAAGCTAATCAGGCGTTACAAATACCTGGAGAAAGGCTTTGAAGATGAAGTCAAAAAGGTATGGAGTGGTTTTTTTTATCAGCAGACAAATAAACCTTCACATTCTGCTAGTTAATCACTCTGTAGAAGGGTTACATCATAAAATGGATTATTAAAATACAACCCTTGAAAGTTGTTCATAGAAGAATGGCTGGCTTGCATGACTACCAGTGACTAGTGCTTCTGCTAGCTTGATGAAACAAAAAAGTTTAACACAGGCAGTGGCCAAAGTTTAGTGAGAGGTGGTAGTTTTATGCAGCTCTTCTTACTTGTCCTGCAGTTGCTGCTGTTCCTGAAAGGGTTCTCAGAATCTGAGCGGAACAAACTGGCCATGCTGACGGGTATTCTGCTTGCCAATGGGACACTGAATGCATCAATTCTCAACAGTCTCTACAATGAGAACTTGGTTAAAGAAGGTAAGTGTGACCCAGCTCCTCCCTTAGGAAGGGGAGACAGAACCATGACAAGTAGGTGCAAACTGCAATGACATTACACCCTTGTAGCTCACAAACTTCCTCTAGTGATAGATTAACTACAGGATTAGCAAACGTAAATGTGATGCCCCTGTGAACCTGGAAGATATTGTTAAGGCTTCAGAAAATGAGTTTCTTGAGAAAGCTTGTGTGTAGGACTTCCCTGCATGATACTGGGGGACTGGGGGCTGCCATCACTAGTGTTGCCCAGCATGGCACCACTGTATTTTTGAGAGGGACCTTTCAGGATGCAAAATGTTGTCATATCTTTAGGTTACTTCCTAAATTGCAGCAAGAAGAGTTGAGTTTAGTACGGGGAAAACTTTGTGATGCTGAGTTGTAGGTAAAGTCCAGTGTACTGGAGGCTGCAGTGTTCTTGGGCAGAGAGACATACTGCAGACTGTGCTGGGGTTGCTTGGAAGCACAACTGCTGCTCTGAGCACAATCTGAACAAACAAGGTACCCTGTACTCAGGCCTTATGGTTCCCTGTGTCTTGAATTTCACTAATAATAGAACTATTCTGACTGCACAGGTGTTTCTGCAGCTTTTGCAGTCAAGCTGTTCAAGTCATGGATAAATGAGAAAGATATCAATGCAGTGGCTGTCAGTCTTCGCAAGGTAAACATGGACAACAGGCTCATGGTGAGTACTACTGGAACTACTCTGCTGTTCCGTAAGCCAGTTTTGTGAGCAGCATTTGCCAGCAAAGTACCCAACACACATCTCTTTTACAAAAGAGTTGTAAACTTCATTTTCAGGAACTCTTCCCAGCCAACAAACAAAGTGTTGAACACTTCTCCAAGTACTTCACTGAAGCAGGACTAAAGGAACTTTCTGAGTATGTTCGGAACCAGCAATCCATAGGAGCTCGGAAGGAGCTGCAGAAGGAGCTGCAGGAGCAGATGTCACGGGGAGATCCATTCAAGGATGTAGGTGTTTCTAGACAAGGTGGAGGTGCTTTCTGTGCCTCTCTCTCTTTCATACTGAACTTAGCTCTCACTGGGAACTAAAATGAGGAACTGAGGGGGAGTTTGATACGAGCTTTATGGTCTTTCCTTAATGCCCTGAGTCGTGCTTTATGATCAAGAAGGTTGGTTGTCATTCTGAAACCTTCTGGGTTACCTTTAGAATAGAAGTTTTCATTTAGCTTAGTGCCATTTGTAGCCTTTCTGCTTACTCTTACTCTCCTGGCAGATCATCTTGTACGTGAAGGAGGAGATGAAGAAAAACAACATCTCAGAACAGACTGTGGTAACCATAATCTGGTCAAGTGTAATGAGCACAGTGGAATGGAACAAAAAGGAGGAGCTGGTAGCAGAGCAAGCCATTAAGCATTTGAAGGTATTGTAACTTCAATACAGACTTCTGCACCCCTTAGGCAGAGCCTGGTTTTCCTTCTGTCTGCAGCTCCATTTCAGAAGTTAAAGCTACAACTCTGCTAGTACAGAGACAGAATGAGATGGGGAATTCTGCCCCTTGTGAGGAGTATTACAGGCCAAGGGCCTGAGGCAGAGGCAGTGACTGCTGCACAGCTGCTCTGGGGTGGGGCTGTGGTTGTAAATTTCGAAGCAGTGGCTGATGGAAACTGCAAAACCTGCTTTAGTCAGGTGGTAAATAAGAAGTGTTCTGTGTGCCAATCTCTTGTTCTTGTTACAGCAATACAGCCCTCTACTTGCTGCCTTCACCACCCAAGGTCAGTCAGAGCTGACTCTTCTGTTGAAGATTCAGGAGTACTGTTATGACAACATTCACTTCATGAAGGCCTTCCAGAAAATAGTGGTGCTCTTCTACAAAGGTAACTTTGTGGGGTTGTGGGTTTCAGGGGTTTGTGGAGGAGCTAGTTTTGGTTGGTTGGGTTTTTTAAAGCTTCTGAAACAGGGGAGATCAGTGCTACAACACTGCACTTCCTAAACTGAAGAATTTTCTACCTCTTGTTTCTAAAAATGCAAAGGTGCACGTGGCTGGCTCTTTGCACATGGGGAAGTGCAAGACAAAGATGGCTGCCTGTGTACAGTAGATCTGCTTAAGTGTTGCAGAACAGAGCTAAATTTAGATTTTTAAAGCATTTTGTGAAGTTCCATGATAATTTATTGTTCTTAGTTCTCTTAACATGGACTGTGACCAGCTGAAGATTGAAACCACCAATGTGTTCCAGACTGCTCTAGGCTCTTCTTAAATGTTTGATAAAAGGTGGTACTAAAAAAAAACCACGCTGTGCACCTATGGAAACTTGTTAAACTGAAGCCTGTACTGTACTTGTAAAATTTAAAAACCACCTGCACCACAGGAGGTGTTTACTTTGGACTTCAACAGAACTTGTATCTGTTCTTAGCTGTTAACTGCACCTTTGCTTAGTGTGCCTCTCAAATAACTCTAAAACACTCCAGACTGTTAGTGGGAGTGAAAGTGCAGCTCCTGGATACAGTACTGAGGAAACTTGCAGCATGAGGAACCAGCCAAAATGCTTGGTTCTCCAAATTTCAAAACTGAAGGCACTCCTAGTGCAGGTCTGTCCAGCTGTACCCAGAGAAGGAGTACACAATGCTCCCAGGGGAGGAAGCAAAGGCTGCCAGTCAGGTTCTCAGCAGTTCACTGTGTTAACACTGCTCTTGCCCATCTTTACAGCTGAAGTTCTGAGTGAAGAACCCATTCTCAAGTGGTATAAAGATGCTCATCTTGCAAAAGGAAAGAGTGTTTTTCTGGAGCAGATGAAGAAGTTTGTTGAATGGCTCAAGAATGCTGAAGAAGGTAACCAGCATCTTAGCTCATATGTGGAGCTTACTCATTTTGGGAACCCTAATGCTAATAATGCTGTGTTTTGGAGTGGGGGATGTTAATTGCCCCTCTGAGACTAGTGTGGATCCAGCAGCAGCTGTTGTGCAGGATGCAGGGCAGCAGCTGAGCTCAGGGCTGGGGGCTGAGCCATGGCCAGGCTGCTGATGAGGTCTCTCTGTTGCAGAGTCGGAGTCTGAAGCTGAAGAGGGTGACTGACCTGTGAAACTCTGGCCTCAGTAAAGCAAACAGGAGCTGTAGATAAGTGTCATGTCTCATGTGTCCTTCTGATTCTTACATCCTACCTCCCTGTATCAAGCATGATATAAGGGCTCTCATGGCAATTTATTTTAACTGTTTTCTATAGTTAATGAAATACTGGATTTAGTTTTTAAAACCATGTTCAAGTAGCTTACAGGAGCTGTTAGATTTGACGCTTAACCTGCATTTGTCCTTTCAGTTACCTTCTACCTCCTGTATTTTCTACTGTAATAATGTAATATAAGGCCTTCCACGGTGAAATCCAGTTCATCTGTTGGGATTTCTGTCTGTATTGGAGTAGGTGTGATATGGTGAATGAGACTTAGGGCAGTCTGCTTGCAAATTAAACTATAAAAAAGCCTCCCAAGCAAAGAGGCACTGCAGTCTGTACCACCAAACAGCTCCCATCATAGGTGGCTGTCCATGTCCCCAAGTACTTTGTCATCTCTTTACCAGACTTTCAGCATAAAGCAATCCTCTATTCCAGCTCTGGGGAAGGTGGGAGCCCCACTGCTGGAGAGAAGTTGTTGTGGTGGCAGGAATTGGTTACCATTGTGGGGCACGAAGAGTGGCATCTCTGAGCCTGCTGGCTGTCACAGCTGGTGGCCCATGCTCCTGAGGGACTGTCAGGTGCCCTTGCAGCTCTGGGGATGCCTTCCTTTTCCCTTTCCCTCATGGAAGTACGAGCAGTGCTGTTCCACGCAGAGCTGCCCAGCAGCTTTCTTGAGCCAGACACTGCTGCTGGCAGGGCTGGGGGAGCAGCTCTTTGTGCTGCTCTGTAAATGCACAGCTGCTGCAACCTAAGGTAGCCAAAACACCACCCCTCCCCCTCTGAGGTTTAGAGATTCTTTTATGCTGGCAGCTCACATGCTAAACCAACTTATCTGCTCCCTGAAACTTTAATTCCTAATGGAAATTCTCAGGACAGTTTAATTCAGAAAGATTGGGGAAAAAAAGGTGAAGTCTATACTGTTGTAAGCTAACAGTGAGCATTAACTGAAATACTGGTAACCAGAGTACACCTACTAAAATAAATGAAAAAATTGGTCATCACAATGCAATCTGTTCAATACTACAGTGATCTTCCTTACTTTGTAACTTTTTTTTTAAGCAAATAAAGGCCATCCTTACACTTAATGCCAAGGGCTGTCTCTGCTCCTTATCTGAAAAGAAAGCGCCACTGATACTATAGGGTACAAAGCAATGCACAGTTGTTTGCCTAAATTCAAGGACTGTTGAATAAAGTGAAGTTAAAATACTACTTTGCTGTTAGCATGTTCAAAGTGCTAGCATCCCCTGAGTTTGAAAACCAAGTTTTATATCAATATTTAGTAAGTATCCAAGAAATCATACTAAAAGGTAAGGCAGTTACAATATAAACAGATTAGAAGTCAGTGGTGGTTTAACTTAAGTTTCTTTGGTCCCTGTGACTCAGCCTGCTTCGCTGCAGGAGCCTGTGCCCTTTCTGCTTTTCAGTGGAGAGAAGAAAGAAAAGCGCTGCATGATAAGAGCAGTGCTTGTTTGGGACAAAATTCAGCATCTTCTGAATCATGTCAAAGAGGTTCTTGTGGTCAGAATCCTGCCATGTCATGAACTCCTTCATGGAAATAAAATAATGTTTTGTTGTTTATCTTACAGTTATGTTTAAAGCTTCTGTCCTCAAGAGCATTTTCCCTGTCGCATCTTACCTTCAGTGGCATACAGGGAGTTGATAAGTATCTGCCACCAGGATTTTGTTCATCCCAATCCAGCTGTCCTTGACAGAAAAATTTTCCATTTCCTTAGACAAACAGACTGTATTTGTTACTCAAGTACTCTGTTTTGGCCCTTCAGTAAAAGTTTACTGATGTGTGTTTGCCGCTTGGGAACTGATCTGGGAATAGTCCACCAGAGCAGCCAGCTTGTAAAAGAGATGGCTGGGTCTTAAATCTAATCTGAAAATACTTAAAATAAAACTATAGCAGTCCAGTACATAAAAATATAATAACCTGCTTTTCTTATCATGTAATATGGCAAAGACCCCAGTTCCTTGCCATGGCTCTGAAGGGAAATTCAGAGAGACATTTTTGTTCATTGTTAGACAAAGTTATCAATAACTATTTTTCACTGTACCCTGCAACCAATAATCAGTTTCAGAGTAAGGAAAAAAGAGGCAGTACTGATCTGTTTCCTGAAGTAAGGTGGAGTGCATTCGGTTTTGTCCTTGAGGTGTTTTCCCCTTGACCCTATTTTTTTTTTTACTTTGTTGATTAATCTCAAGTTTCAGCAATATTGTCAAGATGACAGAGTTGAGGTATTTGAATTTGTTGATGGTGACAGATGAAGCTACATCTGTTACTAGCATGGCTTGTAAATTACAAATGTTAAGAAGGTGATCCTTCACACCAAGCTGCTGTCAAATTGTTGACTGAAAGTAATGTGTAGAAATGTTCTGTTCATACTGTTCCTTTGTGCCCACATCTCTCTTCAATTTGGCACCATGGAGGAAGGCAGCTGAAGTTCTCGCATAAATCAGTCCCCTCACTCCCTGCCTCTCCAGCATATTTTCACCCACCTGAGGAGAATTACAGATGCTGCATCATTCTAAGGTTCACAGTAACTTACAGGAAATAGTGCTGCTCCAAGGTAGTAGTCCATGAGAATACACTCCACTCCAGCCGTGTCATGGTTGTGACTGTCCCAGTGCTGTGAAAGGATTCAGAAGGTTCTTGTTTGATACCAGACTCCGAACCAGCCCAAGAGCTCAAGAAAGAGCGCGCTGTGCTGCTGGAGCACAGTTCAACAGTGTGTGACACCCCTCAAATGAGAGCTCAGCCTAACAGGCTGCTGTGGCCATAGCTAACTGCAGGAGCTCTGCACTGGCCTGTGGGCACCAAAGTGTCTGATCCTAAAATACTGCACACCCAATGCCCATAGCTTTCATCTCTGACTGAAGGCAAAAGTGCTGAGCCCCTGGACCTCAAAAACAATTCAAACTCGTCTGTGGTACTCTGGACACAGTGACTACAAAAGCAGCAACAGTTCTAATAAAGCTGAGCCACAAAACAATTCAAACTCGTCCGTGGTACTCTGGACACAGTGACTACAAAAGCAGCAATGTGACATGACTTGCAACAGTTCCAATAAAGCTGAGCCACGCACATCCCATAGCACAGAAAGCAACATGACAAAAATCCTAAAGCCAAACCAAAGCACAGGTGGCTTTGTATAGTCACTGAGTACTGCCAGGATCCAGTGCCTTTTACATATTCCAGTACTAGGACTTCATAAGCTGCTTCGGAGCAGCTGCCATACTTTTTGATTATTTTCACAACTACATATTTGCCTTTTCTGAAAAGATGGGATGGAACAGTGATTAGATAAGCAACTACTTCTAACGAAGAATATTCAGATATACATTGTTTATAGCAATGGCAACCTTTTCTAAAAAGATGGTTTTTTAGTACATACTGACAATATACTCAAGGTTCATCTATGCATAAAAAGACTTAAAATTTCATATATCAATTCTGAAAACATACATTATACCTTATTATTGTTCCTAGAAATAAAAAGCCCCACCTACCACCCCACGGTAGTTATGTATGCTATTAAAAATGCAAAGCAATGCAAAATAGACTTAAGAATTACCACTGAAGCTGTTCTAGACTATTCTTGTTTAAACTGTAAATATCTACTTGGACAACTGTTACTAGACAACTCTCATCAAGGCACACTTACAGTGAAGAAAGGAAAATTTAAAAAATGCAAGTTCTACAGAATAACAATCCCCACCCCCAAAGAAAAAAGAAAAATAAAAGTCTTCTAAAAGCTCCCTCAGATCTTGCATTAAAAGCACTTACTGTATTGGTTTTGTGTGGCCAAGTTTTGGTAGCTGGAGGGACTTAGAGTGTGGGTTTCTGAGAGATGCTGCCAGAAGTCTCGCCCGTGTCTGACAGAGGCAGTGCCAGCTCACTCTAGGACACAGCCAGCTGCAGGACAGCTGTGTCAGTGGCCAAGGCTTGGCCAAGCAGAGATGGTGCTAATACTCTGTGGTAACATACTTAAGAAGGAAAAAAGTTACGGCAGAGATGTAATTGCACTCAGAGAATGATGAGAATATGAGGAAGAGAACGAGAGGCACAGCCAAGGTCAGTAGAGAAGGAAGGGCAGGAGGTGCCCCAGGTGCAGGAGCCAAGATTCCCCTGCAGCCCATGGTGAGGCAGCTGTGCCCCTGCAGCCTGTGGAGGACACCATACTGGATGCCTGAAAGAAGGCTGTGACGCCAGGGGCAGCCTGTGCTGCAGCAGGTAGGGACCTGCGGAGCTGTAGAGAGGAACCCACTGGAGCAGGTTTCCTGGCAGACTTGTGATCCCAAGGGGAACCCACTGGAACAGGCTGTGTCTGAAGACCGCACCCCACGGAAAGGGACCTCTGCTGGACAAGTTCATGGAGAACTGTCTCCTGTGGAAGGGACCCCACGCTGGAGCCAGGAATGGACTCTTCTCCCTGAGCAGGGACAGAAATAACTTGTGATAAACTGAATGTGCTCCCATTCCCTGCCTCCCTGTGCCGCCTGGGAAGGAGGGAGGGAGGGAGGGAAGGATGATGCTCGATTTTACTTTTCAGTATCCTGCTCTGATTTCAACTGGTAATAAATGCAGTTAATATCCCCAGGTCGAGTCTGTTTTGCCTGTGATGGTATTGGGGGAGGATCTCTCCCTGATCTCAATTTGTGAACCTTTTGTTACATTTTTTTTCTCCCCAGTCCAGCTGCGGAGAGCAGTGACAGAGTGGGTGTGGTTTGGTGGGCATCTATCACCCAGCAAGGGTCAACCCATCACATCTATCTAAAAAGTTTGTAATAATAAAGTCTGAAAAATACTCTGTGCATCTTGCACTTAGTACATCTCTGACAGACAGATCACCCTCTGCATTCTTGCATCTTTTCCTTCTATAGCTCTTCTGGAACAGCACCAAGACCGTGCAGCCAGTCAATAAACTCACGTGAATTCAGGTCAGAAAAACAATTCATTCATCAGGGAGCTACTCAGGCATTCAGATACACACCAGGCCACAAACAGCCCCTGGAAATCCATATAGTTTGTGTTACAGGAGAAAAACATGGCAAGGAACAGATTTTCAGGCGAGATACTCAAAGTAGGAAAGCAACAAAAATTTACAATTATTTTTCCTTTAAAAGATTAGTTCACTGAATTTTACTTCATGATTTTATATTTTTTTTTCTTAAAGGGATTTAATAATTATCTTTTATATATATATATATACACACACACATAGGTATTTTTAAACAGTGTTGTGTCCAAATTAAAATAGGCAATCAAGATTAAATAACTTGTATGAATTTTTGGCAAGAAGCTATTTTTTTTTAAATCATAAAAGATACACATTTGATTTATGCTGTCTTGGCTTAAGATCTTAATTTAACTCCAATCTTCAGGTTTTTAAACAGTGTAACAAAAATCAGAAAACCCACCCTGCTAGGGGGAAGCCATCATCCATATTTAATTCTACAAATTTCTCACTGATACTTGAAAAAGTCAGTCTGGCATGACCCCCTTCCTATTTCAGTGACACTTAATCAAAATCTAGTTTAAAAGCTTGTCTTTGGATTTTAGAGTAGGGGTTAAGAAAATGCTTGTCATATTATAAATTTTGAAGGCATGAAAGTGATCCCTGTATTTCAAGTACTCCAGTTAATGGTTATTGTTCATTAATCTGCTCAAATATACTCAGTGAACAAATAGCAGGACCATGTTCTGTAGCATCACAAGCATATGTACAAACTCTACATTTTCACTGAAGGAAATGCAATCCTAACAAAAAAACCAGTCAGCTACTAATATGAGCCAAAGGAATAAACTTGTATTATCCACAGAATTCCCCAGACCTGTCACTCAGTTATTACTGATGGATGAGAATCTACCTAAAACTAAATTAAAATTGGTCCTATCACCTGTAGAGGTTTAGGATGACATGTATTATAAAGTGTCTTGTATTTCCTTTTGCCACCAGCTGTGACATTAGACCAGATCCCTGGCTACTAGGATGCCCAGTGTCACATCCTTCCTTGGACTTGTGACTGCAGACTTCAAAACTGTCACTGACGACGGCCTCGTTCATTCACAGAATTGGTTTCTGAATCATTACTACAAAAAAAAAAAAAAACCAAACCCAAAAAAAACCCCAAAAAGATCCAGTAAATGTAACTAGAATCATCCTAGTGCCCCTATGAAGGCAGCTTTTTGTTTTAAGCTCCAAGCCATCTTTCTTGAAATACCTTCAACTCAAAAAGTAATCTGGTATCACATGACTTGATCAGAATAATAAAATCTTAAAACATGCCTGCTGATACCAGAAGTCCAGAAATTTTTTACCTGCCAGGAGTTTCAGAAAGATGGTTGCAGCACTTTTTCTCCAGCGCACTTCTGAATGGTGTCCCTTTTCCATTATTAGCCTTGTCGCACCTTCTGCAAAGTGGTCTTTTTCTTTTATCCCTGTCAGGACCCTTAGTTTGACTGAAATTCCCCAAGTATAACAAAGATATTTTACTCTTTGAATTACAATCCACAGACAAACAATTTTCAAAGCCATTAATTATCAAATTTAAACTATAATGATTGTGGTTTTCCTCAGCATCCTAGTTTTTGGCTTTTTTTCTCTGCTCCTTCTTCCAAGTTATTTTTTCATTCAAGAGCTTTTTTCAAGTTAATTATTTTTGACAGGGGAATTTAAACCTGTAACCTTCTTCTTAAAAAAAGGCTTTTAAAGACATAGTGTGGGGCTCCTGCCAAGCTACTCAGGCCCCCAGTGCTGCATTATCCTAGGAAGAAGAAAGGCTTCTGTGTGCTTAACAAGGGCAAGTATTGCCCAGGGGGCTTTTCAAGATTTCAGTGAAGGTTTTTCTGTGGGAGACAATAAATCTCGGGTTATCTCGCAGTTAGGCTGCCCCATGAGGAAAAGCGAACTAACTCACTACCCAAGCCGACTTTTCAGCTCCAAGCCGACTGCAGCGCCTCAGGCCGGAGGGCGGCAGCCGCTGCCGGCCCCGGGACGCCCCGGGCAGGCGGAGCGAGGGCGACATGGGGCCGGGCCCGGATCCCCGGGGACACCGAATCCCGGCCCCGGCAAAAGGCTCCGTGATTGGCCCGAGCAGGGGCTCCAGGAAAGGCTCCGGCCCCGCCACAGCGGCCGAGGCCATTTTCTGCCCGCCCGCGGAGGCACAGCAGACAACATGGCGGCCTGAGGGGGGCGGGCGGTGGTGGGGGGGGCGGCAGGGGACTCCGAATTGCGAAATGGGAATTTCTCACCCTGCTGAGGGGGCTGTTAATCGCCTCTGTACTGCCCTGGACATGGTTAGTGGTCCTCTGGAATCGGCTCACCATATCTACAAGTCTGTCACTGTTCAAGGATCATGCCCCATTATTTTCTTTTTGCCCGCTGCTCTCCAGCTTAGACCAAGTCCACGAAAACGGACAGAATACAATTTTGAAAAGTTTGTTTGTAATTTTGTCCCAGTAGGATCACTCTCCTTTCAATACACAACATTAGATTTAGAAAGAAAAAAAAAAAAAGTGAAAAAAGAAAAGAAAAGTATCTACATTTAATGTGCGTCCTCCAGAGAGCAAAATACTTGGTGCTGCTGCATTTCACACTTTCTATGTAATAGCCTTCTTTTTAAGGAGGGGGGAAAAAAATACCTGAAATTGTTTCTAGTTCAGTACAATTTTAAATTATTAATTATTTCCAGTTCTTTTGCACTGTAGGAAATTTCCCAGTATGTCCTTTCTCCTGCATGGCAGTAGTATCAGTCAAGTGTGCCATTGCACACCTCCGTTTACTTGCTACTGCTGCTGGAAGAGAGGAGCACAGAGCTAAAAGAATAAAATCCTTTACCTGATTAAGTATTACACTAAAACATATTAATCCTGGAACAAGGGCTGGAAGCTTAAAGCAACATTCCATGAAGAATATAGAAACTTTGTCCCCTCAGCAGGTATTGATTAACTCTTCTCATTACCTCAGTAATCTAGTTTGCCTTTCTCTTGCAAATGAATTCTCATTATTTTAAGAGGCCAAGTCTCGAAATGGAAAATAATGGTCTGAAGCTGACTGCAAGTCAGCTGGACCTTGAGCCTCCCTAGGATTACAAAGTGTATATATAAGAATGGGCTTTGTTAAGGGACGCTCACTGAGTGGAAACAGGACTGGGGGAAGAAGCCCAAAAGGGCTCTTTGTTCAACACCATGTGACCACCACCATGAGCCTTTTTGAAAGTGCTCTTTGTTTTGTTTACCCCCTAGTCTTTGTGTAAAAAAGTGATGAAAAATAAACTACAGTAAATCCGTGTTACCTAGTTTCAATCAACAGCTATGTAAGGACAGAAATACTTACTCTTTCATAGCAATAGTGTTGTGCCAGAAGCAGAAGAAATTACTCCCATCTATCTTTTGGGCAAGGTAAAGACGTTACCATTCCAATACAGCAGCACGAGAGCAAACACTCCTCTAAACATGTTCTTTAATCTTCTGGGAGGGAAAGGTTTCATCTATTTATGACACTGCTCTCACCTAGGGGAAAAAATTGCATATTTTACTTTACTCTTTTGAGAAAACTGAGTAAGGAAGACAACACTTTATGAGAAAGTTTCACAAAACTGGTAGCATGAAATTATAGCAAAGGACATTGCTTTAACATAACATCACTCAGAAAGATAGTACAAAAACCAAAGATTAGGAAAAAAAATTAAATTTTTATTGTACAAGTATAAAAAACAATGCTTAAAAATCAAAATGCTAGAAGATACTCTGGAAAACCTGGCTTCTGAAGCAGAAGACTTCTCTGTGACAACTCCCAAACAATGTTAAAGCCCCTGAAAATTCTGCATTCAATAAGCAAAGATATGATCCAGATGAAGTTACCCTTTTTGATGGCTCTTTAAACCCTATAATCTGGGAATTATCTGACCAGACTCTGAAGAATGTGTTGCAGCATTCTGTGGCTACAGAGCAAAAGGGTTGGCATGAATTGTAATGTCTTTAATGCGAACATCATTAAGAGGTCGATAGGTTTTCTCATTCACAGGCAGCTTCTCCAGCTCATCCAGGGTCTCCAAGCCATCAATAACTCTGTAAGAAAAACACAAGTGCTGGAAATTGCCTTCTAATGATTTAAACTTCACAGTCATCCCAAAACACTTTACAGTCAAGTATCACAAGGCAAGGACTTTGCAAGCATATGATTACAAAATAAGACAACCAAAACATTTTATGTGGCAAATAATGTATTTTGAAAGGAAATACTGAGCATCCATGACAGACTCCGAGAAGTTCAAGCATTTGCACGTGCCCTGAAATACTCAGATCCCTCACACACTCGGACAGAGGCATGCAGTTGAATCACTTACTTTCCAAACACCGTGTACTTCATGTCCAGGTGTGGCTGTTTGCCATAAGTGATGAAAAACTGTGATCCATTGGTGTTGGGACCATTGTTTGCCATGGAAACTACCCCACGGACACTGTGCTGAACAAGGGGAAAAACCTCAGCATGAATACACATCTGTGAAACCAGAACTAACCTGGGCAAAGTGCTCTATGACTTAGAGCTCTTCCTCAATACCATTATTAAGAACAAATCTTGGTTGCTAATATATTCTATCACAATCAGCAATTAGCTCCTCAGAATGGCTCTTACAGTGATAAACTGCTTGCCTTCAGTGCATGAAAAATGCTGTCAGAAATTCTTTTTACTTCTGTTTTGCATGATGTAAACCCTCAAACCTTGCTTGCCAAGCACAGAAATGCCTGTTGCTATTTTAATAATAAGCTATTGTTCTCTAACCAAGAGGAAATTATTGTAGAGAAAATTCAAATAAAAACACAAGTGCATATTGAGAATACCTTTAGATATTCACTGAATTCATCTTCAAACTTCTTGCCCCAGATGCTGTTACCTCCTTTCCCAGTGCCTGACAAAGAAGCACCACAGTAGAAAATACTGGATTTTCAGACTGAAAAATCCAGAAATTATGTTCTGTTACAGCATTTTACAACAAAGACCCTAGACAGCCTGCAATTAGTTTAAAGCAGGCTCTTGACACTGCACTAAGACATAACTCTATATAAGGAACCTATTAAGCAGCAGAACAAAACACTGACATATCCTCAAATTAAATTCAGTATGAGCATGAACAGACACAGCTGAATCAGCTTTTCTCCCAAAAGCTGACACTGTCTGGGACATCTTCCCCAAATGCTTTACACTCAGCCCTTCAGGCAGAAACCACACAAAGCACAGTAGCATCTGCTTCTAATTTAGTCAACAGAACCATCATATTTAGTGGAAACAGCTGGTAAAACTCAAGTTGGTAGAATGCATGATTACTTAAAACTGTGGTAATGCCTGCACTTCTGGAAGCCCACCACAAAAAATAATTTCATAAAAAACTCTTATCAATAATACAATAACTCTTTTATTTTTTCTTTACTTACATTTTGGTTTTAATACTCATAATTGCTTTTTATTTCCTTACATTTTATTTTTATGTACATTTTTTGCAAAGAAAGACCCAGACAGAAGAATTTACCTAATGGATCCCCTGTCTGAACCATGAAGCCCTTTATATTTCGGTGAAATACGCATCCATTGTAGTAGTTACTAGCACAAAGAGCCAGGAAATTCTACAAAAATCAAACAAACCGTATTAACAAACAACTGAAAAATTGTATTATCTTACTAAAATGACAGCATTGGCAAGACCAATGCTTTTACCTCTGCTTAGCTTTGTGACCATGCGAATTCCACAGAGTAGTGCTGCAGAGTAGTCATAAACAAATCATAGCTAATAAACTCCTTTGATAGTGTCACACACAAAGAAAAAGCTTTCAGTGCAAGGCTGTCTGACTTGAGGAACAAACAAGAAGCCTAAGACATGCTCTCAAGTATCATGCCCATTCAACAATTTTATTTGGCACGTGTAATTTTGTAATCAATAACTTAATGCCTCAGCTTTTTCATTAAAATAAATGAAATTTACTTCAATTCAGTTTATTGCAAAAATTCAAAACTGGACTCCCTGACAAACTGTGAGTGAGTCTCACTCTTTCAAACTAAAATCAAGTTTGTGAGGGTATGAGTAAACCCACAGAAATTTGGGAATCCCACACTAGGTGCTGTATTTCCCCTGAAAAGCAAAGCACACTTTGGGAGATGCTGGAACTTCAAAAGAAGCACCCCTTAATTAAACCTTATCAAGTGAGAAACAGGCATGAAACTCCAGGCAGTATGACAGAGTGCACAAGTTCCATGAGTGGAACAGACACTGCACCAGCTTAAAGTGTTGATACTCCACTACATGAAAAGGTGAAATTGCAAAAGCCACTTCACCTATTTCTACTGCTTTGTTTCACCACTAGGCAATCCTACTCCTGGTACATGACTTACTTCACAAGTCTTTGGAGTACGCTCACAGAATAGTTCAATTTTAATATCCCCCACATCAGTATGCAGCGTGACAGCCTGAGCAAAATGCAGAAAATAATTAAATCAGCAATAAAATACTAACAGACACTGTTTTATTTCCCAGCCCCATCAAGAACATAAGCAAGTTTGCACTGCATATAACCACTGTTTCAACATTTGGCCATAAGAAAGGCTACTGTCACAACCAATCTGCATTTCCAGTAAAATCACCAGAAAGTACTCAGTTTCATTTAGTTTCAGGACAAATCAAGTTTGCCATGGTAATGCAGTAGCTTTTGCATGCTGTTACACTCCAGAAATACATTATTCATTTGCAAACAGCACCTACTCAGTCACTTGAAAGTAAAGGTGAAGAATCAAGATTGTATCTATTTTGGATGGTACACACACCTCACTGCTTTACAACTAGAGGAGCAACTAATGGCTGCAAACTTTTGATTAATAAGGCTAGTTCTGAATTCCAGCATATATAATGTGCCTTCACAGACAATAAATCTACAAATTAACTTACTCTTCTTAAGAATTTATAAGTTACCTTCATAAAATTTAAAATCAGTTACCCAGTGACCTAAGCAAATTTATCTCTACAGGCCATATATATAACAGTGCTTCTATGGAAAGTGCTAAACTATGCAAAAACAATTACTGTGGGGATAACCCTGCAGTAAAACTAATAAAAATCAGCATCATGGTGATACTGGCATACTGCTCCAGAAGTATAGAAGTAAAAAAGACAGCTGTCCACAATGTTCATGAAGATGCTATAGAAGGTGTATAATCAGTTTAAGACATATATAGTCTTATCTCTATTTCTCGAATTGCTAAACTTTTAAAAGACCATGAGCGCAGAGGTTTACATATGCTGAAGCAGAGGTATGTTCTTGCAAATACACTAATGCTTCTGTGGCAAAAGAAACCAAACTAGATTATCAAATACTTGCCAAAGTAGCATTAAAATCTGAGATCTCTAAAGTGAAAGCATAATTAGGTTTTAGACTGATGTAAATCAACCTCTTTTCCTTGTCACAGTATCTTTTTATAAGTTTGAAATGAAAACCCTGAACTTTTCATGACAAATTCCTCACAGCATCAGAGTAAAACGTGCAATCCTTTGAGATGGAGAGCAGCTATTCACTTTCCAAAAGATGACCATTTCAGAAACCATATAAAATGTGCTTTTATTCTTACCATGCCTGCTTATCAAAATCTGAGGTAGCCTTCTATACAGCGATTTCCTGTAAACATAACATAATAAGCTTGTTGGGCTTTTTCCTGCCAAGCCCCATTTGTTTTTGATTCTAAAATATTTGTTGGTTACATGCTTTTACACCACACAGTTCTGCGGTGCCATTCCAGTGACTGTGGCTAAATTTTTGCATTAAGCAACTACACAGCATATAAAGAATGAAAAATGACTAGAACAAGACCACTTAGAGAACTGGGAAGAGGGAAAAACCCACTCTTTCCTAGGATGAGAATTTATGCTAAGCAATCAGTTTTTGCAAATATTATGGCAGCTGGCAGAATAGTAGATGGCAGAAATTCACAGGTAACAGCCACAGGCCAGTACCTAACAGAAGTGTGATTTGGGGCCAACTCGTGACAGCTGTGAGTGCCTGCAACAGACAGGTACCTACACCCAATCAGACTTTTTGAATCTTTGTAATACTTTCAAATAAAGTGTTTAGAATGCCGGCAATAAAACCGCGGCTGTGTAGAAGCCGAAAGATTTACGCGGTAATGGCTCCTCTATACACCCGCCCTCGCCGGTGCAGCCCCGGCCCCGAGTCCCCACCTGCCCCCGGCTCCCCCTCACCCACGGCAGCCGGAGCTACCGCTCCCTCCGTGCCCCAGGTACCGCCACCGAAACGCCGCGCTCCTCCACCGGCGGGCTCCTCCACCGGCAAGCCCCTGCCCGGCAGCACCGCCCACCCGCCCACCTCGCTCGGAGAATGCCTTAACCTGCCGGAGCTGATGGAGACCCAGCCCCCGCCGGGGAGAAAGCGGCTGCTCTCCCGCGGGCCCCAGCTCACTCCCGGCGTTACGGAGTGACGGGCGCCGCTGAGCGCGGCGGAAGCGGCGGGGCCGAGCGCAGGTCCCGCCCCGCAGCGTCGGCCCTGTTCTGGCGGGAGGTGAGCGTGGTGCCGGCTCGGCTGTGCCCCGAGGCCGCCGAGGCGCGAATGCCTGTGGGGCCGGGCTCTGCGTGTCGGATGTGCCGCGGGAAAGGCGATGGAGCTTGAGCTCCCCGCGTTTGGTGCAGGGCAGCGTGGGGCGGGACCGCGGGAGCCCGGGGTGGGGAGAGCGCTCGGTACCGGGTGGTGCCGGGGGTGGGCGTCCGCAGCCCGAGCGGCCGTGGCTGCTGTTTGGGCGGTGGGTTCCCGAGGCTCACGGCGGCCTGTGTTTGCCCCGCACAGGTCCCCGCATGCCGCTGCTCCGCCCGCCTCTCCACCGCGTCCGTGCCTTGGGCCGCCCGCCTGTACGCGCCCTCATGAACCTCCGGGAGCTCGTTTCTGCCCTGAATGACTTCGCATCCCCCGCTCTGGCTGAAAGCTGGGACAATGTGGGATTACTGGTGGAACCAAGTCCTCCCCACACTGTGAACACGCTTTTCCTCACTAACGACCTCACTGAGGAGGTGATGGAAGAGGCAGTGCAGAAGAAAGCAGACCTCGTTCTTTCTTACCACCCTCCTATATTCGCACCACTCAAGCGAGTAACGTGGAAAACATGGAAGGAACGGCTGGTGGTCCGAGCCTTGGAGAACAGAATCGGGATTTATTCTCCGCATACGGCGTACGATGCCATACCTCATGGAGTTAATAACTGGCTAACAAAGGGACTCGGTGAGGTTCTGTTAAGAACAAACAAATTAAAATTATTAAAAAAAATATATGTTGTTTTAGATGGGATCTTTAATCATTTGCCTTCCAGCTTTTACAGGTGTGATTTGAGGACTGGTTTTATTTTTCCTCATGTTTTTATGGTACTGTAACCTTTAAATACATTTTAGGACATTTATCTTGGTGATATATACCAGATAACAAATGCAAGAGGATATTTTCAGATGCAAGACTCTATCTACTATTGGATGTATCTGGAACTGGTGGAACATATTTACTGTCCACTGTGGTTGAAATGATACCACTGACTTTAAATCACCACTTTTAATTTATAAAGTACAATATCTCAATGTTTGCAAAGTATTTAAATGATGTGAAATTATTTTCGATTTTTATCCTGTATTATGGCTCAAAAGTTACAATAGCTGTGTCTTTTCCAGCCTGTCATATAAACTAGGAATTCTTTTTTGGTTTTGTACAATCCTTAGGGTAAAACTGATGGCATTAAGAATGGCAAATAATACATATCTGTCAGCTTCTTTGGATTTAAAATAGACTGTGCCTAATGGAGACAGAATGAAAAGCCCTCAGTTCTGGTCAGGAAAAAAGGATTTGACCCTGCTTTATAAACCAGCAATCTTGCATTGTTTTCTCAGGCACCTGTACTTCTGTCCCACTACATCCATCAACTGCACCAAGCTCTCCAGCTGAGGGCACTCACCGGGTAGAATTCTGTGCAGATGCTGAGCATCTGGATGCAGTGCTGTCCAAAATCAAAGACATCCCAGAGATCTCTTGTCTCACTACTCTCCCAGTCAGGTATCTGCTCCACTCTCTAATGTTGTATTCTTCCTGTTGTTTGAAACAATAAGTTGCTGTAATTGTATTTTACTGTTCTAATAATTTTGTTCCTCTGTGCATTGCTGCTGTATTTTCCAGCAACAGAACAAGAAACTTAAGGAATAATTGTCCCTTTCTGGGCAATCTATGTCATGCTAAATGGTAATAGCAAATCAAGTCTAACATCACACAGATTAGGGGTGTTAAAGAAGTATTAACAGGAAATTTGATGGGGACAGTTGAGTTAAATTCCCATATTTGTTTCTTCCAAGACAAGTCTAGCCTTGAAATTACAATGCTACCTTTTTTTCCTTTCTCAGCAGTAGGACAGACACTGGAATAAAATAATAATAATTATAATGCCAAAATTAATAATTATAATGCTGTAATATAATAATTACAATGCTGCAATTTTATCTAGCTTCTTAACAAGCACCAGGCATGTCTTTCCTCAGGGTTGAAGGTGAGGAACAAACACGAGTCAGTCTGAACTGCTCTCAGAAAGCACTGCTGGAGGTGGTGGCATTATTGTCCCAGAACAGCCTTCTTTATCACAAGACTCAGATTCTCTTACTACAGAAGGTAACAAAATTACAAAATTACTTCCTGTGAATGTATTACTTATGTGAGCTGAGTACCTTAAACACTGAAATGCATCACAGTGGCATCACAGCTTTCCAGTGCTACCTCAGTGCTCTGAAATACTGGCATATGGGAATTTGAAGTTGAAGCTTCAAAAGCTTCGGCTTCAAAGGAATGAAACTATCTGTGTGGCCTGTACTAATTCTTAAATCAGTTCCAATAGCTGGTGTAGTTCATATGTTACATTTAAGAACATCACATCTTTGTAAAATTCAGTCTTGTTCCTGCAAGCCCAATATACTCATCCTGTTACCGTGTGGTCAACAATGCAAGCATCTGGAGTCAGCTTTCTCACAGTAATTTTAATTTTTTTTCAGCCTCTTCTTCCCCACACTGGAATGGGACGCCTGTGCACCCTGAGCGAGCCGGTCTCCTTGTCAGACATAGTCGAGCGTATCAAAGGGCACCTGCAGCTCCCCCACGTCCGCGTGGCCGTGGGAGCAGGCAGGACACTCGGTAAATGGGCCTGCGAGCCAGACTGCCTGCTAGGGCTGCCACTGCAGGAACACAGGGAGCAGGAGTGTGTGCATGACAGTGGGAAACACTGCTGTCTTCACCAGCTTCACTTCCAAGAACTAGGAAGCGCTGTTAAGAAACAGCTTCTTAGAATTTACAGTCATATGAAAAGAATCTCACCTGTATTTTAATGGGATTCTGTATTATGCTGGTTGATGTGGTGAAGAAGGACAGTACAAGTTGAATGAAAGACACAATTTTTTGTAATTTGTATAAAGACTAAATTTTTTCCCTACCCAGGATATCAGGCACAAAGGTGTACTGTTTGATTGTATGATCCCTTTTGTGACTGAATGTTAAAATTCAGAGCACTTTAAGACACTTTATGGTATCATTATGAACACAGAAGGAACGTGAACTAGCTCAGTGTGGTCATTAGTAAGATGTGGAGTAAACATCCTCTTATCCGAGCTACCTATCCTAAAGTCCAAGGACCACAGCTGGTAGAATTTGTGAGAGTAAATTTGCTGAGAGCTCTTTGTAATTTAGGAGGCAGAAATCTTATCAGACTGACAATTGCACTGAAAAATCCCCAAACTACTTCAAAGCCCTTTTTATGGTGTGGTGTGACTCCACTTAAATCAACAGTAATTGCAAGGCAACATACTGTAAAACCTTAACAGATTTTGAAAACTCCCTGTGTTGTGTGTCCCCTCTCCTTAGTGAATGTAATATATATGAAAAATTCATGTCACTGTCATATATGTAATAACTTGGAATTAGCAATCACAGCAAATGGACAATTTTTATTGGCATGGAGCAGCTTTCAGCTTAAGACTGGCCTTCTGAGAGCTGAAAGTTAGGAACCACTATATCTCAGAGGCCAAGTGCTGCCTTAGTGGCATCATTAGTTTGAAAACTATGGTGGTGGAACACAAGAGTCCTGCAAAGAGTAGTGGCCTATTAAAGACTTCAGCAACCTAACTAACACCTCACAAGGAGAAAGGTCACCAGTAGCCAGCCTCTGTGCTAGAGTTTTCTGCAAAGTTTCCTGCCCCTTGGAAAAAATCTACCTATCACAGAGGATTTTGCTGTATTGTCAGAGGCGTTATAGGCCCATGACTCTTGCACACTGACAGATGTGTCTCTTCCTCCAACAAATTTACATTGACTAAAATCAAGGTAGTACTTAATTGAAACAATTCCTAGCAATACACACATGAGGGCTCAACAAGGGGGAAGGAGTTTAACTGTGGCACATTGTATCCTGCAGAATCACCAGTGAAGAAAGTTGCTCTGTGTGCTGGTTCTGGGAGCAGTGTCCTGAAGGGAACAGAAGCTGACCTCTATCTCACAGGTAATAGACTGCTGTTTCATTATTTTTGTAAAAATAGTCATTAGAGAAAAAAACAAACCCCAGTAAAAAATAAGAGGGTTGACTGGCTGTTGAAAAATTTGACCACAAAGAATTTGACCTGTTATCTATAATTGAGAAACAATTAGTTAGTTATTGGAATGACAAACTAACATTAAAGTAGAAACTAACGTGAATCACTTGGCAGTGTGGGGCAGTGAAAGATACTTGAATTATAACATTGCTTTACAGGATTTATTTCAACAAAAAAATCAGTGCTGATGGCAGTGAGTTCCAACTTTCAGTGTATTTCTCCTTTGGCAACATATATTTCCTCTATTCCCTACAGAATTCCCTAATGCAAAACAGAATATAATGTAGTCTACAGAACCTTCCAAAGAAAGGAAGGTGTGTCTAGCTAAAGGGACACTTAGTCCATTATTCTCTATTCCAGCACTGGGACAGCTATTCCCCATGGCTCAGCAATGTGAAGGCTGACTTGCATTCTATAGGAATTAATTGCTGCCCCTTCTCCCCCTTATGTGTAGCCCTGCAGAGCTGACCTAGAACTGCTTTCCTGCATCCTCTTCCAGACCACTCTGAGCATTTTTATTTTCTGTCCAAATTGGCAGAATTTACAACTACTCAAAGATGGCAAGGAATTTCTGTGGTTTGACTCAGCTGCATACAGGGCTATCAGCTGAGTCTTTCAAAGGACCCTGGAGCAGGAATGTTCCACTTTCCTACTGAGCAGGTGGTGTTGCATTTCTGCTTATGGCCTATATTCCATTACATCACCATGGCTTTTAGCTGAAATGCTCCATACATTGCAGACCTGGTTACCTGAACTGTACCATTTGTGATCTCCATGACACTTCTTTCTCAAAATGGCAGGAGAGATGTCCCACCATGATGTGCTGGATGCAGTTGCCAATGGGATAAGTGTTATTCTGTGCGAGCACAGTAACACTGAGCGAGGCTTCCTGTCAGAGCTGCGTGACGCACTCACCATCCACCTACAGAACAAAATCAACATCATTGTGTCTGAGAAAGACAGAGATCCTCTCCAGGTGGCATAGGGGGAAAAATTGGAGAGAGAAAATTCAGTCAATAGTGTTATCTTGCGCAGAGACCTATGCAATTGTAGAGCTTAATGAAGGTGCTTTCAATTGGTCCAGTACAGAATGCTTGTACTATATGGTCCCTCAAAGACTGGGGTATATTTTGTCATGTCAGAAAAATAAATGTTTGTTTTGGAATACCAAAGGTTAATTTACTTGATTACTGGACTGTACTTGGAAAAATTTACTGTTACTGCTTAAGGTTATTAGATACAGTTGATAATCGTGATACTCCAGGATTGATTTGGGCAAAATATATAAAACCTGACTTACCTCCAGATTTAAGCTTAGGCAGCAGTCCTACTCTGCTACAGTTATGTCAAATCATGTCAGTGCAAGCCACTGATATTTTACCTAATAAATTTCAGAAATAGTAGTTAATGAAAGGATGGAGATCAACTGTTTGCATTAACAGTTGTACTAAGGCGCCACTCAGATGCAAATAAACACAGAACACAAAGCAAGTTGTTCGTACTAGTATTCAATTGCACAATCTACCACTAATGCAGCTTTACGGATTTTCAAAAGAGAGATTCTCAATTCAAAAAAGCTTTGTAAGGTTGAAACTCAATTCCTTAACAAAGCTGTAAATTCATGTGCCTTTGTTATTTTCTTTTAAAAACAGTTTCTGTAACTGTGGCTTTTAATTACAGGATTACTAAAACTGAACAAGTAGTATTTTCACCACTGATAATGAGTTTAATTTTCCAAGCTAGTTTTTTCTGTTGGCATTTTTTTTAAGAAAAAATAAAATCTCACAGCTGTATACCCTACCATCTCTGGATGGCAAATATATTTCATTAGAAATTTGTAAAGATGTTAGCTCTATCCTTTGAAGTTAATAAAAGTAGCTCATCAAGCAATGTCTCCATTTAATAATTGCATGTCATGTTCCACTTAAATGTATTTAAGTGGAAAGAGATGATTGGTTTATGTGAAGCTACCAGGCTATAAAAAGGTCATCATTCTTACCAATACCATGAAGGCACCTCAATATGCTGAGAAGTGAGAAGGAATTTCTTCTATCCCAAGTAAAGGGAAAGGACCTGTATGAAGAATCAAGTTGACAGTGGGGTAGGTAGATGCTCTAATACAAAAGTCAGGCCATACATCTCTCTTGCTTCTGTCAGTGAGGGGCAGATAAGGTACTATTGCTCCATGGGATGCTTTGGTTCTCTTCAGAAGCTATATACTGGTATTAAAAGGCAGGCAAGTGATTCTTGATTTTGACGTAAGAAACAATGTAAAATATTTCTACTCAGTAGTTTGAAATCTTCTGCATGGATATTTGACATAATAATGAAAATGAGGCTTTTGCACAACTGCCACAAGGATTTCTGTCTTCCTGTAACATAAAAAGATTGTGAAAGACGAGACAAACTAATGAAAATTAATAAAGTACTTTATTTGATTGATTTGAACTATTACAACAATGAGCTGTAAGACAGCTACCAAATATTAGGCATAGAGAGTCCCTGAAGTCTGGCTGGCAGACTACAGATGATGGAACTATACAGCTTCCTCCCACATAACTGAGAAAAAAAGAATTGAAGATGTCATACTTCAGCCGTCTCCCAACCTCTAAGAGCTTAAAAAAAGGGAGAGCTTCTAAGTGGCACTTAAGGCCTCCTCCAGGATCAGTGGGCACTCCTGATGTAAAAAATATAAATATACAATCAAGCTTTAAAAAAATAAACAAAAAAGCTTCACAGCCCCCTCATAGTCCTGGATTGCACCTTGGAAAGTAGCAGGCAATAACATGAGTCCATCATAATTTGATTTGATTATCTACATCTTATAAAAGGATGTTGGTTTGGGACAAGTCCTTCAGTTTTATTGCCAGAATTTACTAAGTTACCTGCAGCATCCCAAACACACTCACATTCTCCTTTCCTTATGCAGTCAAGGCAGGTCTTGTAGCATTGTAAGTCTTGTCTTCATATACTGGAAGCTAGTTTTGTCTAAATGGTAGAGGAGTACTGGATAGCACTCAGTTGAGAAAATTTGCACCACTAGTACAAACTAAAGCTCTTGACCATCTTGTGATTTGCACTTCCCAAGTAAATTGCTCCAATAAAACCTTCAAGTCTACTGAGGTAGAGAGCAGAAGGCACAATCTCACCAAGTTTGTTTTTCTGGCTGTGAGGTTGCATGCACAGATAGGAAGAAGGCATTGTCTGAGCTAAGAGACAAAGCAGACAAATCCAACTAGAGCGCAAGAGAGGCCTTGCTTACAGAAGTCATCATTCCAAACTACCTGAGGTAGTTGAACAATGAGCAAGATTCATTAGAATTATTACTTATCAGTGCCAGCAGCTGTGAGTCTGGATAAAGAGATCTGAGCATAGGCCCCTCTCCAGCAGCCACTGAGAGTAGTTGCTGTAGACACTGAGGACACAGATGTTACACATCTTCATTCTCTTTCTCTAAGAAGTCAGTCAAGGTACTGTCATCGACAGGAATTAGTAAGTATTCCACACCATCAGCTCCCTGAGAACAGACATGCACAGACATTGTTAACATCAGCGTCCAGTGCCAGGCAAGCCACTAGACAGCACTGCAATGCTAGCATTTATCTGCAGTCTGGATTAGAGCTAGACAGCATTCTGAACAAATACATTACTGAAAACCTGGAATATTTCACTGGAGCAACACAGGAAATGCACAAATACCGAGAAAAGTCACTAAATGAGAAATCTGCTGGTGGGTTATGCTTGTCTGACACTACAAAGCTCTCAACACTGTGTTCCTATATCTTGTACTGCTATATTGCCTCATTATTACGACAAGTCTGCATTCCTTCCTTATAGAAATACAGGCAATACTATTGGAAGCAGACTGGCAGGTTCCATAGTCTGCTACTTCTCACAGCCTTCAAAAAGAAGATGTAGGTTGCTGAATAACCAAAGCACACTGCGTTTCTATAATCCTCTATCCATGTAAAGGGTGTTGACAAATTGGAGGCATGGAAATAGCTGCAATTACAGAATTTCAGTCCCTTGCCAGTTCCTACGTGCCTAAAACAATACAGCAAGTAAGCATCCTTTTTGTTCAAAGTGGCTGAATAGAATTCTTCTCTGGACTCACCCGCTTGGTCCGGATCAGCTTGTGGTCCCTGAATTCTGTCAGCTGTGCCCTGAGTGTCAAGTCACTGTTCACAAGGAAAGCCTCCCGACACTGCTGGTAAAAGTCTTGGAAAGACATGCCTGGAGACAGAAAAAGGCAAGAATAAGAAACTGAAGTAGTAAGATTTTCAGATTTTTCCAGGTCTAACACCACATGTCCACCTGAAAATCTTGCTTTGGCTTAGACCAGAGTGGCTACAGTATCATCACCTCTTGGAAGTATACAGCTAAGGTAATACTTCAGTAATTAATGGAAAACAGCTGAGTTAACATTTGAGTCACCCTGCTGCCCAATAGAATTTTAATAGCACTTTAAATGCACTTTCTACAATCGTTAATTTCTCTTAATTTCCAACTCCTCTATCTTGCTTTCTTTACCATTAAAATGTTATTCATATCCACTGCAACACCTATTACAGACAGTGACAGAATATTCCACGTGTACCCTAGAAAGCACTGGTACGCCAGAAGCCATTTATATAGGACATTTAAGTGCAAGTTATACAAATTCAGTCTTCATTTTAATTTTTTTTACTCCACAGTCCCCCATCAATGGTCTCAGCCATGTCTAAGCATGTAAAAGGCAGTCCTTCAGAAACAGCCAGTCTATTGATTTCCTGTCTGATTCTGACACAGTGCCACTAGAAAGACAGTGAGCGTCACTGAGCCAACTTTGAGCACTTCTGTTGCTGGATGTGTAACCTGCATACCAAAACCCAGGGCTGCTGTAAACAGCAACACTCCAAACAAATGAGAAAAGGTGGGTACTTACCTGGATAAGATGGATTGTCCTTTTTCTCCAGCTGGTGCTGAGCAAGCAGTCTGAATATCCCTCTAAGTGAAAGGAGGAAAGGGGAAAATCAAAACAATAATAATTTAAAAACAGCCCAAAACTCCCACAATTAGAAAATATTAACTAATTTTGCTTTATGCACAAAGACCTGGTTGTGATTCTCATCACTGGACAAGGCTGGCTATCCAAATGCTGATCATTTAAAGTAACCAATCAGCTGGAACCCAGGTCCTACCATCTTGGTCTGGAACACTATTATCAGAAAACACAGATTGCAAGGACTGTAAGTCAGTCCTTGGTAAGTGCTACTGTGAAGTGTAACACTATCTTACCTGGCATTGAGAGTGAGGCTGTGCAGGACATGCATTAGGGAGCTCAAAGCCAAAGATCCAGACTGTTGTATTAAAAGTGAGTTCTCATAAGATGTTTCTTCCACGTAAGGATTAAATGTGGTTGTCTCATACCAAAGCCAGTTATAGAGGCTCAGCTTTGCCTGATCCCACACTAGACACAGAGAACAGAAAGAGCAGAAAAAAACAGGAGATTTATGTTTTCTAAGGTGTCAAACAAGCAATATTAAAATGCACATAGTTCTGCTGTAGGATTGAGGAAACAATGCATACTTTTGAAATTCACATTACATACACCCTGATAACTGCAGTTCCAGTAAGATAAATTCTCAGCAACAAAACATTTGCAGGCATCCCTTTTCCATAGATACATTGTAAATCCTTCCAGAGTCAGGAGTGTGCAAACAATTTCTGGCTGTAGCTGGAAGCTCTGCCTAGAGGGGGGCTGAAATAGCTGAAACAAGACCCTTCTCAGAGTGTGTGGAAATTCCTCCCTTGAATGGGGATACCCCTCAAGGTTACTCCTTCAGGCTGAGCTAAAGAGATCTGCCCATGGTTGTTGGTATGGGTGAGTAATATCATTTTCTACCTGTATAGTTTTTGCTAGCTTTAATATAACTGCTTCAATATTGCTGTAGAGAGATTGAACTATACTAATTGTTACAGCTACCTGTGCTGTGTAGTAAATAATTCTGATTAGGATCTTTTGGTCTCATCATAATAGTAATCAATATAAGTAAGTAAGTAAGTTATTTAAGTATATTTGCTTTGCCATCCTTAATTTTGTGAGACAAAAGTTCAATTACACCTATATAATCCTTTAATATAAACCATCAACTAAGTCTGGGGCTAAGACTGGGTCCAGCCACACCTAGATCCTGTCTGAGAAGGAGTTTAGAAAGGAAGGGGGTCCTTTCTGCACCTCCTGATTCAACAGGAGGGCTTCACTAATAAACTTTGTCTGAAGCTCCCATTCTGCCCACAAAACTGACTGATAAAAGAAAATTGTTTAGATGCAATGACAGACATAACATCCAATCTCCAGTTCAGTAAGTTCCTAAAATCAAATGGTGCCAAAAGCTTGGAGTCTATTTGTATATTATGCTTAGTGGTATTTCTCAGTATCTTTACAGTTTTGGTTCAGCACAGCCACATTCCCAATCAGGACTATACATCATACATCAACAGATCTGTTCTACACATCAACAGTAATACATCCTAAGTAACAATAATACATAGTAAGCAATACATGAGCTTATGAAACATGCTTAGCAGCCCCAAAGCAGAACACAGATCGTTCTCTTGGCTACATCAGGCCCAGGGGAACTCACTGAGAGGAGCATTGATGTGATCGATAGAGGCAATGAGGTAAATGCTAGGCAGGGAGGATAACTGTGCAAGGATCTGCTGACTTCTTTCTCCTCTCAACATCTGGCTGTCCAGGTTATGAATGAGGACATAAAGCTCTAAAGATGAATCTGCAAGGTCAGAAAAAACAGCAGAGAACCAATCAAAGAAACTTCACACAAGCTGGTTTCCCATTCCCTGTGCAGTGTAGCATAAGTGTATTCCACCACTCTCCATATACATTACTCCAATATTGCTTTCCTTGTACAACATAGTTTGAAGCTATACTGGGTGTTTCTGAGCACCTAAAAGGGTTTTTCTCAATTCACTGTCATCACAGCTACAGTGTTGGTTTTTTTCAGTTTAAGCTTTTCTGTTATAATCCACTTTCCACTTGCTCACAGTTCTACCAGGAATTGCCCCTTTAGCTGTGTTTCTTTTGCAATTGAAATATATATTTTAGATTGGAACACTAGCAGTTTTTTCAGCTGCTTTTGATTTACTTGACTAGGATCTTTAAGCTCCTCCTCACAGTAAAAATGCATTTTTTATTTAAAGTTGGATCCAAAGCATCATAACTTCATTGAAAATTTTAACAAGTTCTGAAAAAAAGTTAGAGACCTAGCTCTATAATAATGCCAATGGTAGATGTTAAAATTTTCAGGTTGCTTCTTGCTGCTGTACTTATCCCTGGGAACAACTGTCATAGACAGGTAGAAGAACTATAAAAGAAAGGCCTCATAAAGTCAGGCCTGCTCTGTTAAATTAATAGGTCATTTCTTCTAAGTGAAGCTAAGTAATCTGCAAGTTCCCATGCGAAAACAATCTTGGTATGAGAGCTCGTTAACACAGGAACATATTCTTGGGTGAAAAACAACTAGCACCTGCATAAATAATAAGATCTGTCTCATAAGAATCAGAAGAAAAAAATATGTAAACTAGCTAAAATACAGAAGTTAGATAGATATGCAAAATACCATGTACCGACCAATGAACTAAGTGTGAATGCATTGTCCACCAGTAAGATCTGGCACAGGGCCTTCTGGTAATCCTATAAAATATGACCTATACAATAAAGATTTGGTTTTTTTCTGCAAGAAGAAAATGGAGTCTTGTCTGATTTATTCAATAAACAACCATTTCCTGAGTCCAGAAACAATTCTAGAACTGGAACCAGTTTTTCTGCAAATTCATACATATTTGCCTGCTAATGGAAATCAGTCAGATCAGCAGACTGCAAGACTGACTTACGTACATTCAGGTGGGAACTGCTGTTACCCTGCCTTTTTCACTTAGTCCCACCAGAAATACTCATAAGGTAATGATGAAAAACAGAATGTAAACACTGAAACACCAATGCCATGCACAATTAAGATTCCATGGCTATCTGTGTATGAATATACAAGCTGTACGACAGACATTCAGAAACAATTCAGCAACCATTTTGTGAGGCAATACCTGTTTAATTTTGCTTTTGAAACCAATTCTAACCTGCTTGTTTGACACACTGCTGTCCTGCTGTGAAACACTGACTGAGCGAACAGCTTACATGGGGTTGTTACACATGTATGTACACAGATACTCCCAGTGCATGCATGTTCTCATATATGCTGCATACATTACAAGCAAGAAAGTATACTAGCTACAATGCTAAGAAACTGTAAATGCCTGTATAAAAATTATAGGGGAAGAAAATGTCCAGGCTCTCTTAACAGTAAGTAGACATTTTTATGCATAAAGTTAGTAATTTTACCTTCTTTAAACCTTTTGGTAATGAATTCAAGTTGGTCAGGGGGGCTGCGGAAGGTTCCTATATGGTCCAAAACCTCCTCTGTGATGGAGTTGAGAATCTGAAAAAGAAAACAGGTTCCTTATGAAGGGCTCTGGCACTGAAGTGCAGAAAATCTGAAACTGAGCCCTTGGCTGCTTTTTGAGAGATAATCTGATTATTACCATAAAATCCCTAAAACAGTGAACGTAAACAAAAAAATTATACCCCTTCTCAAAACAGTGACATAAAACAAGGCTTTAGAATGACAAATATCTATTAACAACACAAATTACTGAAATTCCTTGGAAAATGTGTGGGATCATTTCTTCAAAGTATTAGAAGAGAGAGGAACTGCTCTACATTCAGAATCTATTGCTATAGGGTGCAGCAGGTCTCCTTAACATTTTACACTGAAAGACTCTAGAGGTATCTGTAACACAGGATGATTACATAAATCCACAAGCTTTTCCCACACTTACAGATTTCACAGTGATGCTGGGGAAGTATCCATTAACCACCAGGTGAACAGAATCCTGGAGCAAAGAGGTACGAAACTTCTCCAACAGATCACGCTTTGAGCCCAGTCCGTAAAGCACAATATTGAAACCCAAGCTGCAGCAAAGTGAGAAAATACACGGGATCAAAGAAGTGCAAGTCTCGTTTTAGGTCCATACCTTCATTAAGCAAAATGATCCATTGCAATCTTGGTTGTAAAAATTTAATGTTCTGTCAACTCCGGGCTTACCTTAAGCTTACAGCTGATAAATAAGGTTAGCTACAAGGAATCTGAAACCTGGCATTTGCAGCCTAGCAAAAGAATCATTTTAGTAGCCTAGAGGCTCACAAACCTAGCAAAACATGGATGGAAGAAATGCTGTTGACTAAGAACAGAATACTAGATCTACAGCTTCAGGTAAGAAATGGTAATCAACACTCACATGCATCCCCTCACCAAGTACTTTTATTACATGTTTACTACAGGTCACAGTAATTACAAGAAAAAAACCAAACCTTCATACTGGTTTACCACTCTGATCCTCAGGCACAATTTCAAAGCATAATTACTCTATATTCATATATATTTCTTATGCTGATTGTTCCACAGAAAAAGAGGCAGGAAAGCACAAAGACAGCATGGTATGGAATTGTAGAGACCCAGAAAAGCTGACTTTAGCCGCATCCCTCACCCTCTTTCAGGCTGCACTATGATATGGGAAATGCTCTTTAGGCCTTAGCCTTGATGAACTGCACCTAGACTTAACCCCTCTCCAGCTTGTCAGAAACGCTGTCTGTTCCCAGGAACTAATATTGTCTAATGAGCACCCAATTTCTAATGAGTGGCCTTGGAAATTCATTTTTCTTGCCTGAGTAACAATCCAAGTGGAATAATATTTCTGTTGCTGCACCTTCAAAGGAAGTTACTGACTCTAATTGTGGCCAGGATGAAAAAATCACTCTGAGTTGAAGCCCACTGTCTTGTGTCCCTACAAAAGCAGCCTAAAGTGGGACCCTTTGAGCTCTCCATTATGGGGGACTGCTGCATATTCAAGTCCACTCTCTAACAACACTGCAAGCAGTGGTCCAGAGTGAGAACTTTTTGAGCTCTCAATTCCCAGAACCCTAACCCTAACCCTATGTCTCAAACACCAATAACCAGGTGGCTGTGAAGCCAACCAAGTGGTAACAGACAAGAATTACTGGTAATAACCAAGGACCACTGGTACTAACATGCTGTGAGAAAAAACAAATTTTGTCAGGAGAAGGGGGCCCAGGTGGAGATAGGGCAAAACCTTTCTATGAGAAAGAACAACGAAGTACAGTACAACCACAGGAATGACTGGCAGGAAGTGGACATGGGACTATAAGGTGAGACTGTGACTACCAGAGCCCCACTAATTAGCATAGAAAGTGACAAACCTGTCTTTGGGGCATAGAGACACCTGTCCATAAAAAGACATCCCCCCTGCACAAGCTCAGGTGATGCCCCCCAGACCCTGGACATCTCATCAGCTGAACCAACACAGGATCGCCATTCCTTCAGCTGGCTCAGTGCTGGAGTGATGGCAGGTGATCTCTTTTTCACTCTTTAATTCATCTTTCCTTTTTAAAATTAAGCTCTTTAGTTTCTGTTTTCCCTTCACCCTTCCCCTTTATCCAAAACCCAGTGCTGTGTGCCTATATAATAGGTCAGGGACTAACATACCAATTTCCATGATTTTCACACTTTCCATGAAAGTGTGTGATTTACTAATAAAACTCTATGATTTTTATGGACCCTCTGACTTCTGTCATTGCTTTTGACCAATAAGCATTTTTGAATCTTAAGCACTTCTTAACTTTCAGGTGTGGGTCACCACAGGAATCACAATGCTTTGTTTAGGTTTGAGAAGCAGGAAAAGCATTATCTTGATCAGAAAGAAGAGTATCAGGTTATTCAAACAGCACTGGGCAAAGGTAAGGTGTTCAACAGCTGTCACTGCCATCATTGTCATCAAGGGATCTGTTTCTTCTGCTTTGCCACATACACCTCTAACCATGTGCCCAGATCACCAAGTAACAGAACTCCTCCTCTTGCAACTCTCCAACTTTCAAAGCTGATGTCTTCTTCATACTCTCTGTCCTCCCCATGGATCACAAATTTCCTTATATCCTTGTAAAAGCTTCCAAGAGGCTTTCTCATCACCAGTATAGGCTCCAGCCTCAGTGGTGTTGGTCTGCCTTCTTTAAGGTGCTTCAGAGCACAGGATCTCTATAGTTCCATTTGCTTTCCTGTATGTTCACCCTTCTCCTTCCCATGAAGATACACACAAAGCCAAATAAAATTTGTATTTCCAGTGTTTCCAAAAGCATTAGGGTTTTTCATGCCCAGATCATTAGGTACCACAGGCGCTGAAAGTTAACTGCTACACCACTGGAGATAGTCACAGACTGAAGATGGTGAGGGTGGGCTACTCACTACTAACTCACTGCTGAAAACAAAAATGATTCCTCACAAAGAGCACTTTTCTGATAATTCATTTTCCCTGTTCTCTCACTATTCATGTTCCCTGTTTGTGAATGCCCTCTAGCTTGGTTTAGAGAGGCACAGGCAAACTAACCAGGCAGAATGCAACCTCACTGCACTTCAGACATTTGGTTCAAGGAGCTAATCAGATAGACTGAATTAATGTCACCCACTTGTAAATTTAAGCAATCAAAGAAAAATTTTCTCCTTAATTCATCCACAGGATGTTACTGACATGAGGGCAAATGTACTGGCAGTGCCTTTTAACTAAGCTTCTTCAGTGATTCTCCTTGGATACTTACTGTAATTGCAGCATCCACTTGGAAAACAAGGATTCATGTTGCTGGTTAAGGTCTCTGATTTCAGCAGCATAGGCAAGGGGAGCATTTTTCAAAAGATTATGCAGTGTTTGCTGTGTTGAAAAAGAGATGACAGTCATTCAAAGTTGAGAAGAAGCAAGAGATACACCTGACATCCTTAAAACACCCTCTAGCATGCTCCCTTATCTGGAGAGAATAGTTTTCACTGTCAGTGCACTCAGTTTGTGGTTAGTTTTTTTTCCCCCCTTAAGACCCCACTAGGCAGAGTTTTGCTACTGGAGACACAAAGCAGAGATTAAGTAACCTTATTATGGTAAACAGCAGCTAGACTAGGACTAGAACAGATGACACACTGTGTATTTTTCTCTTCATGCCAAGTATGGAAAAACCACTACAGGAAAAACAGATACACCCGCAGCTTACACATCACCAAGCACTGTACCAACAAGATACAACATCACATCCCTGATCATGGGAACAAAGGCTCCAATCAACATGCTTAGCAAGGGTTCAGGTGTTTGTCACTACAAGAGAAAGCTCAAAATGCCCACCATCTTAAAAAAAAAAAAAAAACAAAAACCCTACAGCAGAAAGGATTTAATTTGCAGCTGATAGCTCAATGTAGAAAAGCATCAAGAATCAAAGGATTAATTCAGCTTTCAAGATATGCTGTGATGCTGATGTTTAAACAGCACAGTAGCATGATAGTCAGCATCAAATCTACACTGGCCTCTCTTTCTCTTCAATTTTAACAGCTTTGCTTCCCACTCCCTTGCAGTAGAAGACAGTTGACACTGGAAAGGCAGCTGCAATGTATCAGACAAATAAAACACTGAGAGACAGAACTGCTAAACCTTCAACTACTTTGAAGACTGCAGTAGCTTTAACACTGTAAGCTGTGATTTCCTCCGACAGCTGTTACAAAAGAATTTGTTAAAAATCCAGATGTTACTCTGGGCAGCAATTCTAGACAACAGCAGGCAGTCTGCATATATGCCATCTTTAAAACACAAAGGGATACAAAAAGCAGTCACAGACACAAGAGCTCCAGGTACTCTACACAATTCCCTGAGACCTGTCCTTGTAGAGTACAACTGCTTGATTTGTAATTCAGTCACCACCATCAGACTATTCCTGTCTCCTAGAAACTGCAAGGGAACAAAGCACATCTAACAAACTACATGACAACATTTAGAGCTAGTTCCAGTTCTGCAAGTGACCTAGTAATGTTCAGATGAAATCAGCTCTCTTGATTTCCACTACACATGAACAGTCAAGACAGTTTTTAATTCGTCCTACCATTTCATTGACAAAAATGATGTTTTAATGCAAGTCTCTACAATTCTGCTTCTCCCTCTTCTTCCCCAAAAGCAAATTTTCACCTTTTCTGATAACTGCAGCTTTCAGCTGTGAGCTCACCTGACAGTGCCTTCTCCCTGCATTTTTCCTACGGCCTCAGGTTCAAGCAACTGGGCATAGACCCTGCTAAGAGCAGCAGTAGAAAATATACTGCTTAAATTGCTACCTAAATCAGCATTACCACTGACCATGTAACCAGTAGAAATAAAGTGAAAACAGCAACATTAGAGATTTTGATGAGGAAACTATATCATAGAAATCAAAAACCCAGAGTTGTGTGATTCACTGTGAACAGTACCTGATTCAATCTTTTTTTCCGCAACTTCTGCAGTGTTCGGTCTGAAGTGAGCACTTTGGAACTACTGTGAGCTTCAAAGTATTCCTCCACCAGGTTGCCCTATAAAAGGACAGCAAGATCAGTAACACTCCTCCTGTTATCAAGTTGCCCCTCTCCCTAAGATGGCCAATGAGACATAGGGCAAGGGTGAATACAGAAAGACAGAAAATATTTGCAAAAATGGCTTCTATAGCAGCATTCTGCCAAAGCTAACCTAGTCAATGATCCTTTTCTGGAGAGCCAGAAAAGATATTCTGAGAGAGATAACATAACAGTAATTCTTAATTGGTGTGGGGATCCCTCTTGCTGGAACCAACTAAGACAATTAAGCTGAACACCAAGCCAGAACAGTAATGCGTACTCCTTTTGGAACTACAGGAATCAATTTCTTCATCCTGGCTCAATCAATACAAGGTCTCCTGCTCCATGGACATCTTATCTCCTTCTGAAGCTGCTAATGATGCCAACAGAGTTAGCACACAGGTTCACACGGCGCCTGTCCACCAAGGATTACTCAGAAGTACAGCAAAAGCCAGCCCAGCTGGTTTGATCTGAAATGAGTCTAGCAGTTCCTCCCCACGTCAGGTGAGGTCACTAACAGTTTACTGTCACCATACATCCTTTCATGTTTGCTAGCTCAGAGGTATATTTTTGCACACTCACCATCTTTTGCTCCTTATTTTTTTTGGCTAGGCTGTTTCTGAGAGGAGGTGTAGATGCAGCCTTAGTTTTTGCCGGAGTCTTTTGATCTGATAAAACAGTGCTGACTTCCTTCTCTTCATCCTCATCCTCCTCCTCTGAGCAGGAAGCAGAATACTCACTCTCACTTTCTAAATAGGGATCTGGAGCTAGAGCATAAATTTTAAGGTTAAAAGCTAGGAATGACTTCTTACACAGAATTCTTTTTGCACCATCTCACACACATTCTCTAGATGTTTTCAAGCACATGAATCCTAAGTATATTTCAGAGAAAGGTAAAACCAATGCTTAAGAGAACTGCAAACACAGATGGCCATTTCTTTTGCAGTTCTAGGATCACAAAGTATTGTTAAGTAAAGCCTCCTCCTTGATACCAACCAAGAAACACCATTGTACCATAGAGACTAAAAATGGACAATGGAATTCCCTATTTCTCTTAGCATCTCTATGTCAGTTTTTCCAAACGCCAATCGTGCAGGCTGAGTATCTTCTATGTCACATTCTGCAAACAAATTGTTGTAAAATACCTCTGTTAGCAGCACTGATTGAAGAGCACAGATGAAATCTGGCTAAGTCTTGGTCTCTCAACACAAAAGCAACAGAAGATGAAACACCATGTACTCAACTCTCCTCTGCACTCATTCTGGTTTAGCCAACCAGTTACTGGAAATACTCTGACATGAACGCCCCAGCCATCACCCAAAAGTTTTATGCCTGGTTCAAGCAATTGGGCCACACTAAAGGTCAGTATAGGTAAGACTACCAAAAGTTTTGTCTCTTTGATCATGTTACTGAAGTTCAGTAACTTGGTGCTTCTAACCCTTCCACCCCTCACCTTAATAGCAATCAGTTGTAGAGCAAAGGTCTACATGGATTTCCTTAAGGACATTTCTACACTCTCTGCAGGATAAATCAGGTTGTTTCATTCACACTGCTACCACAAACAGAAGCTCAACAGGAAAACACTCTCCCTTGAACACAGTGCCTCTCTGATTGTGGCAGCTGACAAAGGCTGATCTTTACCTGCTAGTCTCTTTCTGAGTCTGTAAGGTGTAGTGGACACAAATTCTTTCTTTTTACTCTGGAACAGCAAAGAAAAAACATGCATTAAAAGAAACATCTTTCTGCTCTAAACTACCCTCTCCCAAGCAAAGATAGGTTACATTTCCAAACTATTTCAGCCCATATTAAACTGGAAAAGCAGAGGCAGTTAAGTATGGAGACTTCTTGTTTTCCCATTCAGAGGGAGATAGGATCAAGTTCCAAAATGGGCTTAATTCTTTCAGCTCAACATGGAGAGTAGAAAACTGAAATCTCCAACCAAGATGCCAACCTTGGCCCCTCAGGAACAGCCAAACCAAAGCAATGACAAACTGAAAATGCTTCAGTCCCCACAGCAGTCACCTTCCACATCATGCTGTCTACTCAAAGTCATCTGGAAGTCCTCTATGAAAACAACGACCAGAATGACAGAAGACCACTCAGCATACTAAGCCCAGAAGTACAGCAAAGGAATCCAAGCTGCCTGGGCTCACCAAGTTGTAGTGTCACATTTTCCTTACATATGTTTAAAGCACATGCCTGACTTTGACACTGGATCAAGTCTGCAATACTTAGGAAATACTTTTGTTGATCCTGACAAAGTGGATGTGAAATCATCAAGCAGTGACTATGGCATCCCCAAACAGCACGCCTTTTTCAGGTGTATCTCATCCTGGAACCTCATACCAGAAAAACTGAGCACACATTTCTGCTATGCTGCTGTACTATTTTAGAAAGCCAGCTCTTTCACTCCATAGCTACCACAACTGGCAGTTCTGCACTGTCTCTCTTCTTTATAAACCAGCTGGTAAGTAAGAAACTGAACAGCATCACAGTTCTGGAACTCCTGTTCTAACAGCATTTCTTGCAATCAGGGCTGTTTGTTCCTTTAGTGAGAAACTGGAAAGCCGTGAGTTTAACTGTGCATTAAGGGATTATCTAGCATCCTCACTTGTGTGATGCAAGTGAGGATGCTAACAATTAAGTTGTCATTAATGCAATAATTAAGCTGTCAAACCTATTATTTGCCCACTGACTCCAAACCCCATAGTCCTGATTAATGGTTCTCATTTGAGTTACTCCTGTCTGGTTAGAACAGAAGAGACATCTCTACTGTGGAGTATGCTTTTCAAGGTCCTTCCTTTCCAGAACTGTAGTAATTGGCTAGTTCAAGTTTTAGGAATGGGGATAAAAACCCAAATACAAAATCCAAGCAATGTAAAGTCATTACTCACCCTCTGCTGCACTTTGTTTGAACTTGAATGTTCTGAAAAGGAAGAAACAGCATTGTACAGAGTACTGCAAATTTTCAACACTGGCACATGATGGTCCATTAGAAAAACAGGCGCTCACTGTTCAAAGGTACACTGCACCAGAATATCAGCTCCCTGGACAGTTAATCCTATGAGGGAAGCCTCTAGTTCCTCACAGGCAGACAAGGAGAGAACAAAGAGAGTTGCTGGAAGGAATGGGTTAGAAGTGGAAGACTGGCAATGAGAATTGTAAATACGCTCAAGTGACCATGCAGCTGGGGATAGCAAAGACTCAAATAGCAATGCAGAAAAACAGATATACCACGTCTATCGCTGTTTACCCTGTGTGTGCTTTGGAAAGTAGAACATCTGTGTATAGATAACGTAGGTGTTTGGTAGGCCTGGAGGCACCCTAACCGACAGATGAGAATACAGTGAAGATCACAGCATGGGGATAAACCATGCATGTGCAAAACCACTGACAGACCAGTGTGAACAGCAGGCTGGTTCTAGCACTGAACCACACTGCATCTCCACTCATGTCCCTCTGCCCAGGTGCTGCTTCAGAAAGAGAATAGAAATAAATTTACTCTTTGCATTCTGGCTGTGAGTTTGTGGTAGCTCCAGAAGCCTGCCTGTGTCAGGACACACAAGAGTCAACGTTATTACTACAGAAGGCAGCTTCTAATTCTCGGTCTGATTTGGGAGGCCAGGAAGGAGGAAGAGACCCCAGCAGGGAGGGATGAGGCTGAAAAATGAACTAATGTTCTCTCCCTGAGCACATCAGACTACATCTCCAAGCACAAATGCACACCCTCTTGCCAGTGTTGACATGCATTGACTTCTCCCACCTGTATTTCTCCCTGGAGCACTAGGTGTTAAATATTATATAATAAAATGTGAATTTACACATGAACACCCACACTGTCCTACCCAATCAGTGTTTAACACACCAGCCCAGCTCATAACTCTCTCAAGTTCAAGTATTTCTATTGAACAGAAAGGAAGTCATTAAATGTCACAACAATAGATGAGAGAGATGTTCATGTTTCCTCTAGAACAGCAGGGCAGAAGAAGAGATCTGACACCCAGGTGAAGCACAGGTCAAGCACATCAAACTGTTCAGCCCATGGTGTTAACCTGAATACTTAAGCCCTGGTGTTAACTAGAATACTCAAGCATGAGAGAAGCTGGAACTCAAGCATCCAGTCCACCACCCAAAGAGAAACATAACCCCCACTCACTCAGCTTCAGTTCCCCAAACCATCACAGGACTTACTGTTGTTTTGAGGGGTTTTGGCCATCTTCTCAGAGCACTTGGAGTGATCAGGTGTCACTTTCTGTTCTGGGGTCTGGGCTAATTCAGAGGCTGCAGGAAGTAGAGGGAAAGGAAGGAAGGAAGGACATGTCAGGTACAAAACTTCCAGCTCTGGCTAGAAATGGAGCCATACACCTGAAATGCTCTCTACGTATTAATCCCCTATCTATTTCAGGAACCAAATACTTTTAGATTTTTTCTAAGCCTAAAGGTGGTTGTCTTCCTCAGCAAAGATTTTTAAAGGCTGAACTCATCAATTAATTAAGTTAACAAATATGGTCAATGGCAGAGAACGTTTTACTCCCTGGAAGACCACATGTCTTTGAATTAGAGCAAGGTTTGGTCAGGCTCACATAGTCCTTTAAGACTGCTCTGCTGGACATAACAGATCATCAGATAAAGCAAACACATCAATTCCCCAGGAAGAACTATTTACCTGTGTCTACTCGTTATCAGTACAAGCTGAAGTTGAATGACTGATGTGAATCTGAAATACCCTGCTAACAGTCCCTACCTTTGTATGACCAACATCCTATTCCATGTAACAGCACTGGGACTAACAGACCATCATGTATGACTTCCCTCTGTTTTCAAACTGAGTCACAGCTCCAACAGGGAGCACCAGTGAAATCCACCCCGCTGCAGAAGGAGGTCTAAGATAGGAAATACAACTTCCCAAGACACAGCAGAAACTAAGAGGCACCAAAACCAGTTTCTGTATAGTGATTCAGCAGGATGATCCCTCTCCCTCAGCTCATCCTTTGTAGGATGTATCATTAGCTGTGACAAATAAACACTAATGAAGTTCAGCTGGTGCTGGACATACAGGGATTCTTCATGTGAGTGACAACCACACTCAAGCACCTTATTTGAACAGAAACAGTCCACCCTCTCTGGAACTGCCACTTTCTGCTTGCTTCTGTTAAATCTGCAGAGAAAGAAGAGCAAAACATACCCAACTCTGCCATTTTATTGGAGCGTTTGGGAGTCTGGAATGAGTAAACATCACCACCACTTATATTTGAGCCATTTCCCACTGGATCTGTGAAAAGACATGTTACTTGCAGCTATTTTAAAAGCACTGATAAAATTCCCAACCCAAGAAAGATGGAATGCAACATTTCACTGTTTGGTTTTATACTGCAGGTGATACAAAACAAATATAATAATAAAATCCTAGAATCATAATCTTCTCTTCTACCTCTTACCACAAGCACAAGACAGAGCAGATTGCCCTCAAAAGCAATTTCACCAACACTGAAAGAATCTCCTGAAGTCAGAGCTGTGTTAGGTTTTCCCCTGCTAATACCTTGGGCACATATTCCAAGAGCAGCAACATAGTTCTTCTCTTCCAGGATCTCCTGAGCTTCATTATCAAAAATATTCTCAAGCTTCTTCACAAATCTCTTGACACTGACACTCAGCTGAGCCTTGTCCTTCCGTACTTTAGTTCCTAGAATTGCAATAAAAGCTTTAACCTCCTGCTATTTCATTATTTCTACTGCAGTAGTACACAGCCACCCAACTTAGAGAACAGGCTCCTGTTAGCAAATCACTCAACAAATTCAACGCTGAGATGTCCTGCTAAGGGAACAGCTGGTCAATAGCTGACCCTATAGCCATTCATCCCTCCTTCACCACGCACGCTGGCTCCTGCAAGACACCCATTTCAGCAAACACCAGCTCCACAGACAGGAATAGGAGAAATGACAGTGGCTCATGCATTACAGTATCAAATTGCACGCAAAGGGGATGGTACTTGCCAACCGTTATTTTTTCCTAGAGAAGAGGAGCAATTGGAAAATACCTTGTCTGTAGGCTGTCAGTACATTCATGGGAGAATGTAGGCTGAAAGCCCTCTGGAGATCATCTGCATGACCTTCTGCTCAAAGCAGGACCAGCACTGAAGTCTGAAAAAGATGCTCCGTGCCTTGTACTGGCAAGTTTTAAGCATCTCCACAGAGGTTCCCCGGCTTAAACGTAGTCAGAGCTGCTGCAAAGCACTCCTACGGCATACGCCTGTGCAGCCTCGTTCCGCTCTGACGGTGCGAGCGTTTAACCGCGCCAGGCCCCAGGAGCGCCCCGGCACCGCTGCTGCGGGGGGAGCTCCTACCGAGAGCGCGTACACGCCCCGCCGGCAGCCTGTCCAGCGCCGGGCAGGGACAGAGACGCTCTGAGGGGGGAGTCAAGCGGAGCAGAACGACTCCAGAGGCCTCGTCCTTCTGCGAGGCTCTGCAGAACCCAGCTCGGGTGTTGCAGAGCCCCTTTCCCGCGGGCCCCCGCGGCTGCTCGGACCCCTCTCCCAGCGCCCAGGGAGGAGCGGGCGGCGCTGGGCTGGGCTGTACCTGAGTCGTCGGAGATGTGCTTGACGACGTCCTCGTCGGGCACGAACTTCACCTGCAGAGAGCGGCGGCTGCCGCGCATTCCCTCAGGCCGGCTCATGGCGACTCTCGTCACGTGGGCGCGGCCCCGCCGCCGGGGGGCGCTGTGGCCGGGGGAGCGCGGACCGGCCCCGCCTCACCCCTCACGGCGCCGCTCCTGCGGGGCCGGGGTTCCACCCGCTCCCCGCGCCCCCGGCAGAGACGGCGGCAGCAGGAGGCGGAACCGGGCTCACGTGCCAGCCAGCGGCCGTCCCCGAGGCAGCCAACCCGGGAGCCGCGCCTTGAGTGACCCGTGCGACGGCCAACCCGCGCCCGGCTCCCAGCCCGCCTCGGCCGCAGGGCGGGACTTCCGCCGCCGGGCGCGCGCGCGCCCCCCGGGCTCGTGCCCGGGGTCGCTGTGGCGACGCGAAGCCGGCGCGAGCCCCGTGCCGGAAGAGCGCCGCCCCGGCAGATCCCCTCACGGCTCCCGGGGAGAACTGCCCTCACCGCCCGCAGCAGCCCGAAGCGCACCTTCAAAAACCGGCAATTCACAAAGCATTCATTTCTGTTCAGAAACAGCACGATATTTATTTAACATCTTTATATATTTATATATATATATAATTTTTTCTGCATTGCAGATTGTGTCGAGTTTTATACATCTCTATTTACAATGATTTAAAATAATTATATTTCTTCTCTGGCAGGTATTTACAAAGTCAATAGTAACTACATTTCACATTTCAACAAATCAACAGCATGAACCAGCTCAGTAAGACAGTTAAGATAATGGCTTACATGCACCAATAACACGATCTTCAATACGTGCCTTCTTCAGGACTAAGAATGAAGACTTTCCCTGGTCCCCAGGTTAAAGGACATCATACAGCAGAGGTCACGGTTATTAAAAACCTGTTTGATTTAGTCCTTCACCAGTACCGAATCTCGAACGTCTGGGGCTCACACCAGCGAGCAGGGCGATGCTGGTCAAGAGGGGCTCACACCACCAAGCCATGTCCTTTGCCTAGCCTGTGTGCCCACAAGAAGTGGGCCACGTGCTGCTTATGCTCCTTCTATGAGATTAAATAATGCTAAAGTAGTAAAAATCCTCAGAAACCTTAGTTCAGAGAAACAAACCTGGTATGACGAAAAAAGTAAGAAAATAATCTTTTAACCCTTGCAGAATGTTTCTTTTTGCTAGTAAAACCGAGAGCAAGTCCTGTATTCTAACAGGGACAAAAACAGATCAAAAAACTCATTGTCAAGTACAGGAATTACAAATTTAAAAAATGCAGCATGGGGTATTTATCAATTTAGTTGTTGGGGTCTTCTAATAGCAAATAAAAGCTACCATAGTAAATCTAAAATGTATTAAGAGTAGCTGATTATTAAAAATCTTTATTAGCTTTTTCCTGGAATCTTCAATATGAAAAAAGTGTTAAATGACTGTTTTATTTAATAATATGGTATTTGTCCATAAATAACCAGCTAATATCCACCCCTAAAGAATGTACTATGTGCAAGAAAACAGAAGTAATCATTGAACACTGACACACACACACACACACCACACACCCCAGTACTAGGAATCTATTAATATTTTGACATGTTGATTTATCCTGAGTGATTGTTAACTCACATCTACTGTATACTTGAAGCCACAAAGTTTTTACTACTTGCATTTTTCATAAACTAATAACATGAAATTCTAGCACAACCACAGTAACTGTCTAAACAGAAAGAACAGTGTCAATAGCCAGTATTTCTGTTACTCCCAAGTACTTGTTTTAGAACTAAAGGTAAAAGGTTGCTCTACTTTTTCTGTTTCGTGAGCAGTTCTGGGGAGGATGAGGACTCAAACACATAGGATTCACTACTGATTTGTGAGGAAGTTTCCATGACAAAGCACCATAGAGACACTTTACCAGCAGATACTTCTAAACAGAAATCTCCCCCTGACCATTTTACCCTCGAAAATCAAAACCTGTGAGAATTCCAAACCACATTTTAAAGCAATTTAAATTTTGACTCCTGAATAGATTATTAATCGCTCATTAAAAAGTTGTATCAGAATGCAAAGACAGTCTTCTCTAAAACCCCTTAAATCTTATAGACTATAAAACACCCCGAGCTCACACCCAAGGGGCTGCTCAATAAAAGTTGATCTCATCACTCTGCTCGTCATGCACAAGCTAAAATGTAGGGCAATGTACATTACTGCATGGATACAAAGCTTTAACATACATCTGTTCCCACCAAGCTCCTCACAGGAAAACCTTAGGAATCCTTTATGATAGAAGGGATAATACATGGAGCCATTTTTTAATTCAGTTGGTCCCTCAGATACTACCTTTGGTAAAATCTGATCAACACAGTTTAAAAAAAAAAAAACAAAACAAACAGGGAGAGGTATAGCATAGAGAAAAATAAGTAAAAGCATAGAAGCAAAATGGTATTTTTTTCATTAAATCTCAAATACAGATGATTAAAATGGGAGAGATTTTTACTTAATCCTTTTCTGAAGCTGTAAGGTACCCTTGAAACTTGCACAGCTTTCTTCTAAACTTTTAATATCACAGGCCTTGACAACTGACAAACCTACCAGGCAAGTTTATCTAAAATGGTTGGCAGTTGTTTTAAAATCTTGTTCCAATATTTATTTTAAATAAAATTTCATAATGACTATGTGGAAAAACCTTGTAAGTATCAGTCTTGCAAAATCTACTTATTGTTTTCAGGAACAAACCAAGTTGCTCACAGCTCACCATCATCTTCCACCACTGTGCAAGAGGCAGGCAAGTATTTTGTCTCTTCAGCTGGTCATGACAGAAATTTTAACAGACTGATACATGTATTCACTAACATAACACCCATTTATGGGTGTATTTACTACCCTGAATCACCTACAGAAAACCTTTCAACAGCAAAGTTTATCCAAGTGCCAGTGAGGAAAAAACAAAAATAATTAACAGATTAAGGCCCATATGCTAGAAACAAATAGCATTTAAAATATTGAATATAAAATATAAAAAATTATATAAATCCAGAATGTGATGCAAGTACAGAGGATCTGACTTGTTTGCTTAGCATGCTTGAAAAGGAGTGATATTTTGCAACTTTAGTCCTGCAATTATCCTAAACAAGAAACTGAAATAAAAGAGGTACATTTACTCTTCTGATGAAAACTATTCCTATGATATAAATGCTTGTTACAAATGACACCTAGCTGATGGCTTTAATGTTATATTAAACATGCCAAGGTCGCAATACCTTTGGCAGTGAGAGAATTTAAGGATGAGATTATTAGATCTACTAACATCAAAGTAATTTTTTTTGTGTGCAGTACATATGTTTCATTCAAACATATTCCATTGTATTTTCCTCACCTCCTCTAGGATTATGAGCATAGTACCTACACTGTACAGCTTGGTTTTTATGATTTTATTCAAAAAGTTATTCTTGATTCTCTCTTAGTCTTCAAATGAATTTAAATTTGTAAGCCAAGATAAACAAAAATGTCTGGTTTGTGACCAAAGTTAAAATGCTGAACACTTAGAGGAGATAGCCATTGGTTCATGATAAAATAGGACAAGTTCAAACTCTTAGGTTAAAATACAGCCATAGCATAGAATTATCTATTCCAAAATTAATTTTTCAAAATATAATTCTCTGAACGTGTTATACATTAAATATTGAGGAAAATTTCCCTGGAGCTACAATTTTCCAAGAACACTAATAAACTTCATTAAAGAAGTAAAACAAACCACATAGTATCTGAAGACAAAAAGCAGAGTTGGGGTCACCTTACTGCAGAGTAGCTTTACCACCAGTAAGATGCAGGTTTCCCCCTTAATCTTGAAAAATACGTTCCTATTTACATACAGTATACACACAGTTGAGGCAATTGATTGTCAACACGTGACAAATGTATGCACCTACTCACACACAAGTAAACCTCACACGGTGAGAAAAAACCCTGTCCCAGTAAACTCCAGTATTCATAAGTAGTGCAAATAAATACTTTGTCGAAAACGTCTTTTTTTTTTTTCTCACTATATTGATGACTTTAATTACGTTAAAGCTAGCAGGAGTATGTTGGAAATGCATTTAAGACCAACACACTTGCAAACTACAAATACTAGATCTAATGCTTACTGGCTGCAACATGATGTTCAGCATTACAGAATGAAGTATGCTGTTAAAAAACTTCAAATTCACATCAGAAAGGGTGTTCAAAGAAAACTGCACTTAAAATGGACAGTGATACCAAAGTATCCATTTTATGAAATTTTCCAAATGAAAACCAAAGGGATAATACAGAAATTGAAACGGTCATCTTGCAACATTAATTTTAATAGGTATTTTTACTTCATCACTTTGCTCTCTGTCAAATGAAAATATGGTTCACCTTTCAAACACCTTTCAACCAAAAAGCTGCTCACAATAAATCTCTGAAAAGGATAATCAACCTAGAGTTCACAATCCCAACATTTTGTATTTTCTTAAAATGACAAAGTCCAAAAAAATTAGTTGCAAAATGGCAGCATATTGTGATGTGTATCAGGGAACATTTCATTTTTCCCTACTGAAGTATACGTATACATCAGAATATAGAATCTAGCCTTCCTCACCTAAGAATTGCAAGTATGTGCATGCACGCATACACATGGAGGGAAAAATCATAGTGTTCTGCTTCTTGTCCTTTTATAATGCTGCAGTTGCACTCAAACAGTGCAGAACCTAAATCTAGTGCCTCCAGTACTACATGTTCTAAAAAGAAGAGACAGCAGAGTGAATTTAGGATAAAGAGGTTTGATTTAAGTCTAAACATTTATCACAGGTGTCAGAAAATTTAAGTATGTTTTGTACTTTGTTTAGTATTTAGCATATATAATCAGAAACCCATATCCCAGACAGTTCTAATTTTATTTCTGCCACAGTACTTTAGAATGCACTGAACACAGTGTATAAAGATTTGCTATGATCTTGCCACACCTTAGCATGGTTTGAGACACATCTAGCAGCAGCAATGATAAACATGATACACAGCACTGCAGAGCCTGGGACTACAGCTGGTTTGTAGATTCTTGGGATGACTTCATTGGTAAGGTAAATGTTCAACAGTACTTGGCTGAAAAACAACAAAACAAGCTCCCACAACTGAAACACTGCACTAAAAGGGTAAATTTTGAGAAGTCACAGATGTACCACAGAAACCATAAATTTTTTTTACAGGGATAAATTTGAACTCTTTTAAAAAAGACTGATACAGAGTAGGTATATATACACAAGAACAAACCAAAATACAATGAATGAAACCATAACAAAAGGCACATGACCAAAATGAGAAGTGTAAAAATAATTTAAAAGGTAGTCTGACTGAGGTTTTTGACAATTTGAATTTACTCATGTACATTTGACTTCTCTATCTGAAGCCAGTAAAGCCATCTCACTTTCCTGAAATAGTTTTCGTAGTGTGGGACCCCAGACAAAAAAATTGCTTTTAAAAAAAGATTGCAAAATTTGACCTGATGCCAATTTAAGTGTCTTAAAACTTCTGGAGGAATGCATCTAATGACAAATATAAAAAGTAGAGAACCTTGTTAATGAACAACTTTTTAAAATACTAAAATTAAGTAATTCTTAGAAAATTAGCTGACACTCCTGACCTTTTCTTTCCAAATATTTAAGCAAATTTCCTTTTTGACAGTCTCTACAAAGTATAAACTTGGTACTTCCAGTCATGACTTACCAATTGCCTACACTAGGAAAATTTTATTTTATAAAAAAAAGAAAACTTTAACCATACACAGCTTTTGACATTATTACAGAAATGTAAGCCTTGTAGCTTCATCTCAGCTTTGCCTTAGTTCCATCTGTGCATGACAGGTGGTCCTTAAAAATTATTTACCATTTAGAAACTGTCAGGTTTTCCTTCTGATGAGTCTATTTACTCTTTACCTGAATTTTTACATCAGATGCCACTACATTCACTTTACGAATGTATGATATGAAGACTAGGCTACCAAAGTGACTCATCAAACCACAAAAAAACCTTCAAATATTTTAATGAATTTTAATGTAAATTAAAAAAAAATCTATTTAAAATAAAGCTTAAAAAAATTCCCACCAAAATCAACTATCAGCAATACCACACCAAGTCATTCATTGTTTTGAATATCTTAAAGAGTATCATTCAAAGGCAGCCTGCTGTTTGTAACTGCTTACATTTATCCTTCACAGTGACAGTGAAACAAAGTGCCCACATAAAAATTGTAACTCTTTCCTGAAGGTTTACAGTTTGTAAACTTCCAGGATATCATACAGGACTTAAGCAGAGAGGATGAACTTTCCCGTTTTCTATCAATCCAAAAAGAGATACAGAGAGATGGCAAGAGAATGCCAAACATTCTCCAGAGTAACCAGAAATGTGCTTCTAAGCAGTGTCCTCTAACATAAGTACCAGCCAGTGCCCACACACCAGTCATATACATTCGAGGCTTGGCTCAATGGCACGAGTTCTGCATTTTCTAGAGTAGGGCCAATCCACAAAAATAAGAGTTAAAAGAACTCAAAAGATTATATATACCAAGGCAATGAAGTGTGATTCTTCTGGGAAAAAAAAAAAAAAAACCAAAAAAAACACACGGACTGTCAGTACCCCTTTGCACAAATGGCATTGCTAGAAAACATTTCACATTGAAGCTTCAGTGTTCCTAGCACACTATGGTCTCTATCCCTGAGACAGCACCTTGAGAATATGGTCTGTCTGGACTGTAGGATTCCTCAAATGACTCCATCACTGAATTCAGGGACATTGAGAAAGCAGCTGAAAGGGGTGGGGGGTGTCCCAACAGCCATAATACAAAAGACAGCAGCCTGAGAAATACTCTTTACCCGAATGCACCTTTCAATTCGGTGATCAGCACCTCACAGCAAAAACAGCAACAACAAAAATGAAGCAGAGCTAGCCATTATTTCCTGGGGAAGCAGTGTTTCCTTCCCACTTACAAACCAAATTGCTTTAACAGCATGGTGGTATCTAACTTTTAGTCTAAATGCAGAATGACCCTGTGTCCTGGAGGGGAAGACATGTAACATTACAAATGACTACAACGCCATTAGAAGTGCATTGTAACCCACATTATCAACCTAGAATCCTGTCTCTGAGGAAATACAGCTTCTCAATATGCATGTCTCAGTTGCTGAACATCAAAAGCTTCTGGGATGAGAGACTGGGGGCAGTCAAGAAAAAACTACCCTCATTTAATGAAAAAAGTGCTGTAGGCAGCCAGGAGCAGCAATGACAATCCCCTCCCCAGAACTGATTGCACAGACTCAGAGAGGTCCAAAGTCACACTAGAATCTCTGAGGCACTCCTGGTTCTGAGAAAGACAAGTCAGGATCCAGTAGTCTTTGCAGTACTGTAGACCGAGAAAACAAACCCGTTTCTATTTCTTAACAAAGCCAAAGCATCATCTCATAGGGATCACATTCACCATTTCCGCCGGTGTCTCCAGTCTCACAGTGTTGAAATGGGACTGATCAGCCTACGATGGATTGCACATCACCCAAAGAGAAAGGAAGGCATGGAAAAAGGCATACAGTACATTATATACTGCTTCACTACCATGTTGACAAGGGGGAAGGAGGATGAAGGTGAGAGAAGAATTATTGCTGTTTCAGTAATACAGTATGATAGCTAAACCAAATGAAACGAGATCACAACAGTCAGTATTTTCACACTGTGGGATGATGGTTCATGTTTTGCCTAAGGATGAACTTGCCAGGGATTAAGGGAGAAGAAGGAATACTAAGGAAGGGAGTCAAAGTTACACCTGGGATATCAGCTGCATATTGAAACTTGGAGATCGAGACTGCTTGGTTAGGGGAGCTCCTGGGGAAAGGAGATCTTTACCCTCCCCAGCTTGGCCTAGCCGGTCCTCCTGTAGGCTGATAGTTGAAAACCGATTGGTGTTGCCAGCTGCTAGACTGGTAAAACCCTCTGTACCAGCTCCTACACTGGAGCCTGCTTGACTGCCGTTCACATAGTCAAATGATTTACTGGAGGAAGCACTGGCGGTCCTGATCAGGCCCAAACTGTTGGCTTTTGGCACCACCTGCCCAGCAGGCAGGCTGAGGTGTTTCTTAGTAGGTGTCATCTCAATTATATCTCCATCCAGGTCAGAGGATTGGTGCGTGTACTGCTTTCGAGCTACTGAATCCCGAGGGCTCTCATTGGATTTTGCTGCAGAAGAGGTTTCCTTCTCCTTAGCGGAACGCCCACTTGCTGTTTTCCTTAAGCTGCTCTTCTGGGATACAGAGGATACAGGTTTGGTCCCAGCTGGCTGGCTGCTGAGGGAAGCTCCCGATGAAAATCCTTCATCAGCATCATTAAGGTTTACAGACTCCTCTCTTCCATTTACACCTTCAGTATCTATTAAAAAAAAAGAAGCAACCAAAAAAATCCCCAAACCAATCAGAAAACAGAGAATGCATTCAAGTTACATAAAGACAAAGATGTGCACAGAATGTCAAAACAAACCTCATTTGCTAATCCACTTGGATTCCGCTTGCTTAAATTTTTTTGGATTTTCAGTCAATTTTCCTGCCTAATTAGCAGAATAACAGAGTCTAACAGTAAGTGCTCCCTGAGCTTTATTGGCCTTTCATCTGTAATACTTTTTTCAGTCAGAACATTGGTCCCAAACTTTGTCTATAAACAAGAATTAGGCCTCATTTGGCTAATATGTTTTAGCTTGGTGTGCAGATACTACTACCCATTCTCCTACTACATGCTGTTAAGAAAAACAAACTAAAACAAACCCAGCACCCTTTCAGACTATTTTTATCCTATTTTGAGGCAAGATCAAAGGATCTCTTTCAGTCAGAGTAAGCTCTGGTGAGTGCTAAGTAAGCTTCAGAATTAGGCCACTTCCTAGGCTAACAATCACAATGTTCCAACAGGGGTAGAAGGCTTCTCTTGTGCGTAGCTCTCACGGTGAACAACGTGACCACACTTCCTATTGGAGATTAACCTAATTCCTAGTTCTCTCTTCTCCAAAATTCAATCGTCCTTGAATTTACAGCAATCCCGTCTAGGTGTTTCTACCATATTTGCTTTTATCTCAACATCTACATGTTTCAGAGAGGAAAAAAAAAAAAGGCAACCCTTGCATTAAGAGGAATTAAATCTCTGAAACACTTTATGTTATAGAAGAGGCACTGTGCTTTTGACTGGAATCTAAAAGGAAAATAAAATCATTACAATATTATTTCTTAAATCCTTATTTTTAGGCTTATAATATGATTAGAGCTGCACACAAATACTTTTTATCTTTTAATCTTATTCCAGCCTTTATCTAAGCTCCAAGTTCTCAGAAGTTAGAAAACTGAGTAGCATTCAAATTTCAAAACTAAAAACGGAGCAACAGTTTTGCTCCATGTATCTCATTTCAGTGAGAAAAAGGCATAAATTTTCACCATGTTAGCAAAAAAGGAGTCACTCAGGCTATAAGAATTTTGCTTTTCTTTGTAAAAGCTGTAGAGTGTGATTATTTGGAGAAACACAGATCCAGCCCAGCTAAAGTCACTGTGGTGCTCTACTGTTAAGATTATTGAACACAGCTTGCTGCCAAGCAAATACGTTTACATTTTTTTTGCAGAATGGGAAAAACATGGTGGCAAGTATCTGAGTGAGTCTGACATTTGAGTGGAAGTTCATCCTCTCATGCTGAGTGTTAGCTAAGGTGCATTTTACATCGTGGCAAACAGAAGAGACAGAAAGCTTTTGGTGGTGTTGCCACCTCTGTGTAGCAGGAATGCAGCCTGATCCCATTTCACATTTCTGAGGTGTAATGCAAACCCAAAACTTTACAGGGAGGTTTCATTACTCTGCTCTGCATTTACTACTTTTCTGGAAACTTTGCCTTGGAATTACCATTGCTATGTATCAGCTTACAAATGAGATTTCGATATCTCCAAATCAAACCACTCTCAGCCTCTCTCAAAACAATGCAACGAGAGATGATTCTGTAGTTTTCGATAGTTCTGCTGGACTCACTGGCCTCACAGAAGCAGAAAAATAATATAGTTATGTTACTGCAGTCTTTCTTCCTTGATTAAATCTTTTGCCTCAGAAAAAGAGGGTCCTTAGGTTCCCAGAGCAATTATTAAAACGAAGGGTCCATTACTTGCTGTAACTTCCTGTAACCATATTTAAAATGCACGTACCTTCCCCACTTCCTGACCACCCTGTTTGGTAAAACTAGGCCTTCCTCTTCTCCTTGACACATACCTGTCTTTTCTTACACTAGACAGTGATATATTTTATCCACAATCCACCTGATATTCCCCCCTCCAACCTTCCCACACACAATCAAAGGTACTGATAAAAATCAGACATTACTGGAACATACCAAAAGCAAGACCACTTTTTCAATTAACCAACATTTATGTTTCTTTATATAACATGCAAAGCTGGATGAAAGCATGTTTAGTTACAAGCAGCAAGAGAAGCAGCTGAAGCCCCCTCTCAAGCCCTTCTTATTCAATAGAAAGGTGTGGAACTTATAAGAAGGTGTCTCCAGACAACACTGCTAAGATTTTTATTCTTACAAGAACATCAGTAGTTTTCAAAGTTTATGTTAAAGCATTGCTGAGTAACAGGATGCTGAAGCACATGTCCTATTCAGGGACTGTGAAGCAGTCACACTGAAAAAGTGGCATTTTATGCATAGGATTTAAAGATAAGACTGAGAGGGGTTGTCGCAAGCTTTTGGATGCTGCAACTACACAAAGGCCCAAGCTGCTCAGCAGTGCTCAAAAATGAAGAAGATAGAGAAGACAACATGCAAGAGAGTTTCTATCTAGTCAGACCCACATACCTACAGAAGTTCCCAATGGGGTTAAAGTAATTCAGCAAACACATTCTTTTCCTAATACATCTTATTTTTCCTCTAAAAAATGTCCTCAGAAATAATAAAACATGTTTGAGTCCTTACATACTCTGGGAAGGAAAACAAGATGATGTAACAATGAAGTTTTCTCTTTTTTTTTTTTTTTTTTTGCTTTGTTTGTTTGTTTTTGGTTTTGTTTATGTTCCAATAGATCAATAAGACAATTTCAAAAGGAAATAAAATCTAAAAATCTACTCCCTTCCAAGTAAACTTTATTTTAAGGCCAAAAGAGAAAGAGACAGTGCAACCCAATAGAAATCATATCCATTACACTACAGTGTGTATTCAGGACTCTCACTGTTCCTTATCAGAATAAATCTGTCCTCAAATAATTTGCTATTTGTGCATGTACACAACTAGTACTTTAGACACAGACTCAGTGTTCTCCACTGACCCAAAATAGTGCACAGAACTGCAGCTGCAATCACCCAGAAGCAGAATAGCTTGCACTGCATTACTGAGTCATTCTTGAAGTCTTGTCTTTTTCTACTTAAGGGGCCAAAACACTGATCTGAAGAAGGGGTTTTATAGACCTTTTTAAAATTACTTTTAGCATGTTTATCCTTCCTATAACTGAAGACTGAAAAGTCACTAGAAGTGATCAGTCTCTCCTTGTGCTGTTTGACATCAAACTGGTATTTGTAAGAGGAAATTTTCTGGCTGAAGCTTTCTGTGAAATCAGCATCAGAAAACAAACAGACCCCTGGATATACACCCGCAATTTTATGTTTATAATCAAAGCAAACTCCTTTCCTTGGCATTCTCCCAGATGCTATCAGCTGAAAAACTCAGTTTGATCAAGAATGTAATTATACATTGCTAATGTTACAGAAGTAAATGGTATTCAATCTATTTGTATTTAAGCAGAGAATGTGGAATGATGCCTTATCCAATAATATGCCAAATTATATCAATGGCTTCAAACAAGACTAAAATGCGTAATTTTTATCAACTTCTCTTCCCACTTCCTGTCTGTCCAGAAGGTTCTCTGCAGCTCAGCACTTCTCTATATCCTTCACGTCATGCACATGCAAAGAGTTATAAAACGGAGTAAGATCAAGTGAAAAGTGAATTTAAGAGAAGACAGGATCATTTACTGAGCATGCTCAAATTCATAATGCACCAAGTAGATTAAAAACCTGCACTAAATATTTTTATGCCACTCTCTTCTACGGAAGCATGAGATCTTAATTATTGCTGGACAGCAACTTTGTTTAAGTGTAATGCCTCTGTGACTCTACAATTAAGTCTCCAATTTCTCCAGACTGCTTCCAGATTTGTGAAAAACAAATCTGAAGAACAAATGTAACTCATATCTGAATGTGCAAATAAATCTTATTTATGATCAACTAATGTCCTTACAGAGGCTGGAAACACCAAAGTTCACATACAGAAGAAGGCTTAAGATAGGAGAGTACTTGAAAATATGTTCAGATAAATCTGTAAGAAATTAAATCTCATCTCTGAGGAGAAATCATGATTCAAGTTCAGTACTTGAAACTATGTCTTTCATCAAGGAAATCCTCTTTACTCAAAAGTAGATGAACTTAAATAAAATTCTACCACCTACTCTATCTGCTATTCTTGGCTGCCAAGCAGACCTCTGAAGACCTACAGCATTTGTGTGGACAGCACAACTGAGAAAGCAAGCAGTAATTGTTTCTAAAGTTTTTAGAAACATGACAACCTCATTTCTTCCTGATAACACAAGCACTTTTTTGGTGCTTGTAGAGCAGCCAGTTCCAAATGAGTTGTACATGTATGACTTTTCAATGAAAGAATGACTGGCAAATAAAACATCAGTAATTGTATCCCTGTTTTAGATAAGCTTGACTTTTAATGGCAACAGGAGACTTCATTTTTGAAAATCTAAAAACTGCATACTAATAAGACACTATTTTAACTAAAATGGAGCCAAATCCATTTATATTCTGTACTGTCTACTTTTCAGTGCTAGATTCATGTTCATCTGGTGCATATTTTTTCTTCTTAATATCAGATTAAACATGCTCAGTAACAGAGAGTTTCCAAGCAATCCCAAAGCTCTTGGATATTACCCCTGTCTTTTTTTTTGTTGTTGTTTTTTGTGCCATGCCAAGCAGTGTTTCACCACACAGATGCAAGCCCCAGGCCAGCCCACACGATAACAAAAGGTAGTTCCTGACCTGATGTTAGGTATATAGGGGATGTGTGTATTGCAAAGAAAGCTAATACACCCTGGGATAGCGGAAACACACACTAGAATGGAAAGAAGTTCTGCTTGGGGATAGGGAGCCAGGATCCTCCTCCAGCAACTGCCTCACTGACTTCTGCCTCCTCATCTCTGTCCTACCCTCTGTTGTGGCTGCTGCCAAGGCGGGCTCCGGGAAGCCATGCTCAGGGGTCCTGCGCATCAGCACCTCCCCCTCTTGCTCACGTTTGATCCCTAGGTCTGTGGAGCCGTGTTGGATCGGTGAGCCAGGAATGCTTGAGTCAGCCTCGATTGAGAAGTCAAAGCCATCTGGGATTCAACATATAACATTTTAGTGCTTTTCTATTCCTTTCTTGGCATTCCAACCCAGGCAGGAAAAATAGAAAGTTTATGCGGACACGTAACAAACACAAAACACTGCCCATGCGTCGTTAGAAGTGGTGAGAACATCCACAGAAAGGGACAGGTGGGCTGTACTGTAGACCAGAGACCAGCAAATGAAGAGAATGGCTGAATATAACTACAGTGAAGACAAACACAATTCAGACTCCTGAAAACAGGAGACAGCTACTTCTTGTCCTGGACATCCTGATTCAGCTGAAGACCAGAGGTCATCAAATCCACTTGCATGTGACCAAGAAGAAGAATAAAAAATAAAAAGGGAAAGAAACGTACCACAGGAAAATATGCAATTCCTGTTTTCAGACTTTTTACTCTCAGTTGATTCTTATGTTATTCTCTTTTTACCTTCATTGATTTATGCAGCTTTTTAAAGCTAATATTTTATACATGGAGTAACAAAGCTTTAAAAGTAGACAAAGTGATTTCAAAGCAAGGTTTTTGCTACGCCTACACTGAAGATGTCATCACATCAAGGTAAAGATCACTACTTTTTTTTTTTCCTTCATTCAGTCAAGCACACTTCCATATGATGCAAGTACTCACTGAGGAAAGACTAATTCTAAACTATCCAAACCTATTTTATAGCTCCCCAAGAAACTGGGTCATATGACGGTAGGTGTGATGTTGAGTTTGTCGCTCTCCCACTGCCATCAGCAGCTTTAGGCAGCTGGAATCCTATTAAGGTCTAGATGTTAGCATTCATTCCCTGAGCTATCTACGATGGGAAGCAGTTGAGTTTTAGTGCCGATTAAACAAAGAACTCAAATTCTAAGTCACACTTTACCCCTAAAATTTCACACAGTGTTACATGGAGAAAAAAGAAGTATTATTAAACATTTTCCAGTTTCTCCATTTCCTCATCTACCTCACAGTTTATCACAAAATCAAAACCAAAACAAACATCCAAATATTCACGTTCGTGCAGTGCTCTGAAGATGTAAAATATTATATACTATTATGGAGCATCACTTTTAAAAACAAACAAACAAAAAGCCCCCCCCCCAATGTTCTGTAAACATTCAAACTCAGAAGCCAGATTACAGTGATATGATGATTACATTGTAAGATGTGCTCCTGGCAGAGAAAGCTCACCTTCTCTCCTCCAGCGATGACGACGGATAGAAGCTGTTGTAATAGCACTCCGAGAAATTCTTGGAACTGTTGGAGTAACTTCTACTTTCAGTACCTTCTGGCCTTCTTGTGATGCATCAGGAGCATCAAAAGGCAGCGAATTCTTCATGGCATTTGCAACCTAAGACAAAAGTAAGATGCTGTACTACTACTGTCCTTGACTGCACTAACGGCAATATTGGATCTCCTGCCAGATACAGAAAGGAGAACAAGTAAGAATTGGTAATTATGCCAGATTCCCCTCAAGATGGAAGACCCCATGCCCAGGATTCAAGGTTGATTACATGGAAAAGCTCATCACAAACCTATTTGCAAAACCAGAGTTAATTTTCTCATTTTTTTTTGAGGTAATTAATTTTGTTCTATCTTTGCCATCTGTAGTGACAGACGTTAACAACACATACAGGAAGGTCTCCATCCAAAAGAGACTGCAATATGACAAGGCAAATACCATTTATGTTTTATGACAAGGGTGTCAATAAAACTAAGTCACAGCCCAAGCCAATGCAAACAGCCTTGTGCACGGGGGGACAGGGCTGATTTCCACCACACCTTTCCCCATACCACTCCCCACTCCTCCCTAAAAACAAGCCCAACAGAACCTAACCAAGAGGATTAGACTGCAAGTACTTGCAAGATTTATTTAGGGGAAAAAACAAATTGCAGCCTTAGCAACGAACATCAAGTCATTAAAATACAATTAAAAATAGGTTTCATAAAGATGAGTGTAACAGCCTATTATAAAGTCAGAAGTTACGTTTTGCAGTTTTGAGGAGAACAAGTGACTTCTTTTGGCTTTGATGTTTTAATTGTTTCTTTAAGTTTCCCATAAAATGCCTTTGGGATTAGAGGTTTACTTTAAAAAAGACAAAACCAACATTCAGTAATGCCACTTACTTTACAAGTAAATTGCTCAACAAAAGTGAACTTGTGTACCAGTTCCAGAAAAGCAAACTGGTTCTCTATGGCATGTACAATATTCAACAATAACAAAGCTGATGCACACAAAGTGTTACTTAAAGCTTCAAAATCTCCCCCAAAATCACAACCCATAAAATGAACACACCTTGATTTTCCAAAATTTTCTACCCACTGGAGCTGCTATCTTTTTTGAATAGATACCCTTGTCAGTATGAAAAAACAAAACAAAACTAAAAATTCATAGCAAATGACTTCTGCAGCATGACAGGAATCGTGACAGAGCATTTCTGCGTGTTGAACCTTTTAACAGTTGGCCTTTCTAGCAGCACAAACTGTACTTCTGGGGACTGAGGAAAACCATATGGAGATAAAAATCAATGCAACAGTAAATCTTTGAAACAATCTAAACAACCAGTCTGAATGAGTCACAGTCCTTGTCTGACAAAAACACCCTCAAAACCATGATCTTTCAGGTTGGAAAAACACTTGCTCACGATGTCTAATCCAGCACGGAAAGGCAGGAAAACAAACATGCAGCACAATTCAGACTTGGCAAGCCAAGTTTGCAGCTATCAATGACAAAGGAAGGTTGGTTTCAGGCCAGACAGCCACTCTTGCCTACCAGAAAGGAGCTCTAAGGAAAGAACATTCAATAAGAGCAGTAAGTGCATCTATAAAATACATTGGATAAAGATCAGCCAGGGACTTGCTGATCCATGGCTCCTGTGCACTGGACTTGGAAAACCTGTGTGTCCGTGCTCTGAAGACTGGGATTTCTGTCTGAAAAACATGCAGAACGCCTTGTTCAGAGGAAAAGACGGACTGGAACCGGTCTGCTCCCCAGGTCCAAGGTGTTACTAATTCTGACACTTGGTGATTAGTTTGGCTCTGTAGAAACTCTCAGGTTTCTTGACCAGTACCTGGTGTTTGTTAACAGAAATACTTTTCCTAAGCCAGAAAAGGCCTTTCCCTTGTGTTAACTCCTACCCTTTCCACTGCAGTCTCTGCGTAAGAGTGACAGAAGACTACTTCTACATCACAGATATTTCATAGCTTTCTGATGCTGTTTTTCCACTTGGGTTTTTTTAAGCTTAGGATTTTACTGCCTGTAGAAAAAAAAAAAAAAAAACCTAAGTAAATAATAGCATGGATCTACTAAATGGTCAAAAATGTTTCTCCTAGAAATAAACTCAGGGATCATGATGTTCCTCATTTTAATGATGACTGATGGTATTTCCATAATTACACAAATAGGTACCTGAAAGCAGGTATCTAAAAATAATCCTAATGTGGGGGTTTGCCTTAATATTTAATAGACTTCAAAGAATTTGCTGCTCTTAGGAAATCCTAGGCAGAAGCTGAACTTAGCAGCTTTCCTGTGAAGCATTCCAGATGATATTTATTTGGCACTAGTAGTTTTAGGTTTAAAATACAGTATTTTTATACTGCTGCTAAATTATACACATCTCCTGAACAATGCAAGGAGAGCAAAGGACTCCAATCTTTGAAAAAGTCAAATTGCTTGAATATACAGCATTAGGGAAAAGACATGCAGGTAATTTTTTAAATAAAACGGAAAATTTCTTCAAGCTACTTGTAAAAAATGTTAGTAAAACAACATAGGAAGCAGGCAATGATCAGAGTATTAAAAAAAAATCCACCTCCCCCAATAGGCCTGTATGCATATGTAGTAAAAACCTGACAACCAGGAAGGGGTAAAAACTGGTGATACTGTGATGTCACCAAACAATGGGATAGAGAATCAATAAGAGCTTTAGAAAAATAGCAAAGACATGCTAGAAGATTCTTACAACTAGAAGTAATCGCTAAGGACAAACTGATTAAAAATGAACAATGAAAACTAAAAATTGTCATATCATCAAGTTCCAGATCCTCCTACACACTCTTCAAATGTAGTAGTTTGATAGGATGGCCCAATTCAGCAGGTTCAATATTTAATTTAAAACTTTCAATCTGATGGAGTGATGACTCATTTCCAAAAGGAACCAAGTATTATAATAATTCAATGGATAGCAGGCATTTGAAATGCAGTAGTGTCAGAAAGCCTGTAGATAAATTGTACAGCCAATATTAATACCTTTGGAGAATAATTTTATGCAATTTAGTTCAGAAAAGAGTGATCTCAGATTGCCACATAAAAAGATTTTGCAAATCTGCTCCTTCGTCAGTTATGTAAAAAGCAGTGACATTTTACTGCTGGTTCTTCAGAGGAGGACTAAAGGCTTCTAGCCACAATTCTGATGCAAAAACTGAAACAGCAATCTAATTTACTTTATTCTCCTTAATTTTCCCTCTTCTTTTGATTCTCATTCCTATATCTGATAAAAATTTCTCCTCTCTTTCAACCTCCTCATCCTTCCCAGTCACATCCACCTGCATCCAGCCCACTTTCACCACTTTCCCTATTTCTCTTTTTTCATTATTAGAACAGCCAATACAGTAAAAACTGAAAAAAACCCACCCCAATCACAACTACTCCATTTTACTGCTGTTCCTCCAAACAAGGTAAAGATTAAGATCTGTGTGACTTTTATCAAACAAAATCTGGCACTGACTCTGGGATTGGAGCTCCTTTTCGCTTTCAGCTGTATCCTGCTGGTGCTTTCTCTACTTTGTTATCAGTTAAAACCCACAGCTTATTCTCAACCCTGATGAAGGTCTAGAAGCAAAGAAAACACCTTTTTTGCAACCAATGTCCTATAACATACAACTATTCAGTTAAGCTTCTTTGAACCACTCATCAGTAGCTTATGTCAAAACAACATAAACATTTTGAGCCAACTGTAATACATTAGCAAAATCCTAGCTTTCAGTCTCAATGAGTCCTAGAAGATCCCAACGCCCTGGCTTAATACTCAGCAGAAAAAGTATGGTATAAATAGCTATGTGGCAAACACCAGCTGTTAACAAATCACTTGCATTTGATAGCGCAGTGAATGCACACAAAAGCTTTCATTGCCAGCCCACTTCAGAAACACATCCATACTCCTCTCAACCAGGCCCATAAATTACAATGGATTGTTTCTTACCAGCAGGGGCTGTGAGTAGAGTTCAAGCTGTGCTCTGTAAATTATGTCCTCCAACACCTCCTGGCCAAGCTCCCACTGACCATTATATCTAAAAAGTAAAGACAGATATTTATCTTCCACATCTTATGAAAACAAACTTGTCCTTTTTTCTGCCCAAATCCAGCTTTGCACTTCTCAGCTTATGCAGAAAATTCATCAACTGTATAAACAACACAGTGTACATTCATTTCTTTTAGCACTACAACATATTTTATTACCTTCTTGGTGTATGTAACAAGAAAGCTCTATGTTCCCTCCAAACCAGACAAAATTGATGCCATAATCAGGACAAACTTTTAAAAAATGGGGCCAATATGCAAATGTTAATGCTACTTAGCAAAACTGAATTTGCTCCAGAAATATATTTTTGCTACCTCAGATGCTACTGACATCTAAGAGGTCTGCATTTCATCAGTTTATCTTGGCATCCAAGCTCTTTATGCTTGTGAATAGAAGGTATCTGTGGCACTGGCAAGGTGGAAAAAATTGAAACTAGAAGCCTAACTCTCTTTTGCACCTACTGCTGGCCCTTCATCACCTAATTCAGTGCTGACAAAAATATTTCCAAATTATCTGTTAGCTGAATAAGCAAGTAATGGGAAACACACTAATCGAGTACAAACTTATGTTATGACTCTAAATATTTTTTCAATTATAAAACAAGTGGCATTTATATTTTAATTCATGTAGAAGCAGACCTTTCTCTTTAAGTAAGAAAGACCTGTCCACTTACATGGCATAATAGACACCTGTGAGCAGCTGCACCATGAAGTCAGGGTCTAACACCACTCTACCACAGTGTTCTTTCCAGCGTTTCTCATGCTGCCGTGGAAATCCACTCACACACAGCCTAAAAACAACACCATTACAGGAAAGTATTAACTAAAATCACAGAGATTTTAGTTATTTCCAAATTTATTTTTTAAAATATAAATACACAACAAAGAACATCGTTATGTTGCAGTTTTGTAGCAGTGCCTTGATATGCGGCTCGATGACAGTCCAGTGTTGCTCCCATGTAGCTAATAACTCCACCTGTTTTCCTCAAATCATAACCAGCTTCTGGAGAACAGGGGTGGCAAGATGTTCTGCACTACCAGCCAGGAGACTCTCCCTACAATTCAGTAACTGAAACCAATTTTCTCTATAGGAAACATTTCCCTGGTACAGAAGAGAAGCATGCAAGTCACCTTACACCTAAAGTCAGATAACACACATATTATAGTCCTGAGAACTGCTCTCAGCTGCCTTGTAAGAAATATTTCTGACTATTGAAAAAAGGGCCTGTCTTCCTATATCCTGCCTATAGTAAAACCAGGATAATTTATTATATCCTTACTGCATCAGTTTCCTATCTGAATCTTCATCATGGAAGCAACACATGGCCACTGATACATAGCAACTGTGGCACTGTCTCCAAACCAACAGAAATCCCTTGCATATAAAATGTTGTCTTGCTTCTCTACTCAAAGAACAGATCTAATTTTCAGAAGTAGGAATATTAAACATATCTTGCAAATTTAGCATAGCCACAACTCAAGTGAAAATCATGGAAGCATACAAAGAACCAATCTATCCCCTTCAGAAAGCACTTTTTTTACTGGATGAATATTTTAAATATTCAGGTCTAGATGACCCTGAAGATTACCTCAAAGGCAAGTGTCTCACCTGGAACCCATCGTACAAAGTGACTGGTAAGAAGAAGCAGGCATGTAGACAATAGCTGAATTGTAACACAGCATAAGAAAGCTCAGCACCTCAAACCTGAAAAGAGCAAAAATCTTACATTGTTTCTATTCTTAATTTTTCACAAAAAATCTACAATTCAGTCTCAAAGAGCACCCTACAGGAAGAGGCGTCAGAAGTAAACACACAAATCCTTTAATCCTCTTTCATTGTAATTCACTAACTTGAAACAGGCTATCAAAGGTTCACTATAAACACTTAAATTTATTCTTCTGAAAATCCTGAAAGCCACTAGCATATGCAGGAACTATGAAGGAAACGAGATACGGCATAATATTTGGACAGTTCAAGAAGTGGAAATGTCTGCAATGCATTCAAAATTATTTTATCAGTTCTCCCAGTGCTGTCTTAAGACACAGGTAAAGCTAACAGTCATTAAACAGCAGGGCAATTTCTCTCACTCCTGGTTCTGTCTATCCACTTCGCTCTATTGCCTTTTTCCAGTAGAAAAAGGAGTCACAGCCCCTGATGCAAAGCTGAATTTTGTTAGACTTCCAGGAAAAATTGAATAGACAGCCATAAAATGAAAGATATTCCTTGCAGACACAGAAATGACAGAGAAGTTATTCTTCAAAATTAACTAGCAGAAGAACATACAAGGATGGAACAAAGAAAAAGAGAATTATACTCAAGATTACTAAGGCTGTTCTCTAGATTTATTTCCGAGCACTTAATGCTGAGAAAGGACTGATCACAAAATATTTTTATTTTGTTTAAGGATTTGTCTCCCTAGTGAAGCACCTTTAATATTAAGAGTACGTCCACCTACCGGTTCTGTGCTGTGAAGGTTTCTCTTTGAGGATGAAGATCACTGTAAACTACTCTGATAAGATCATGCTGACTTAATGCTCCTTCAGTTAAAGCCATGGATCCAATGGTAGAGGGCTAGAAGTAAGTGGTGGGAGAAGGAAGGAAGGAGGGGGGAGAAATTAAGTCGTAAGTAAAAATTCCCCAAAAGCATTAAAGCTCCCAACTACCTAAGGCAAAAGGCACACTAATCTTGTGATCTGTAAAAATGGAAATTACTCTAGAATACAGTAGATCTAAAAACATTACCTAGTTTCACTGTGATAAAGTGTACACACTTACAAGTAATACAGCAGGTGAGAGCAATTTTCAGCTTTGATTCTTACATATCCATGTACAGTTTGTTCTAATCACACAGACCTTTTGTCCAGAAACATCAGTGAAAGAAGCACACAACTGCAAGTTCTAACTGAACTAAGGAAGAGTTAGAAGGAAGACTGCTTTTATGCTAACATGTAAGAGGCAAAAAAAGCAGTTGCAACTACAACATAACTAACTCTATTAAAATGGGCAGTCTACAAAGATTTTTGAACATTTATATTCCTGTTCTTCTACAAATTCTATAGCATTCTATTACACTAACTGCAAGCTACAGACATTGAAAACTTACTACAAGAAGATGCACTTAAAATGGCCTGTGGCATCAAATGGATCGAGGTTCCATTCCTCTAATAGATTCAATTTTAATTTACCATAGTAGCTCTCTTACCTCATGATATATTGAGGGTTTAGATAATGAAGGAATAGTGAAAGACAAAACTTTGTTATTTCCATCTTTGTCAGCAATTTCCTGAATTAAAAACAAAACCAGAAATCAAACAGAAGTAAGGAGACAGGAGTTGGAATAACTTTCAGCTGTTAGAAGGAATTTAACAAATAAGTTAGATGTCCTGATCTGATAAGACTATTAACACCCTAAGGACTTCTGGCATTTGCAGAATATCAACAATATCAAAATACATAATTAACAAGTGGGAAAAGAGATCTATCACAAACTGCTCTGCAGAATTAGTGTGCAATACTTAAAAAAAAAACTCCAGCACAGGCTCTTTAATCAGTGAGACTAAAGACACTGACACAGAAGGGCTGATGAGTCACTTGCTGACAATGGGTAGTATTTCATAATAAATGCACCACAGAGAAAAGGTGAAATCAAGGGGACTGGCAAAGTTTCCTCAGGAGGAAACACTGGAGGAAGTGTTTTCTTCAAAGGCTTTCAGACTGGTCAGATTTTGTAGTTGCTAGGCTACTACATAAGCAAACCCTGCAGTTTTAAAAGAAAATATACTAGGAGCAATTACATAAGACTATACCAAAAAGGAGTCTAAAATCCTGCCTTTGCACTTTGTACAGCAAATTTTCAAACAATAAGCTCCAGTCATTCCAGTTTATGTAAAAGTTTAGCCCAGGGCAGCTCAGTATTTGTAGCAGGCTTCAAGGATTATAACAGGAGAATGGCTGACAGAATTTGTCAGAACACGGAAGATTTATTTACCCCTTTCACTTTCTAAGTATTCAGAAAATAACTTCACTCTCAGTCTACGTGCAGAAAAATATCAGCTTCATTAAAGAAAAATAGTGGAAGCCACCGTTCATTTTGAGGTCTCTTTCTTTCCAAATATGGAGAGAATGAAGAAATTACTGTCCTTAAAAAATATGAATCACCAACATGACTTTGAAATGAACTGCAGAACATTCTAGGAGGAGGAAAGATAAATGTACTACTTCAATCCAGCAGACAGTACAAAAAAATCCATTTCCAAGCAGTTTCCAGTGTTTTTTTCTATAAAAATAAATCTAAAATAACCAGATCTTCCAGTTGTTAGAGGTGATCTACAGACACAACTGGAATATATTTTAAGAATCACAGTTTGGCTATTCTGTGTCTTACGTGTAGAAATATAACCCACAATTGAAAGGAGGGGTTTACAACGACATTTCTTATGTGTAGAAATATAACCCACAATTGAAAGGAGGGGTTTACAACGACATTAGAAGGAAGGGTGATATTCAGAAGCGTATGCTTTAAGATCCTACACCACAGAAATTCCCAGTGGAGAATGTCTCTTGTGGCAGTATTGCTGAATTTATCAAACAGCCTCATAACATTATAAAAGCAAACATTTCCAGGCCAGGGTAAGGATGTAAAAAACTGCTTTTACATCCAATAGCCAAATTTAATAATTTACAGTTAGTTTTACTTATTCTCAAAACCACAGTTCCCCTCAAGACAGTTATCTGACTCAAATGGACACATGCATTCATCTGAGTGCTCACATGCAGAGTGGCTTCAGCACCAAACCACCCTTAAAAAAGACATGTTCAGAGTCCATGGGAGGGCAGGGGAGGTGGCACATCAAGACTGACTAAGCATATGAGCTTGACAATCATAAGAAGTCGCATTTTGCAACATTAAGAAGGGCTACCTGTTTGTTCCTTACAAACAGAAGTATATAAAAGTTTGAGAAAACCCATGAGGTGATTCTTTTCAGTGAAAATGTTTTTTCCAAAAAAGATAATTTAAAAACATGTTTTTGCAAACACATCTTTACTAAACCTTCATTACATTATGCTTTTCCCTGTATTAAACACACTTTCCTTTAAGCGTATTTTAATTTTAAATACGTTGTTCCAGTAATTTACTTTATTCCTAGCGGGCAGTGATGCCAAACTCCAGATCAAAGCTTTCCTCAGCCATTCCCACTCATCTCACTTACCAGGTTGTAAATGCCAAGCAGCAATGCCTCAATGCAGCCATTACTCTGCCTATCCCTGCTGGCAGTGAGACGCAGATAAACCCAGATCAGCTCTGGCAAAAACTGCAGCGTGAATCTCTTGAGTCGAACTTCAGAACTCCGATAAAGTTCAAAGAGCTGGTGGCAAACAGGCTCCAGGAGCTGTGGAAAGGCAAAAAAGGTAATCACTTACTGGTAGGCTTCTCTAATAAGGGACAGTGAAACAACAAATCTAGGGGCTGTATCATATAGCCACTGCAGTCAGTAAAAATTGTATTTCCTGCTGGCAAGCGAGTGAATCACACTGGTATCTGCATTGTATAAGGAGAACCATAAGGACAGACCTGAGCAGCACTGGTATGCAGTATTTGGACATGTGGCCACTACAGCACACCATGTGTGCTTTGATAACATTCTTCTCTAGGGCTGCCAGTACAAGATTTATTTTCTGTACAGGTACTAATTTAAGGCGTGTGACAGACGTGGTTTGAACTATGTGCACCGTAAAACTTTAGTGCAGTTGTAAGGTCTGTGGAAGCACAAAGGTTAAAGATCAGCTGCTAATGACAAGTCCATTGACAGAAATATGAATTAATTTCTTACCTATACCTTTTGAGTCTCAAAACCAATAACTGAGTGTGTTCATTACAATGCAAACTGATCTTTTCATTTTGAGTTGCAGTTCAGGTTTCACAAAAAGAATGAAAATAAAAGCCCCTATCAAGTCAGTGTGATAAAAGTATAAGGTAAACCTGCCATCTTAAGAGCCTACAATGCTAAACCAATACCTAAGATTCATCCATGGAACTGTTAGGGAACAGGAAAAAAAGCAGAAAGAACCACACTGAATAGTCTCATTCTTTCCCATGACTAATCAAGTTTTTATTACCAAAATCAAAACCTGAGGGGAAAAAAATTGAAAAAAGAAATTAAATTTCCAAGACAGATTTTTGTAATGTCTGTGACCACTACCTAATAATGTATTGCACCAAATGGGATGCTCTGACATAAGGAAAATATTCATGGGATTCACTGTCCAAAAAGACAGAGGCATACATATAATCTAAGACATCCATATTCATACAGAACAGCTACAGAGTCAGAAAATAGAGGCCAGAATCTCAAGTAATCTTTCTAACAGTACATGTTTCATGCAGCTCTCTTAGACATACAGATTAGATAAGGCATATATGACTCTCCTTTCACTCCCAGGCATATCCACCTGGGACTTTCAAAGCATTAGCAGCATATTTCATGGACTTTGATGCATTCTTTTTTCATTAATTTGTCTATTCATCATAATCATAGTACCACAAACTTCCTGTAGAATTGCGAGTCACACTTCTGCAATGCTGCACAAAGATATATTTCTGTGGTTTATTGTGAACCATCCATCCTTTTAAAAAACTTAGGAGTCCCTTGCTAACAGCAGAGAGACCAACATTTCTGCAAGTGAACAGCTGTAATGTTTGATAAATGTGCAATGCCATAAAGCTCTACAGATGTAGAATTTCACATACCTATATTTACACTTAGATATTTTACACTGGTATATCACAAACATAAAATATAAATTTGACAGAATTATCTATTAAGAGAGCATCAACCAGGAAACAATTTCATTTCCAACACACACAATATTCTGGTCAATGTAGCACACCATATTTAACCACTGATTACGTAAGTCATAACACGACATTTACGTAAAATAAAACTCATCTGTCAGAGAAATCTCTTCTTAAACAAGGCTCTGGTGTAAGTACCTTGTGTAAGAAGGTTCTGATTGACAGACTTGTTACTCTAAGCTAGAAGCCAGCATTTACAACGGAAGCAAAGAGAGCGAAGATAGATGACATTGACAATGTTGATACAGAATGAGAGAGGTCCAGTCATTTAGAACAAATGGATTTTTACAAGTTATATAAATCTGTCTACACACATAAACATCCATATTTATATCCATGTATAGAAAGACAGATAGAAAGATATAAAATGACCAACCACACAAGTTTTGGCTTGGGATCTAAATGACATTAGAAATCTGTAAAGCTTCTATTACAATCACTTCAAGGAAAAAATGGTACAGCTTTCTCATAGTATATTTATTCTAGTATTTCATACATGTATAGCACTTTATGTTCAAAAGAGGCATAAGTATATCCTTTCTTAATGATTATTTACTTAGTAGAAACTCCTATCTAAAAGTGACAAAAATTATTAAAACCAACTCTTACAGTAAATGTTCTAATCCTCAGATATAGAACTGTATCCTTGCTTTATGAAAGGCCTAACAGATTTCAAACGTTCAGATTTAAAAAGTGGCTACTGAGTAATTCGGACATCATTAAATAAATTTGTAGATTTTTCTTTAAAAGAAAATATGATCAAGAAGAGAACAGAAAGAAGAAAAATAAACCCCTGAGAACAAAACATGCCAACATATCTGCAGCGAGATGACAAGTGCAAGAAAAGCTAAAAATATTATCTGAAACCAGACATATACAATGGCAATGCTATAAATAGTACTCGTATTAGATTAGAGATGACAGCAGCCTAAAGCTGTTTCCTATTTCAAATTAGCCACTCTCATCCAAGTCCCATTAAAAATAGTGGAAAAGAAAAATTTATTTTAGCTAAGTCCAATGACGCTCAACCAGAGCAGTTACTAAGTTTATTCTAGCTACGTTCAAATGAAAATTTTATAAAAGTAGTCTTTTAAGACTAGGGAGACATTCTCCCTAGAAAGATACAAGCAATATCCAGTCAGTGGTGCTGCAAGCATTCAAATTCTCCTTATTTTTAGTAGTCATCATATTTGTTGTGGAAAATGTTTAACAACTGCAATTACTTAGGTAAAAACCTGTAACTACTATAGCACTTCCTGGTGTGTTCAGAGCTGTAAGAAAAGTTGTAAGCTTTTTCCACAAGAAAAAGCTGCCATCACAAAGATGCTACAACACAAATATTTTCAAAAGCACAAACATCCAGGATTTTCCTATGAAAGTACAGTATGATAGCCTCCCACCTGGAAACACAAAATTTGACACTCTGAGACAGAACAAATGTTTTCCTTGCATCCTGGTTATCTGGCTTTCCAAAGAGCCAGCCTCTTCCAAGTAATCCTCTGAATACACATACTGAGAAGACACTGGATAAACAGAGGAAATGGAGCTTTTGTCATCAGTAATGGGTGTATACACGAACTGGCACACATTTTTTAATCCCTAAGATCTTTCAGTCCAAAGTTAAAGCAAACCGAGTAGCACAGAAGTCAGAAAAAAATCCAAAGTAAAATATCTCTTACAATCCTCTCTTTTTCCTAACAAACAAAATAATTTTAATTATAAGATCTTTCCTATTAGCATAAGCAGCAATAAGCATAAAAAACAAATGACATTTTTATTGGCTTAAACTACAGCAAGCGTCAATGATCTAATTTTCACTCTTCATTTTATACCTCACAGAGATGCAAACCAGTCGTGTTTTAAGGAAGATGATGAATAGCCTTCCTTTGGCTTATTTTACAAGTTTCCCAAATCCTAAGAGTCACATCTTGAAGCTAAATATAATGCTTTAGAAAATGCATTACCAATATTGGAAATACCTGCCTTTTTGAAAAACTCAATTGTAGAAAATAAAATGTGCTTACTTTAGACTTAACTATAACGTAATGGGTGAAACCATTTATTATTTCAAGAGTACTGGGTCTGGGCTTGCTTGGCATTGCAAAGGTGATCTCACTATGTTTCACTGCTGCCCTGAGTTAAACCTAATTAGCACCACATGAATATTCAATATTTGAATTTCAGCAGTACAGTAACTTGACATCCATAGAGTATTGTCTACAGCCATAAACCAACCCTAAAAATTATAAGATTATCTGAAAAACAGTACTTCAAAAGCACATTACTTGTGAATTCCAATACTACACAAAAACCAATATATTATTCAGTTAAATTAGCTGTTTATGAGCAAGATCACTCTCTACACTTTACACAAATTTCTGCTCCAGTCATCTTTATCTTTATATTTAAAACGTCAGGGCACTTCCTCAAAGGCAAATAGCAACAACTGTATTTAACTTGTCAATATGCTTGCCTTCATTTAATAGCTCACAAACAGTAGACACCTGCAAAAGAGAGAAACAGCTTGGTTGTTTGGTTCCTAAATATGCTGACTCCATGTTAAACTAATAATCCTGGTCTTATCAAGATAGAATGATGTGATTCTAGAAAAATTCATGTTTGCCCTAAACAGTTTGCCACTTTCTAGAAGTTTTAAAAAATCAGTCAACTTTATGATTAAATTGCACTAAAGAATTATTTGCCCATCAAGTTCAAGAATCCAGAAAGAGTATTTTTATAATAGTCTACCACATGTACTTAATCTTCATAAACCATTAATTTCCCTTCTAACAAAAATGCCCTATAAAGCATATTTAAAAACCCCTCTCAGTTAGAGACAAATATTACTACAGAATAATGTAAAGTAATGAATTCACTCTGGTTATATTCCTCACAAGCAAATAACTTTGGAAGAAGTACAACAAGGAAATACATCCTGCCTTAACGAGTAGAACCTGAAGCTGGACATCTTTGTGTCTAGGATTGCTTATCTTACACGTGATATCAGAATCAGGCCCAAACAGCAACAGCTGTTCCAAAGAGTAATATCTGACAAGCACCAGTGAGCAGTAACATGAGATCACACTAAAAAGAGAGCCTTTTTGCAAATCTGGTTCTTTGCTCTTTAAATAAAATAAATCAAATGCTTATTCTCAAAGCAATGAGAAGCTTTTACATCTTCAGAAGTCTACACAAACAAAAATGCATAGACAACAGCAATGATGGCTTCAGGTTGAAGAGAGAATAACAGCAACTTTTCAGTACAAAGAAAAAGGTCACTATGCAGGATATTTATAATACTGAAATGAAGCTGACAGCTATGAAGCCTTTTTTTTCTTTTAAATTGCATGAGCATTATGCAATCTCCTTGAAGCTCAATCAAGCATTCGGCTTTCTAAAACAGCTGAGCTGTACTTAAGAAAATAAAGAACTTACTTGCTGTGTACACTACCCCTTTAATTTATAAATATATGAGAAGTCACAGATGATACACCAAGTATTTGTAAGCATTTTATCTAAAGTAATTGACATGTCAGAGAATGGTATGCTTGCACAATTTATTCAGAAGTTATTTTTCACACACTTGCCCAGAAATGCTCCTCACAGAAGCCAATGGGTTGGAAAGCTCAGTTTAACATCACTTGTGAAATGAATTATGTACAAGGTTAAACTAAATTTGCATATTTTGGGGCCCTGGTTCTGCTCTTGTTTACAGCAGTGTAAACCAAATTCCACAAAAGTGATACTAGTATAAGCAGGAGAAGATCTTGTTATCTTAATGGCATTTAAAAAATTGATTCCATCTTCCACTGCAATAAGTGACCACACAAAAAGTACATTGGTCTTTCTGAGCTTCATTGTAAGGCTTATTTTGTCTAAGTTATGACTGAAAGGTGGTTTCTGGGAACTGAAAAAAAAAAATCAAATTAAAAAAAAAAAAACCAAACTTGAGCCTCTCCCCCATAAAAAAACAACAGCAAAAAACCCCCAAACCAAAACACCAAAACCAAGTCATGACAAATAAAGCACAACAGTCAGCTGTGGCAAGGAGAACCTAGCAGACAGCATAAACAGTATTTTTGGAAGCAGATCAGATTGTGTATTACTAGAAAGGCATTAAAGTAACAGTTAAAAAACAAGACACTAAACAGATGAATGATACCCATGTTGGACAACATTAGAAAAAATAAACAATCTTCCTCTCCTTTAGTTTCCCCAGGTTCAGTTGTAGAGGTGAAAGATCCAGGAATGAGAATAAAAATAGTGTTTTAAAATCTCCTACCTCATTGTTTGGGTCTTGAATGACCTTATAAAGAGCTGGTACCAGTGGTTTTTTTCGGTGCAATGTAGCTGCATAGCTGGAAATTTGTGATTCAGGTAATGCCTAAAGAGAAAAAAAAAAGGTTACTCTGACCAATAAATGCTTCCAAATATTCAATATCTCCACAAAAGAATGAAGTCTCATCTCAACATCAAAGTCCTGAAGTTCAGTAAATTTTCAGACTTGTAAACTAATCATTGAGTACAAGTCCTTCTCCACACAAACAGCATTTCAGAGCACTTAACCACTTTCAGGGTTAAATCCAAAAGCAGCTTACATTCATCTTTCGTAAATCATTTGCTCTAGTTTGATATGAGGACTCTCTTTCCTGACAGCCTGTATTTAACAGGACCTTTTTGAAGACTTTATCAAATCAACTCAACTTATTTAAGAAGCTTGGAGAGTATAGAATGAGCATGGACAGCCTCGAGTCTTCCCCAAGCAACCATGTTTGTGGATTTTACATCCTTGGAACTTAAGCAGATTTCCAACAACTGCACATAACAACTTACTCTCATCAATGATGTGAGCAACTACTAATTCTTGATTTAAATAACAGACTAATTTCTTATCAGTAATGAAATCCTGTTTTCTTGTTTATGCATTATCCTTTATTTCACTCAGCATAATTATCAACATGCAAAATAGCTTAAAAATATTTCAAATTCTTCATGATGAAGCAATCTTATGCAGATCATAGGGGTAAAAAGTAAAGTATTTTTCTTTGATTTTTTAAAAATTTCAAATAAATATATATTAGTTATTTTTCAATTAAAAAGTTCCTCAACTGCAAATTTGGGCAGCATCATCCAGCTGTTAGTTAAATTCTATCAACTTGACCCACACAAAATACACATTTAAAAGACCACATTGCTATTGCAGTGTTCTGCTCTACAATAATAAACAATAAAAATAAACTACTATTAGAATTATGCATTACATATTACGTACCAGCTAACTCAATTATATAGCCTATGCATGCTTTATGCATTATAAGAAATTGAAAGATCAAGTAATAGATATTTAAAATGTTAATTATTTGATATTAAAAAAAACCCACTACTATGTTTAGTGGCATTAAGCCAATGGTTTAGATATCATTGATCTTCTCAGTTCACCTTGAATTCTGACAGCCATTCTTCCACCACACCTCGTTCTGATCCCAGCATTTTCCTACTTCTTTTGCTTCCCTCTTACCTTTAGAAGAAATAAAAAGAAGTTAAATATTAGTTATGGTAGGAAAATTTAGTTTTTTACTCCTCTGGGCAAGGAACTGCTTCAGATTTCTAAAGCATGTTTAAACATCCTAAAATACAACAAATTCAGAAATAACATTAATTTAAATTCAAGTAACACTTGAGTGACTTATTTCAGCAGAACCACTGAAAAACAATTCTCTAAAATAACAGAACAACTAATTGTATCTCTGCAAACAAAAGTTTACAAAGACATCCTGATACCATGTCAGAGTGATACAGGTATATAATTTAATTTAAAACATCACAGCACATGCTACAGAAGAGCCTGAGTTCCGGTTCACTCTGCCTGAAAAAAAAAATGCAACATTCAACTTTACCTCTTTAAAGAAGTCAGTTTTCTAAAGGAGGAAGAGGAGAAGGAATGCAGAAATTTTTCAACCTGGGATGCATTTGTCAAGCCTTCAAGTACTGCCCCGTTTTCTAAAAGATAAAAAAAACATATGATTACAAAATCAGGAAAAAATATAGTAAAGTAAAACAAGCATTAATGTAAACATTTTTTGGCCTTACAAACTGAAGTTTACCAAATCCTCCAAAGTCCACATGAATCCTTCTGCAATAAAGCAATCTGTCATTCAAAAAAAAAGGCTCAGTGTTTTAGCAGGAGGAAGGGAGGAATTGCCTTCATCCAAAAGAAAGGCTTTTATGACTTACATAGAAAATCCTTCTGTTTTAGTGAGGCACAGTACTTACAAAGAACAGAGTAAGATGAAAGAAGAAAGTAATAATTTTATAAAATGTGAACTGAATTCTCCCTGACTTTGGAGAACATATAATTCTTAAATTGAATATATTAAAGACTCTCCCATACTATAATTTCTTAGGTACATATTCCTTACAGAGCCAAATTTTCAGTGCTGTTGTGAAAACCACGTATTACACCAATGTTCACCTTTTGCTGAAGAATCCCTCCATAGTGAGCCTGAGGAAAACAACACAGATAGGAGCAACTCTAGGTATATTAGTGGTTTTGCCATGCATTTAGCTTCAAGCTTCCCTATTTGGGAAGCTCTTTCAGTGTAAATCAGCTTGAGAAGCACAACTGCTGTATCAATACAGAAGCAATCCACATCTGCTCTGGCTACATTCACTGCCGGTTCAGTTTTAGGACAAATCGTCTCTCCCTTTCAAATTATTTGCCTGGATATCAAAGACATTTTTAAGGACTTGCACAAAGAAGCAAGACAGGCAGCTGACGGACTGCCAGCACACAAGCTGCACTCACCCTGCACAGGAGCACTGAGGAAAAGCAGGGTGAGCCCCTCAGCTCGGTGCCCCATCCTGCTCCGCCTGGGCTGGGCTGCTCCGGGCGCCTTGGACGCTGGTCCAGAGGCACATGAGCACAGCAGCTGTGGGACTGCCTCAGCCTCACACACAGATGACTCTCTGGGATTTTCAAATGGCCATCTGGAAAGCACACCTCATGCTTACACTCACTCCCTGGTTTGCTACACCTTTGGGGGGAAACTTATAAATATATCAAACACTGTGTGGGTGTGTCCCTAAAGTAAACTGGTTCAATACAATAAGCCCTGTGCATATTTATTCAAGGTTGAAGTAGCCTGAACCAAGAGTATTGAATTTCATTTCCAGAGTGTTCACATCTCTTCCAAAGCAAACATAGAGGGAATATAAGAGATTTCTCATGTTTATTTTAAAAACATTACCTTTTTTTTTCTACTATGATTCAAAGGTTCTTATAATATATAGGAACCATAAAAAACTAATCAACAATTTAGTTATTAGTAGCAGTAATAATAAAACATTCCAAAATATTTTTACATATGGTCTGATGAACATTTCTTAAATACTGAACAAGTAAGCAAGTTTGAATTCATACTAAAGCATGGAACAGGAAAAGTTATAGTTAGGAATGTAGTCACTCAATGTTAAAATCAAATACAAAAAATCAATTACCAAAAAGCTTCCCCATAAAAGCACCTGAAGGGATAGTTTAAATATTTTCTCCTAAACTTACTCATTTGGCATAAACAAGCAGAATATGACACATAAGGCTGTTAAATTAGACCTGGAATCTTTATGCTTAATATTAAAGCTACAGTAGTCTGTTCTGAAGGAAGTCACAGTCTTGCACTGTGCATCTCTCAATTACGGTTAAGAAACAGAATTCTACCAAGTCAGAACACTCTCCTTGATCATGCTATGCACACAAATCATGGAATCATAGAATGACCTTGATTGGAAAAGACCTTTAAGGCCATGGAGTCCAACCACTGTGCAACACAGCACTGCCAACTCCATCAATACACCACGCCCTTTAGTGTCACACCTACCTGGGTTTTTAAACTCCCCAAGAATTTTTGATTACAATAAAAGAAAAAAAGAGTCAACTATGCTCATCAGAGAGCTTGTTTTTCACTTACATTTAGAAGAAACATATATTGAATACATTATTATTTACCAGTCTGCATTTAAACCAAGACTAAGCAAGATAAATTTGCAACTCCAAAATGATTACCCAGATAATCTCAGCCAGTACCAACTGCTACACTGTAGTGTAGCAGTGGGGATTAGAAAGAAAAACATGCCACTGATTAGATAATATTTAAGAAGATATGATTATTTAAGTATGCAGAAGGTTTTTTGTTGGTGGTTTGTATTTTATTCAGGGTTTTTGTTTGTATGTTTGTTTTAAAGAGGCCAGTAGTTTATACTGGTTTAAACATACATGGGTGAGATTACATTACAGGACATGAACTTCAAAATGAGTCCAGCTCTTGGCCATTTTATGCTAGATGGCAAAATGCATATAATGCAATTTTTGTACTACTTGCACAATGAATGAAAATATTATGTATTTCTATCTTAAAGGCCACGAGAAGAATAATTTGCATTTAAAACCTTAACTGTGTCAGCCAAAAGAATAAAGCTTCATGCTACATGATTTCTTCACAATGTTATTTGTGTAAGGGACACTATGGACTGACAAGTCTAAAAGAACAGAAAACTCTATTATCAATTATAGCTCGTTCTTCCAAGCTACGTAAACACTCCTCTCATATCTATAATTCATTACTGAGCATGGAAAGAAATGTATTTGAAGAAAGATTTTTCCATGCTGCCTCTGTAAAAAAAGTAGTGTGGAAACCATCAAGAATGCATCCTTACTCTGAACTAAACATACTTTCAGTTTCTTTGATTCAGCAAGTTTGTAGCTCTGTAAGAGGAGCACCTGTGTTAGACATGATTAACACCCTGGAAAACAGAATAGATAGAAGACAACATAGGATGAGGTGGTCAGAAGTACACAGGAAAGAATCTTCCCCACCACACACCCACATTAACGAGACTGGGAAACTCTGGAGGAAGAAAACCAGGCAACATGCTGATAAATGCAGTTAACAAAAGCACAATTGGAACTTCTCGTGATGAGCTATTCCTGAATGCAGAGGTGTAAAAGACTAAATGGAAAAAGACTAGATCATACGTTTGATGATGTAATAAAAACATCTGTTCAGGAATGCATCAGCAGCCAGAGAATAAATAAAGATGCTTGATCACACAAAGTCATTTAAAGTAAATCTGAAAATATGAAAGTAGAGCATACAAAACTGGTAAAATGTTCTTATTTGAAGTACCAGCCTACATTTGTTGCAAACAAAATATGTATAAGGCAGAAAAATGTTTAAGAAGCAGTTGAAGACAAGGATTGTGAAAAATAACTTTTAAACTGGATATGGGAATAATTTTTTTTTAAAACAGAGAAATAAAGGGCTCCTTGTCTTAGAAGCTCATGGAATTAAGTGGTTCAGAAGGTAGAATGGACTTTTTCTTGTAACAGAGTAATAAAAAATAAAATGTTTGAATGCACCAAGATAGAAATCTTAGACTGTTAACAGTGTACTGCTTCTCACACTTTAACTTACCAAATAACATGAGGACAATAAGAAGCTATTGTAGATAAACACTGTAATACCTGTTTTACATAGTCACTTCTGTGGAAGACCAAAGTAAAGAAGAAAACTTAATGCTGTAAACTAGCACTTCATTGACATGCTTTACCAAAAAAATTATCTTAAAAGCAACTCCTTGCTTAATCACTCAGTATATAGGTGTATACAGCTTCATCCAGCTACTCTAAAGTTATATACCAGGAGATATTAAACAGCCACAGCATGGTCTGTTTCCACACTAGAAAAGGGTCTCACTCTCACGCTAATCTAATCCCAAGAAAAAATAAAACCAGCCTTGGAAATGTTCAATTTTGGTGGATAATTTCTTGTACTTACTTAAAAGTATATGTATTGTAATATACATCTTTTATGATAAATACAGTACATATACCATTGTGATTTCCCTGTATCCACATACACAAACATATTATTCTACCAGAATCCTATTTAGGAGACACTTAAACTATCATTTTGGTAAGAACATAAAATAATACATTCAAAAACTATTGTCCTCAACAAATCAGAGCTACAACTACAACTTGCCATTTGAAACAGGTTCAAGCATTCTGCCAGAATTCTCTTGGCCATACAGTTCCACAGTACAGAGAAACAAGGTAAAAACTGACAAAGACAGAAAGAAGCAGAACCTTCTCGGGACAGTTATTAATTTAAATTGTCAGCTCAAGCCTTCTCCTTAATAGAAAGAGTACTCTTCCAACTCTAGTTTTTAGGTAATTTAATTGCAAGCTTCAGCAGACAGGCACGCATTCCAACTTTAAAATATAAATGCTGATGTATTCTTTATGTGGGATTTAGGTTGCCAGCCTTATTAGACAAGCCTTAGTCATGCAAAACAACTTGGATAAGACACTACTTCCCTGCCCACTCTGACTCACTAGTAAAAACCAGGCTAAAAACCTTTCTTTTTGGATATCAGCAACAAAGAAAGTTATGTGAAAACAATGGGAGAAAGCCTTACCACAGAAAAGTCAAAGATGATTGATAATAGTCTTGTAAACTTTCATGGTACCATACTTGCACAGTAAGATCCATTTCTTATCAAAAAGGTCAGATCAATTTCAGCAGCTGCCAAAAAAGGGGTAAAGAAAAGGTACAGCCCATCTGTTCCAAAAAGCCTCCTCTAAGTCATTTTCAGCTCTAAATATCTTCTGTGCTTTTTCAAGCACCACAAAGCTCAGCTGCCAACCTTCTATCTTTTTACCATTCCTACAGTAAAACTGCTTTACAGACACAAAATTGCTGAAGACAAACAATTAGGACAGTGGGAATGAAAATACAACACTGAAAATAGACACTATATAACAGTTTAAAAAACTACTTTAAGGTTGATGTTTTCATATTATTGCACAAAGTAGTTGTAGAAAGCTACAGAAGTCAGGCGACTCTACAGAGAAAAATTTTAGTGTCTCATAGAGGCAAATAAGCAGAACCTGAATTAAACACAATTGTAAACTCATAGCTAAATCCCTCTCCTAGGAGTTCATGCAACAAATAAAGAAGAAAAGAGTTGAGATAATCACGAATGTGGAACAGGAAATTGATCTTCTGCATTCAAAGAAAACACTCCTCTACATTACTTACAGAATTTTGGAAACAATAATAATAAAGAAATTATCCTGCAGCCTTAAATACCATAAAACACACATTAATTATTCTATGATAAGGACCTGACGCACTTAAAAATATATATATATACACACACACGTAGGTTAGCCACAGAAAAGTTACCTTATTCTCTCAGCACCAGTTTCCTTAGAAACAACTTCACATAGTCATCCTACACAAAAGCTAAAACATTCTCTCGTCAGGATCGTGGTGATAACCCATCCTACGCCAGACAATACAGGTTTGTCCTCCCTTTGCAGCAGTTCATATGCAGTAATTCTTCCTGTGCTTGTTTGTCTGCATTACCCTCTTCGCTTACAAAAACATTTCCATGCAAACTACTTTCCGTGTAACCCTACCTCTCCCAAACACCTTCTCCTTCATGGTTTTGGTTCATGAAGTAAATTAAATTTAGATAAGTAAAGATGCAAAATGCATAGTAAAAGAAGGAGCCTAAAAAAAAAAAAAGCTTCAGCAAACTAACACTTGCAAAATCACAGTTAAGGTGGTCTTTTTAAGGCACTCTGTGCTAACTACTAAAAATGAACAGACACAGGCGAAGAGAAATCTTGAAACAGAATTTCTGTGGGAACAAAACCAAAACAAAATTCAAACCCATAACAAAACAAATCAACAAAAAGATACACTACCAAAACCTCCCCAATATGCACTTTGGAATAAGACTTCAAACATTATGCTAAGATCACTATCTGGTCTGTAAAGGAAAGAAATTAATGCAGAAACGTTCTAGAAATACCAGCTGAATATTCTAAGCAGCTTCCCACTTTTGAGCTGTAAAATCGTCACTTGAGAAAAATAAATGCCTGTTATATTATAAAAATGTCCATTAAAAAGCTGAAGCCAATTCCAGACCACATCTAAATTCAAATACCAGTATATATTTCTCATTGCAGTATTCCCTACCAACTGTAATTTCCACAAAATGGAATTTAGGTTACATATTCATTAACTAATTTACCTAACCTCCTTTCTTCTACCCTGTTCTCAAAGAGATCTAACCCAGAGGATCCTCTGCTGAAAGTAATGAAACCCCTTATTCTAATCTTTCCAACTTCCAGATGGTAAAGCCTCCACCTCCAGGAAGAGGAGTGTAAATAGATTAAGCTGAAGTGACAAAATTCCCCCATCCATACACTTACTTGCACATTCACAAATTCTTAAATGAGTGTAATCTCCAAATTTATCTGAATTTACCTCAGTTATAGCTAAAATTATGTCATCTTGCTGACTTTTAAAAAATGATGCGGTAAGAATACAAAGTTCCAAATAAACTTTAGAAATGGCAGAGTTAAAATTAAGATCCATAAGAATTAAGACACTGTTTTACTGCATGATGCCATAAATTTCATCTCTGACTCAGATGCTTCATTCACATTTAAGATGCATGGTTTTCAACGATAAACTTAGTTCTGATTAATATACTGGTCTTACCTTTTCATTACAAGTTCCCAGGCTTTAAAAAGCAAACTCAACAAATGTAGTTAAATGAAACATCACTGATCACACCACTACTCATCAAGATGACACAATTTCAGAACAGCCCAGATCTATTCTGCTTACCTATTGGAATATATGAGCAAGTTGAACCCTACAAACTTACAAGAAGGACTTAAGTCGCATACAGAGGCTGTTCACTATTCAGAGGTAAAGCAGTAGCATCAAGAATTCTGAAATCTAAGATCTGCTTCAATTTTCACAGTTAAAACCGTAGCTGCCTTTAGCACTTCCAACTGTCACTGCAGAGGAAGCAACTTGTCTTCTTCCATGTCATGCATCACAGCATGAGTTCAGTGTCAGTCATTTTCAGTCTCATGCTAGTTTTCTGAAAGTTAGAGAGGGGTTTTAAGAACTGCAAAGAACAATCTCACAAAACGGAGAGAAAACCACTGTTAATTTTATATTGAGATTAGACAGACTGTACAAGTCAGAATTTCCACCCATAAGAAATAAAACATGTACCTGACTATGTTAATTCTATATAATGCAATCCATCAAGAGCTGTGTGAACATCAATGATTAAGATATTTGACCCAACTGATTAAGGTGATGGTACTACAAAAATTGATGCTTATAACCAGCCCTACTATTAACTCCACTAGGATTCCTCCAGAGCAGGAAATTACACAGCTTTTGTTGGACCCTCCTTCACAGAAAACAGGCAAAGGAATTGTGTCTGTAAAGAAAATGTAACACTTTTTCATCACCTTATTAGAAGCTCTCATGAAACTCTGAAACTCAGCTTACTATAATTGGCACTCTGTGCCCTATTACTTGGAAGCATAAGCTGCTTCTCAGTGAAATAACCATGTGAGAATTAAAACAGTAGTAAATGTAAATTAGTGTAACAAATACACCAAGTACCCCCTTTGTCTTGGTATGAGTTTAATAATTCATCTTCACTGCTGAATAGTTAAACACAATGCATATTGTTTACAGTCATTATTCTTCTACTGTTAAACCAACATTACAACAGAATGCAAACGAACCAGTCATAAGAAAAGGACTAATTAATATTTTACTGTGAAATTATTCGTTTTTCATGTATTTTTAAATAGTGAGGACACTAAGTTACTAACATATGTGGGGGTATTACTTGGGGAGGGTGTTTGGATGTTTTTTGTGCGTTTTTTAATCTGAAATTTAAATTATTTCTTTTAGAGCAAAACTTCATATATAATATCTTTAGGAACACAACACAAACACAGAAGAAACAACTTAAATAAACTCAATCTTTCATGCATCATATTGTACAAATCAGGCGAGATTTTACACAATATTTTTCAGTTACCTAAGCTATAGACCAGTATAAAAAATAAAGTAGTGTAAAACCACAACAAACAACAAAACGAAACAGAGACAAAAAGAAAACAGCCTTCCACAGGTGCTTGATGACTCCAGTTGGAATACACAACCTTTTTTCCTCCTCTCACCAACACCGCAGAAACAAGAGCAAGATCTTAAATGCACACTACTATTTTCATACATATTTTCTAATTATTGCCTGAACAAAATTAAAAGTTTTTGTCAAATAGTGTCCCAACACATATTCAGAAAATTTGAGTCTTTCAAGATTATGAAAAATTACAGATTTGACAGGCAGCACTGAAAATCCATGCAGCAAACTTCACAGCTAAGCTTTTTTTGTGTGTGGACAGGGCAGTGGAACTTATGTAGAGATGGTTAATTTTACCATGTTCTAGGTTTTCAAACATATTTCCTTGCACTCCAAAAAACCTCACTGAGAACTCAATGTTCTAATCTTCAGGCACTTTTACATAACCTCATCCATACACAGAGATATTCTGGGTTTTTGTTTGTAATACTGAACAGTTTTCCCACTTAAAAACAAAACAAAAAAACCAAAACAAACCACCTTCAAAAGCACTTGGTAAAAGAGAGCTTTTTCTTTCCTCAAGTTTCTGGAATAAATTTACCCTTGGTAAAAGACCAGAGATGGCCTTATATGCATAAGGGGTTATGCTACTACTTTTTGCAACATTAATCATCTCTGAGCAATTACTACATCTACTTCAAATGAAATACACCCACATAAACTACACTAAACATAAACAGTTTCTCTAATCTTTTACAGGTACTGCTCATCTGGGCAACAGTTATGACCTTTTACTTTTTTATTAGTTATACTGGCATAGAGCAAATTCAGTTCATTCTCTTCAAACACAATCAAAAATTTTTAATCAAAGCCTGAGTTTAATTAAAAGCCTGCTCTGTTTCCCTATGCAATTGTGCTGATAGGGATCAGCAGCATTTACCAAAGTTCAAGCAGCAGGCACCTGAAATTGCTAGATTACACATTTTTGGTGTAAGTAATATACTCATCTTTCATACAGCATGCTCCACAGTCTTTCAAGGGCAACTTAGAGGATTTAGAAATACTGAGGTCATTGAAATGCACAGTGAACCTGCAGAGAGAACATGGAGTAACTTCTCAAAAAGTAGGGCTGATCCAGTATAAAGCCAAAAAAAAAAAACCTGAAGGAAAAACCCTCACCCCCAGGACAACAAAAAAACGCCGAGAACAAGCCAAAACCAACGCGCACAGTCCACATGTGACCCCTTCAGCACATGAAAAAACTGTTCTGAACAAAATACAGACCCAGACCTAACACCCCTGTACTTGCAATTATGTTCAGATTTGCAAGTTAAGATGATTACACCACAATTATTTCTTATCGGTGAGCAGCAAGGGTTTCATACTTGGAGGGAAATCCTTGTGCTTTTTGCCTTATCTGCCAGCTATCCAACTGGCACTTTGAGAAGATTTTCATAACATATTTTAATAATTTTATTCCCTACTCAGTTCTATCTGCTTCATTTGAACTACTAAAACCAAGAAGATGGTAACTTGATTCCCTGCAATAAAAAAGGAAATGCTAATAAAAAGCCTTTCCATTTTCCATAGATGTGACACATATGCATAAACATGCAGAATTTACTCATAGCAATCTTACATATATCAGAAAGCACTAAAGTCTGCATTCAGAAAGACAAAGAGATAATCATTTCAATCTATTCAAAGTCAGCACATATTACTAAAGTAGAATGCCCCAGCAGTTCATAGAAATAGCAACAAAATTACTATTAATAGGATTCTGCATAAAGCCAAGAAAAGCCTGCATCCTTTTCCTGTAGGAGAGATATTTTGTCTTTCAGAAGTGGGTACACTGGAATATTAATTTGAAATACATCAAAACTTGATAGAGCTGACAATGGACAACATAGTGATTAAGGTTTCCTAATTAGCATGATAATGTCCATTTAAGATTTATTCCCTCCTCTCTCTCACAAGACCAAAAATTTATTATCAAAATAAGCCATCAAATACAGTAGTTGGCAATCATGGGAGTATCATCAGCAGAGAAGGGCAATGGACCATCACACCCATACACATCTCCACCAGCCAAGTGTGATAGGATTCCTGCAAAATGTTTCAGTAAAATGACAAGAAGCTGGGCTAAGCAGCTCCTTCCTTTTCAAAAAAGAAAAGAAAAAGACATAACAGTCCACTTCCCCACTGACCAACAAATCTTTAGGCTTTCTGTATTTATTAGACAAAATTAGTATCTAAAGGTGCTGTACTTCAATTTTTTCAAACTCCTTCTATTTTCATATGTTGAACCTACCTAGTTTTCTGTCTTTAGCACAGACCAGAACCTGCAAGTCTAAGAAGAAGGGCACAGAGGAAATAACAGAACTAACCTTTGAACATTTAGTAGGGGAGGGTTGGAGGGGTGGCACAAATCAGCACAATACTCAATTACACAATTTCAGCAGCATCAATGCCAGTTAGTATTGGCTGCTGACCCCTAATTTGATCAGGAATGCCTCCACGATCTTAACTTGATTAGGACTTCATGCACAACCCCACTGTTGCATATTTGTTTTTCTGCCTTAGTATCTTAAGTTTTACTCAATTTAAACACTGAAGTAGCTAGGTAAAAAAACTACAAGGTTAACACATAAGCATTATTATGGAATTTGCTAGAGCATCTTCAACCATTTCCCTAAAAATGTCAGAGTTTAATTTTCAGCTAATGTGGCAAATTAAAAGCTGGATATATAGGGCTAACATTGTAGTTTAAATTAAGAAGTAAAATTAGTGCAGTAGTTTTAGTTACGCCATGTAAACGGCAACATTACTGTGAAAAATCATATTAAACCTGCAGATAACTGAAGGGATTTTATCCACAGAGAGGAAAAAGCAAAGCATGTAGTCTCTCAGAGTTTAATGCCATGATTTCTGAAACATAAGGTATGCGGAACACAGCTGCCATCTGAATGATTTAAACACCCAGATGCCCCAGTAACATTTTTCCATGGCTGAGGAAACAAATGCAACAAAGTCACAAATTGCAACATCCAACAAAGTTTCATTTCTGCACCCACAAGGAATGACTGCATGAGTATTTTCACCAAGGATGCAGAAAACGTGCACATTCTGAAAGCAGCGATTGCTCTTACATGACCACGCATAGTCCAAGTCCACTCAACACCTGCACAAGCATAAGGGCATCTCAGTTATTTCTGCAACTGATCCTTTGGAGACACACAGACAACAAGCCATGCCTAAACGGTTTTAAAAGTTTTATTTGCTGTCTCAACTTCTAAGACAAATTGTAGAGAGAAGAAAGAAAATTTTGTTCTCTCCTTCTCCCCAAACAAACAAAAAGCAAGCTAGGAAGTTTTCTTATTCAACAGATACAGAGGCTTCTCTAACTCATGTGGTGTTTACACTAACAGGGGCGAAGGCAAAGCTGAAGACTCAGAACACATGAAACAAGTCTTGGCAGACACACAGAGCTAAGCAAACAGCAAGGCAGTAGCCTGCTCCAAGCCTTCCTGTTCAATGGAGAATCATGCAATGCATGTGACACCTGTGATTTTAAGGACAGGCTGTTGTCACAGGATGTCTATGAAAATAAACAGTGCAGATACACAGTTTATGAATGCTTAGCTTAAACCCATTTGGTATTTTAGTTATTTCTTTTCTATTTGCATTCACTTAACCTCCAGTCCAAGATTCCTATCTCTATTTGCATGTCCATAGTTAACACAGAACTGTTTCAGAGATTTTCATGAAGCTCTTGCCACTCTGACATGGCAAGATTTGCACTGCCATTTGCTGCAGTCCTATTAACATGAGGAAAACTATCAGAACGGCTCATATGAAGCCTAACAAAATTAGCATCTCTCTTCCCAAGAAATTGCCACAAATATGTTTTAGTAACTTCCAGAAGCTTGAGGATGCTACTATTTGAAATTATTGCACAGATGCAACACTGGAGGCCATCAAGTACGGTGGTTTGTCAATTACATAACTACCAAACAGAACAAATACATAATTAACAATCTAGAAGCAGTTTTGGAAGCTCAGCAATTTTGTCTAAGGCCTGTTCTATGCTAAGAACAAGAAACAAGCATGTTAAAAAAACCCCAAACTCACAGGCATAAGGATCTAGTAATTTTTCCACTTCACATTTAAACCCCCCTTGCTCTCCCCTCTGTGTCCATATTTAGCTTACATCTCTGTGCTGTTTTGGCTCAACAAAACATCTTTAAAAAAAAAAAAAAGGAATGGAAAGTTCTCTGCTGTTACACAAAGAAATATGAGCTTGTGCTGCGATAAATCCTTTGTAAGCATGCCTTACATTTCTATGTAAAAGGGCACATTACTATCATTTAAACTCAATCACCTCTTGTGTAAGCCTTACATTTCTATGTAAAAGGGCACATTACTATCATTTAAACTCAATCACTTCTTGTGTGACACAAAACTTACACTTCTTTATAAGTTTACTCTTCACTACAGTAAAAGGACTTTAACTAATTATCTGTCTATCCCACCACTCCAGATACTAAAGACCACTACAACATCCATTCTATGTAGGGAGCTTCCTTTAATTACCATTTTTAACTGCATGTGTCTGCAAACCTAAAGCAGGAAGAACCACAGTGATACACTGAAGCATCAAGTATCCTTTCAAAAAAAGCGTACCTCTAACCCAAAGTAATAAACAGATATCAGAACTCAAAGTTGAGCATTTAGATTTTCGTTCTTTGCCCTACTCTGATGGCATGTACCAAGGTGCTTGATAAATTGCTCACTCCACCCCCTCTGTAATTAAGTTTACATAAAAGCCTCCTACTTTCTGAAACATGTCTTGTCTAAAAGGTGATTGATCCTCATGTTCAGCCATCACAATGCAAAATGGGATGGTGGAATCACCACTATAGCTTACACATGGGGCACACCAGTCTTAAGATACCAGACCTCCACAAAGCACATGTTTAAAAAATTAATTCTAATTCTAGCTAATTTTTTTATGTGCAGGAAATACAATATTCAGATTTACAGATACAAGCTAACTTGAGCTGTTTCTACAACAAAATCTGTTATGCTTATGCCCATGTGTCTCCATGATCTTGTGCTTAGGATATTTAGGAAAGTTACTTAAGTACTATGGACTTCTTCATAACCTTTTCTAAAACAACTTTTCTGCCTTGTGGCCCTATTCCAAATCAGAACAGAGGCAGGCATGCAGAAGGGCTGCTCTCCAGCCTCTCTCCTTAGACTCAACACATCCCTTAAACCTAAAGGAAACAAAAAAGACAAAGCAGAAACTAAGAGGAGATGTAAAGAAGAAACAGACACGAGAAGTCTCAGAAAAAACCAAACTATTTGAATAAAAGGAAAATAAATTAAGACAGGAAGGAAAAAACGCAAGCAAATTTTACACATATTTCAGCTCATTATCTTTCAATCCAATATCTTCTCAGCTGAATGGCCATGAAAAATAAGATTATTCTTTTAAATTCTCTCACTGTCTTTCCAGATAGATGTCAAACAATTCCTCCAGTTCACATATGGGTCAAGACAAGGCAGAAGAGGGGAGGAAGACCCTAAATAAAATTACAATTTTAAATTTATAAACTACTAAATATAGGGAATGGAAACAGAAAAATATTCCAGACTTATCACTTTTGCCCTGTATGAATCAGCAAACTGCAGTCAAGAAGTCTTCACAAATGTCCATGTCACACACTTCAGTTAAGCAGAATTCAGAGGAACAGCAACGTGGAACTATTTAAAGAACTCACAAACCATACACAATGCAGACACCGTTAAAGGAGATCTAACCATTTCAGTTTTCTGAAGAATCACAGTAATTACAACAAAAACACAGTAAGATTAGCTAGAGTATGGAGATTTCACACAAAAACACGCACTTTGCACTTTTGGAATGCTAGCCAAATGCTTGTGTAACAACACAATATAAAATGAGAAGTCATTAACTACTTTGCCCTGTAGGAAAAAAAAAAAAAAAAAAAAAGGCCCACAGAATGCAGAAAGAAGAAGTCCTGGAAGAGTATTTTAAGATATTTGAACTGCACCAACAACCTCCACCAGGCCCTGTGCAGAACAATGTTACACAGCCAGGGAATTTGGTGTTTTTCAATGTCAAATGATAGCAATGATAATCACTACTAAGAGATAAATAAATAGTTTACCACTTTGCAGTAGTTATACACCAAACATTTTCCCTCCCCTACTGGCATCTCTTTCCCAATGTCACTGGCTCTCTATTTTCAGGCAAACTTAATAAATTTCACCATAAAATCTGTATTTCTCTACAGAATCACACCAAGAGGTCAAGGCAGAAGATCTGACACAGGCAGTGGGCAGCAGAGACAAGCTGGACTGCCAGAAGAACAGAAAACAATCAAGGAAGACTGAAAAAGTGACTTGCCAATGGTATTTTTGTCTTTCACTAATCATCTGAATTGATTAACAATAAAACATCTGTTGAACCCTACACCCAAATTCATAATATTTGATAGAAAAATGTAACACTAATAGACGAAAAATTGTTGTGTGGCCATTCATCACACAAAAAAAAGTTTTTACTATTATGGATAACCTGCAGCACAGACTGAAACAGTTTGCAAACTATATACTATTTTAGCCAGTCTGTGATTTTGGTTTTTATGTTCTCTTCTTTGTAGCACAGCTGGCAATACAGAGTTTTGTTTTACAGCTGGGTTTTCCTAAATAACTATATTTTATTTCATCAGACGTGCCCCTCTACCTCTTGAGCTTTTATTTGAAGCTTAAAAACTGAAGTCAGAATTCTATACAAAAAAAAGAGAACCATTGAGTCACTCCATAAATCTGTCCTATGACTAAATTTAAAAAAAAAAAACCACTTGAATTATTTGTCTTGCTATTAGAAGAAGGAATTATCCAAACAAAGGTGCAGAGAAAAAAATTCAACCAGCTTGCAATTTTATCTACAGTGAGTTATACAAGCATAAACTCAAACTACTTTCTTCCTCAAAAAGCCCCTGCTGTAGAAAACAGCATTAAATAAGTCAAGGATTACTTCTCATAGTTGCTCTTTTTGGAAATGAAAATAACTGAGTGAAGTAGCAGTCAAACTATACTACTTGTGACTGTCTCTGCTCAGATCAGTTTTGCCTGAAAGGGATTTCTTTAGTGATTATTACTGTGGAACAGATGTCCTTCAAGAAGACTCAGCTGGTGGAGAAGCCTTCACCTTCACTTCTTGACACTCGCTCGTATCTTAATACAAGGAAACAAGCATCAAGAAAAATAATGGAATCAAAAATTCTTTTCCAGCCCAGACAAGTCTTTGAGGGAACACATAACCCAGATCTTTAAAGATTCTCAACTCATATTGAACTGCTTGATAAAGAGCAAACAGGTCTGCCTCTCCTCGTACAGAAAATAGGGAGCATCACATGAAGTTCTCAGGTAACAGGCTCAAAACAGAACTGAGGAATGACTTATTGACACCCCACATGAAGTGCAGCTCTTACTGACAGAAAACACAGTAGCTGCAAAAACCATACATGGACTCCGAAGTTTTTATAAGTATATCCACAAAAGAAAAATCCATACAACACGTCATCCCCACTGAGACTGGGAGAGCTGACCTAAGGAGTAACCCTATATTCTAGAAAAGAGTGGAACAGTAAAGCACCTGCTGTCAAATGAGCACCTGCTGAGCTGTGGCAGAGGAGCAGAACTCAGAACAATGATCCTGACACATTCCAGGGTCTAAGAGCTTTAGGTTGCAGGAGAGAATAACAGATCAGACCAGTGTGGCTGCTCCTGTGAAGAATGGTCTTTATGTTGCCCAAAAAAAATCCCAAACAAAAAACAACCCATCAGCAAACAAACACCATAACCAGAAAGAAACTAAAAATACTGCTTCAGCCCATCACTGTTCTAAAACAGAGGTGAAACAGTGACTGTGATACTGTCCATAAAATATTTATCTCTCTAATGATGCCTGAGAAGATAATTTCCTTCCCCACCATTCACTGAATGTTTTTTTCAAAAGCATTCAAACAAACCAAGGTGAACTAAAGAAAGATCTTTTCCATCCTTATTGTAATTAAGGCAGTATTAACCATTTTATTCAAATGACAAGAGGCTTCCAATGACATAACTGACTACTAATACAACACCACAGGAAGTAACATGCAATTTCAGGGAGAAAAAGGATGCAATATTTAACTAGCTCAAACATGTATTCTGATATTAAAGGGAAAAAAACCAAAACAACCCCACAACCCTTTCTTGTCACCTCAAAACTGAAAACAAGTCACTGTCAGTCACACAGCTCTCTACTCCAGAAAACAAGTATGAAGAGCATAGCACCAAACACTGTGCAGTGCTAGAGAGAATACTGGATGCACAGGCAGAGAAGAGAGGTTCCTACAATGAATCTCACAAGCTGTTAATCCAGAATGCACAGCAACACAAATTGCTGGAAACATGGACTTTTGAAAGCTATCCAAGAAACCCTGCAGCCTTCCTCTAGCTTAACAACACAAGGAGGAATCCCAGCAAATCATAACTAGCATGGCTGCATACAAGCTAAAATAACTTTATCCTAGAACACCAAATCTTTGCAGTAATTATCACCACAACTAATTAATAATAATAAAAAATACCACACAAAAAAACCCACCAACTACATAAATCACAAAATGTACTGATTATTTGTACATGGAATTTCAATGACCTTTCCTTCCTAGAGGACATTCAGTTGTTTGTTGGGGTTCTTTAACACAATATAAAAATGTCTTTTATATTATTTCCTTCTGCATATTATTGATTTCTCCAGACTGACACTGTAATTATGGTGAAGCTTCCTTCTCAAAACACATTGTAGCAACACTTCTAGGCCCCTTAAATTATGCAGACTCACTTACTTGAGGATACAGCATCAAAGAGCTTACTATATTCCCAAAATATCACATCCCTCATATTTGCAGCCTTATTTTTAAAAGAGTATAGTCCATACTGAAAGAAAAGGAAATACAGGAAGCAAAACATGGTAGAGCAGATCAACTGATTGCACAAAGTTTTTCTTACCACGAGTTTTTTGGGGGTGAGGGGGAAGGCAAAAACAGCTACCGAAAACCTTGCTAAACCTTTAAACCTGTTAACAATTCTGTCCATGCACAACAGATCACACAAAGCCAATGCTCTGGGATCAGAACTGAATGTCCCTGGTAACAGACTTAGCAATACCAGCATAGTTTTGTGCATAATACTCAAGTCAGGCTTCCAAGCACCAAGAAAACAAAACAAAATAAACAAAAACAACCCCCCCAAACAAACAAGGAAAAAAAAGTACCAAACAAATAAAGCTGGGACTTTCTCTCAAAGAATAAAACCAAGGTATCTGGTATCTGACATGTCTATGGGTCACTGAAAAAAAAATTCTGAGAAAAATATACACATTCCTCAGCACCACTGGACTTTGGACACATACACATTAACTTTCAGCCACAGTAAGAAACAAGAACTATTTTGCAAGTAAGTCTCTGACAGAGCTGTGTTCTCTGTGAGACAGGGATTTAAGCACCTCACAAATATAGAGCCAACAATTCCAACCCCATACATTACAGAAAAACAAATGTGTGTCTTCTCATCCCAAGAGAAGACTGCTCTGAATCTTCCAGACTTTATCTCACAGTGAAAAACATTCAATGCTGAAACCAGACTGAGGCAGTCTGGATTAAACAGATGGCACTCTATTTAGAAGAGTTTCACTGTTAATAACATGATAATGGCATTCCTTCTGGAACTCTTCTCATGCGCTTCCAGTATCCCTATTACAAAACCCTGAAACCCAGAAGTCAATTTCCATCAAAATATATTGGAAAAAAGCACTACAGTCTACCCCAAAATTCTGCTGGCATCATGCTGTAATGTTTATTCTCATGTTAATAAGAGTATCAAAAGTTAATAGAGCAGCTTGTATTCTGCTAAAAAGAAACAATATTGTACAATATACAACTGAGAAAATAATTTAAGTCTCTATAAGTCACTGACTGTGTAGTTAACTTTTACCAGTCTCTTTCCAGACGAAGCATACGAAGTGCTCAAGTCTGACAAACACAAAAATAATTGTAATTAAGACACTAAGACAATTGACACTTCACAGTCACACAGCCTCACATGCAAAACGCCGCGCTCCTGACACAAGCACTCAGTGAAAACAAGCCACCACCTCACTCGGGAGGCAGTTGAAAAAGAATTCTTCGCTTTCACTTACCTTTCAGTGCACTACCAGGATTTCGGGACGCCTCCCCGCTTCTCCTATGGAAACAAACGCCAATGCTCTTTTAAGACATACCCACTGAAAACCGAAACTCGGCTCCTGGCGCCAGCCGGGCTCGCTGCGAGCTCCGATCTCTCCCCCGGCTTCTCCCCCTGCCGAAGCGCGCCCCGAGGGCTGGCAGCGAGCGGGCACTGCCCGGGCCCCGCCACCGCTCCCCGCGGGCAGGGCGGAGGGCCGGGCTTACATAACCGCGGGGAGGGGGCGGCTGTCCGAGCGGAGGGGAGCGGGAACGGGAGAGGGAGCAGCAGGGGCAGGAGAGGGAGCGCGAGCGGCGCTGCCGCCGCGAGTGCTGGGAACGGTTCGCGCCCCCGCACGCACAAACCCTGATGCGCTTCCGTCCCTGCCCGCACCGCCGGCAGCGACAGACGGCGCCGGGCAGCCCGCGAAGGGTGGGAGATCCCCGCTCCCGGCGCCGGCCCTCACCCCGCCGCCCCCTCACCCCGCTCTCCTCCTCCTCCGCCGCCACCTCCGGACACCGCCAGCCCCGCACCTCAGCAACGCGCCCGCCCATTGGGCCACGCCCCCCGCAAGAAGCCGCGCACTGATTGGCCGCTTTCCGCTCCGCTTCTCCTTCCCCCCAGCCCCACAGTCCGAGCCGGCGGCGTCGCTCCTGGTGTGGGGTCGGTCCCGCTGAGCCGTGCCGGGAGCGCGGCGGGGGCAGCGGCCCGGGAAGGGGCTCGGGCAGGGCTCCACGGCCTCTGTGTCCGCACCGGGCCAGCGGGAAGAGACGGAACGGAAGGTTCCCGGAACCTGCGGGCCTGGCTCGCGCTTCCTGTAGCGGCTGGTCCTGGCCTGGGTTCCGGTTCCGGGTGGCGCCGCGTCCTGAGCAGGGTCGCGGAGCGGGCAGGTACCGCGGGCGGGGCTGGCACCGGCACAGGCACAGGCACCGGCACCGGGCCGTGCTGCTGCCGCCGGGGTGTCCGCGTGCGGGCAGGGCAGGCGGCGGCGGGAGCGGGGGTGGCTGTCACTCCGGGTTGTGCCCTCCCTGCCCCGCTCCGTCCGACCTCTGGGCACGGCTGTGCTGGCGGAGAGCGCCCGGCTGGTGCTGCAGCACAGCCCGCTGGCCGCGGCGTGTGCGTGACAGGGCATGCCCTGCTCTCTTGGGAAAAGTGAAGAGTGCTAACAGAGAGGCCTTGGGTTTCTAGCACAGGGTTGGAGCCTGGCGTCTCATTTAGGGGGAGCTTTTCGGGTAATGACAACGTCAGTGCTGCTCTCCAAGTTTTCTTAGGCAAAGAAATCTGTCTGCTTGCCTTCACGGCTTGGAGTCACCTTCACTTTGAAGCTGTGTCCTGCATTCCAGTCAATTTTATAAAAGTTAAGGGCAGAGAATCTGTTCTTTGCTACCTGGTATGTCTTAAAACGGGAAACCTTGGCTCAAAGAAGACTCAGGTGCTTTGTGAAAACGGAGCCTTAAAAGCTATCATTTTCTTCCAATCCTTCATGGTCTCGCTGAAAATGTTCTACTTCACATCTGTCTTTAAAGAGAAACTTAATATTTTTATAGTTCTCCAAGGTGTATGTAAATAGAACATACATTTTTCAGCCTCATCAAGCAACGGGTAAGGTGCATCTCCTTGTTCATGCATCTCTCCTGGGCCTGTTGAATGCCACAGTTATATCTGACTGAACTGGAGGCAGCTGAAAAGGAGCTGAGGAGCCAAGTCTTTGTTTTTCTTCAGAGCTTAGCAATCACAGCTTTCCCACACCTAAGTCAGAATTTTTTACTCTGAACTCTTTGTGATTATTATGGAAAGTCTGGAAGTAGTGGGGGGCTGGTGCTGCTGAAGTGCATTTATAGACATGGAAACCATTGGTTTTCTTACACTCTTTTCTGGCACAGAGGGTTGGCATGGGTGCTCCATGAATGTAATGATGGTCATGGCTTACAGCACAGTAATGCTTAAGTTTGCTTTATTGTGTGTAATCACCCAGCTCTGAAACACAGCACAAAGTCCCTTGGCTCTTTGTTTTACAGAACAAAGCTCTTTGTTCTCTGTTTCTTCTTGTTGCCTCCCTGTTTTTCCTGTACAGGGGATTGTTCTTTGCACGTGTATAAAAATAAGATGATGCTCTCTGCCAAGTAACAAACCGACCTTTGCCCCTAGGTATGGGACACGGAGGTGACCACGGCCATGGCCATGACAAAGTGGAGCTCCCTGACTACAGGCAGTGGAAGGTGGAGGGGACTCCCCTGGAGGAGGTGCAGAGGAGGCTGGCCAAGCGCGGCCTGAGGGATCCGTGGGCTCGGTAAGTGCGAGAGCCTCAAAAATCATCTTCATGTGGCAACTGGTGGCATCAACCAGACCTTGTCATTGTAGGTAACTCTTCAGTAAAAGCAGTGAAAATTATCAGAATTTCAGTAAAGTCTTTATTTACTTTTTGCGTGAAAGTCAAACCTTGCATCACCTTGACCAGTGTCCACACCTTGGGAGGCAGCCTTGCACTTTGTGATGTTTCATGCTGACACAGATCAGGCACAGTGACCAACACCTCATTTACCAAAACACCTAAGTAGTATTAGGTCTGCACATGTGAATAATCCTGTCCTTCTCTGCAAAGAGATTGTGTGTTCAGGTCTTGAGGAAGATGATGGAACTTGCACTGACATTCTGAGTAGGAATAGCATTCCTCACATACAGCAGGAGGCCTTTATTTGGAAAGAAGAAATGTACATGTATACAGGGTGGAATTGCAGTCAACTGTGAACGACATCATGGAGAATCAGCTTTTTACTTCTCATGCTGTCACTCTACAATGAGTATCTCCTCCTTTTTAGATATTTAGGCAGCTGTTAAAACAGGGCTTAATGTATTTCACCCACATCATGAATTATGCAGTACTTTGTTCAACCACCCTTTCATCTTGGGGAATAAAAATATCAAATGTCTTGTGCTGGGTAGTCTGGCCCTTCTGTAAGGGAAAAGTTGCGTGAGCAAACGGTTCCAGGAGTCTTCACGGAAAAGGCTTTACTTTGAATCACTACAACAAAAATGGGAGAGCAAATAGATAATCTGTTACAAAGTTGTTTCATGCTATAACCTGTGGAGGCGTTTGAGGTTGACAGCACTTTGTCTTTTTCTTTGGAATAGTTTAAAGATGTAAGCAAAGTAAAACATAGTTTTAGTGATGATAGGAATAATTTGAAATATCAGCCCTTAAAGAACTTGACTTGTTCACTTTAATCTTGCCTCTATTTCTGTGGAGTGAAAGCAGCATAAGCTTGTTTTCCCTTTGGTTAAAAAAAATTGTGTTCAGCAAGAAAAAGGCTTATTCCAATTAAAAAAAAAAAGGATACAGTTTAATATTGTAGATTTAGTGTAAATTACCCTGACCTTTAATGCCTACTCTTCCAATTTCAGGAAGTGCTGCAAAACAACACACTGGAAAAGGGACTGTAATATTTGTTGCCCCTCCAAAATAAAAGAAAATTTTTGTTCCTCTGGTAAAAGAAGGGGATTGAGCCAGTCATAGCAGGGTTCAAAGAAGGAACAAAGTCAAACCCAAAGCTTGAGATGATTCCTTCTGAATTTTTTTAATTTCATGTAAAGTAGTATGTCAATTCTATAGGGCAGTACAAGCATCATGCCAATTTTCCTTAACAAATGAGAAATTAAAGTATCATGCTACTTGCTTCAGTAATAATACAAGCTTCTGCCAGACTAATGTCTTGCACCACAAGTCTTCAAAGTCACCCTCTCCAGAGCTCCCTCCCCTTTGGTATGCTGAGTTCATTGTAACGGGGAATCTGCTTTCAACCTTCATGGCAAATGCACATTAATGTACATAATAAATACAGATAAGCTTTGTGAAAGATGTCATATTTGGAAACTTTAAGTCCATATCAATTAGACCCTACACTGGCACCTGGGAGATACTCTTCCATGCCAACATGCTTTCATCTCAAGTCACAAAATCCATGTGCACAAGAGGATTATCTGTGAACATAAATATCTGCCCCCCCCTTGCTTCAAACCCCAGTATTTTCTCCCAAAATGACAGTTTTTATTTTATTGCTTAGTTATTTTTCCTTTTCCTTACAAGAGACAAACTACACCCATGTCCATAGGTTACACTGGTTGTGCTAAAATAAATAAATATTTGTAGTCAGTTAGAGCAGTGACTAACGTTTCTATAACAATGGAGGTCAAAAACAGCAAGGCAAAGCAGTGTGAAGTTTGCACATACTCTGTAGCTCAAGCTAAACACCATCTTTCAGTCTTTCTTTTTAAAATCATCTGACTGTCCTATAGCTGCGTTGTATTGTGAAACAGAAAGTGCCTTCACACTGAGATGAGCTATCTATGTCTGGATTGTAAGATTTGACTGTGCTGCATCCTGTCTAGCACAGTGAGTAGCCTTTGTAGTTAGTCCAATCCATGCAAGTGCTAGTGGGCTTGGATTTGTTACAGAGTAGAAACAGAAGGGTACAACTGCACGATTTTGGGGAGGTGATTCTGTTCCTATAATTGTGTTGTTTGCTGGCAGTACTTGTATCTCAAGTTATATGGTAAGGGTTAGAGTTCCTGTCATGAACTTTACTTGTAATTCCTGATACTTAAATGACAGAACATTTTGTACAGCCTCAATGTCTATTGAATTGAAGTACCTTCATCATTCTTTTATATATATATATATTCTTGTTAATTTGTATCACAGTGGCTCCACTGATCTTTTTTCCCTTTGGTTTCATTTTCTTTTCTAGTAATGAAGTCTGGAGGTACCAGGGTGGCTTTGCAAGACCTATCACCGTAACAGAAATCTTTACCAGGGGACTCAAGTGGGGAGCTGCAGCTTTCATCATAGCTCTGGGCATTGAATATTCACTGTTTCCTCCAAAGAAAAATGGAGGCCACCACTGAAGATCAAATATGACAACTTAATACTTACTAATCATAAGCTGAAGCATACATAAGCCTGCTGCTCACTCTGTACTTGTAATATCCATATTAAAGTCTATCACAGGCAAACCCGTGTTTCTTTGATCTTATTATACTTTTGTGGAAGGATCAAAAAACATGGCCAGAGCAATTTAACTGGCTTCAATCTGGGGGGAAAAAAACAACCCAAGATGGCTCTTGGCTTTGCTGTACTGTCTTTTAAAGAGCAAGATAAACTATCAGACCAGCTCTTTCCAAGCCCTGCCTAGATTCTGTTAAATGAAATTGAGAAGTTTGTTGCTTTAAGAGAAAATTTGTACCATATTTATTACAGGTTTAATAACTATTATTTCCCTGTAAGTAGTAATGAATGACTTGTCATTTCTTAGAAGTGTTTGTTACTATTTGCTCTTATGTCTCTAAATAAAAATAAATATTAACTTAAAGCTTTAAAACCAACTCCAGACGGCCTCAAAGTATATGAAAGTACCAAAGCTTATACTTAACCCCATTGAACAGTTAATTAGCCTGGCAGAGACTATGCACCAGAAAAATCTGCTGTGTAATATCCAGACATCAAAAATTACATTGCTGCCAAAAGTAGAATAAAATGTTTAACTCAGCAGTAACTGTACCTTACCCTAAAATGTCTTCCACCATGCTTGACTGTAATGTTAAAAAAGAGAACAATTTTTTCCTTTGCTCTGGTGTATTTATAGATTAATTTATTTTTACATCTAGTCTCTTTTAGCAATTCGTTTTAAATGTCCTGGTTTTCCTTAAATTATCTTAACAGCTTCTGGACTGCTTTAAGAATGCCTGGACTGAAGACTAAAGCAGAAAAGGACCTGTGGGCAGTGTATGTCCTCTGCAGTACCAGGAATTATAATTATCTGAATATGCTACTGTAAATTTTGTTATGTTATGTCACTAGTAACAAAGTAAGGAGGCTATGTTACGTTGCACAAACAACAGGACACACATCACTAAAATGAAAAGCAAAATCAGACAAGTGAGAAATGGTAAATGCCACTAAACAATTATATTGTATACTTCCATGTGAAGAAATTGAAGTTTTTAAACAATCCTGTCACGAATTGCAAGTTTACAAAAAAAGTCAAGGTCCTACCAAAATATGGCTAAAATATCTTTTCTTTAAACTTACATATTCACACGCAATCCTTCTGAGTGAGATTATAATAGAGCTTTATTTTTCGAGCCAATAAACAACATCTGTTACTGTGTGAGTGCAGATGTACTGTTCAGTGGAGTTTGTCATCTTTGTATGACATTGCTCAAGGCACTGTTCATAGCACAAACACTCATTTTAGTAAACTCTTGCCTAATCCTTTTCTCAAACATTCCTATCCAGTTGCATCATTCCCTGAAAAACCAAGAACCTACTGTGTAAGGTCTGTGGCACAAAACATTTCTATTTTCCCTTAGGTACTCTTACCCAGAATATGCATTTTTCAATGGTTGGTACTCACTGCTTGTTTTCTGTCTGGTTCCCAGACAACTTTCTAGGGAGTACTGAATTTCAGATGGCTGTTCAGGAAAACAAGTAATACAGTTAATTACAATAATTTTTACTATGTTACTAATGCTAATAATTGCATGAAGTAGAATGAGTCTTTAAAAGGTATAAGCCTGCCACTTCGCTGATATAGCAAATATATCAAGCATATTCAGTAAGACAAGACAGTTTTGATAAAATTTATGCATTTGTGAATTAAGATGGTATCATTTGTTGGTTTAATAGCCAGATGGCAGCCACTGCCCTAAATGTCTTTAATTTATGATGAACACATTTTGCTAATTTTGCAGAATATGTCTCATCATTTTTACACATACAATACTTATGAAGATTTTCTTTCACAGGTATAATAATACCAGTCCTGCCTGGGGAGGGAATATTTCTTGTGTATTAAAATAATAGTACCAAATGTGTCTTCACTGTAACCATAGCAATGTCTGTCCTTATATGAGAACAGCCTTTCTTACCAGCACAGCTATTTTACAGTGCAAAAACCAGGGTCACAAACAGCAGTGGCACCAGCAGGTGAGGAACATACATGATTGTAATACCAGACAGGAAGCTCTTTTTGTATCATAATGTCTGAAAAATAAAACTGATGATGCTCCACTTTCTGTGTGGAACAGATCCAAGGACAAACTGCATATTGATTCACAGTAGGTAGCTGTTTTCCTTCTGAATCTTAATGGCGGGGATACTGTGATAGCTGTGAATGATTGATATTACAGTGGGAGCCTGTCCACACAATTTCAGTAGGAATACAAGTATTTTTTCAGAACACAAGAGTTGCCACTTGGTACAAATTCTAGTGTGGGCGAATATTTTCTGTCTCCTTTTTCCCTGCAGTTCCAAAGACAGCGTGACTCTTCGTGTGTGCTATCCCACAGTACTGCGCTTCCACTGCTCTATTTTTAGCAGCACAAAAAAATGACTCACTGTTTCCTAAAGGCTTTGAAATCCATTGAGCAGGATTTCATGTGTCTGATTTCACCATATATAGAGGTGGCTTTTGTCTAGTTCAGAAAAATTTTAGATTTTTGGCCTTTTGGAGAGCAGCTCCAGCTGCAATGCTAGCATCCCGCAGTAAATAGCTTCATGAAAGTTGCTAGTTTATGTCAAGGGAATAGCAACACCCAGTTTTCAGGAACAAGGTATTACACAATATTTACTTAAGATTATACACCGGGAAGCACAGAACTTTCACACAGGTGTACATTATCCTCACTGTGAACGAACAAATTCTGAGTGAGACATGAGCCATACAAGGGGTTCCGGCTAAACTTCTGCCAAAACACGTGCCCACACTGAGCTCAGGTCCGGAACCGCTCACCGAAAGCCCTGCTACTACCTCATAGCTCGCAGGGCCGACACAGAGCCGTTCTGTCTGTCCCCACGGCAGCAGCAGGACAGAAACACAGCCTGTGCACATGCTGAACTCGGCACCGCCACGGCCTCCCCTCGCAGCGCTGCCCCCGCGCAGCCTCCATGCCAGGAGGAGGCGCCGGGAGGCACCGCAGGCCCCGTCCCGCCTCCATCCGCTGTGGGGCGGTTTGTGTGTTCAGCCCTGAGTTACAGGGGTACAGCCGGAAACAAAACTAAAACCATCATCCTGCCTCCCCCCTCCCCCCGGCTCCGGCCCGGCGCTGGGCAGCCAGCGGGCCGGTACCGCCCCAGCTCCTCCCTGCTCCAAATGCCGGACCTGTTTGCTGTAGAGACCTCCCCGACGCGTCTGGGTGCGTTCTACCTTCCCCCGCTCCTTTCTCCGCTCCTTTCCCTCACGCTTCCCTTCCCACCGTGCGCTTTCAGCACAGGCGGCCCAAAGCCGGAGCGTCCGCCCCGAGCGCGGCCCGGGCTCGGCCTGGGCTCGTGGTGAGAACCGAAACCGAGTGTGATTTTAAATGACGCACTTAGAAAAATGACTGGAAATCTGCATAAACCACTTCTAGTAGTTGGGCATTTTTTGTTTGGTTTTGGGTTTTTTTTTGGTGGTTTGTTTTGTTTTCTTTTAATTAGGAGATCTGGGGTATTAAAACAAATTAGCCTGCTCATACTAGTTTACCTCGGGGGAAAACTGTTCAAGCGTAGGAAGGAACGTGGTGATTCCCGCAGAAATTCCCTGGTTTTCCTGAGTACGTTGCACAAGTCCTGTTGAAGGGCGTGGGACCGTGAGGAAGTAGGGAAATAGAAAAGCTGTGGAGCATTCTCTGCAACTTTGAAAAATGCCAGGTGGCCCTGGCGCCAAGGGCAGTCGTTCCACCGCCGCCACCTCTTCAAACAGTGAAGAGCGGAGGAAGCACAAAGCACAGCCAAGTCATCTTCTGCTCTCCCCTTCCAGCACGGGTCTTCCACGTGAGTTCGTCTTGTGAAAGAAAGATAATTTCATAAATCAGAACGACACCCACTGGTGTCATATCCTGGTTTTGTTGCTGCAAAGATGACTGTGAAAGGTTCAAGATACAAAATGCCAGCAAGGAGTTAACTGGAGCCTTGTGCGTCTTAGTGTGAAATTTTAGTATGTTATTTCCTGCTCCTTTGCAAACACGTTGAAAAAAAAAAGCCTAATTAGACATGCACATGAAAACAAAAATTATTGAGGCAGCTTTTTCTCTGACGACTATGAACTTTTTTATTTTGTCTTAGAAGATAAGCTGATTTTTCTCTCCTCTTTGTAGAGAATTTACATTCACTAAGTCATCTTGTTGCAGAGTCCAGATAATCAAAAGCTAGGCTGCTGGGTTTCTGTTGTGATTGCTTTTTTCCCTTAACTTTTGCAGCTATAATAACTATCTGTGATGTTTGAAAAAGGGGTCATCAGATGGAAGAGTGGAGCATTATGCCCTTTATCTCTTATGGTGAAGTGATCTGCAAAGTTACAAACTCTTTTAGTTTATACTAAAAAAATCACTTCCCGTTGCTCTTACTCATTCCCCTCACCCAATGTATGCTATGTGCACGGCTGGTTTTCCTTTTATTTAGAGCACCGTTCCTGGTTCACTGCAGTCATACTGAAGAACGACCCTTGGTTGTTTTACTTGGTTTTCCCACCCCCATAAAATTAGGAAGTAGCCCCCCCCAGTAATTTGTGATCTTGACATTTGTCCAGCAGAGAATGAGTTAATGTAATCACTGGAAAATCCTGGATGGAAACCAATGTGTGCTGGATCAGTGATCTGGCAATGGCCAAATGCCAGTTTTCCCGTGTTGTTGTGAACAGTTTTACGTACAGGTAAGATAATTTCAAGACTGAGTAGAATCAGCATTTTTTTATAATGAGCATGTAATATACTGTATATAAAGGAAATTCACAATAGAAGAGGATTCATATGTGTGTTTTAAAGGCAAATTATTTTTAAGTTAATGTATAAATAGTAATTCTGCATGTCTGAAATTCCAGCTCGGTGGGAAATTCCTCCCTAACACACACCCTTCCTCTGTTTCTTTAACTAGTTTTAAAAAACTAGATAAAAATTAACTGGAGTAGTTAAAAAGTTTTTCTGGTATTTCCAAAAATGACCAAAAGTTGTTAAATTCTTGTTTCACTTCAGAGTTAAACTATTACTTCAAGTTCTTTTGAAAGTCCCAGCTGAATGTACTTGGGAGATAGTTTCATATGAGGGTGCTTGTGCTTCCCCCTCCTTGACTGCATTATGTCATGAGAACAGTGTCATTCTGTAGAATTCTCACGTGTTTGATGCTAGATTGAAAATAAGCTAGCAATAAATATGCTTTTCTTCTGATAGAAAACTTTCCAGAACACATTACAGTGCCTGAGGGGTTCCTCTGTTTTACACTAATTTATCTCACTTGCTTAATTATGGACACAGTATGTGACATTTTTGATTGTAACTTCTAGAATGTGTAACAAAAGGATGAAAATGTTGTAAAAAATCTAATTCAGGTGATGGAATCTTTTGGTATATTAGGGTGTGAAGTTGAATTGACATTTGCTTTCCAGTATGGTTTAAATAAAACTCTGCAGTATAGTGATCAAACTCTGTAGAAGGACTAAGATTTGTCTATAGGTTTGCTCATCTGCCATTTCTCCCTGTATGTAATGGAGGTCAGAGGAGGTTAGATGGAATTTCCGTAGTTGGTGACAGTGGAAATTGAGCACAGCACCTTACTGATTTTGTTAATCACAAGGCTGGGGGTTTTTCTAGGTTTGAATTTTTATTCCAGTTTTCCATATGATGGTACATGAATGTTTAGTGAAGGAAAAGCTGGTCTGTGACTTATCTATACCTTCAGAATTAACCAGTTTGCATATTTAAGGGTGGAGTATTTTCTTTGAGTGGCTTTTCAATCTTTTTGAGCATGGAGGGTGTGTGTGGAAAATCCTTTTAACCCCAGATTGGAATCAATTTAAATGATGTTAACAATAAGAAAAACCACACAGTCTTGAATTTACAGATAATTAGTGGTTTTAAAATTTCATGTTACATTGTTGCTCGGAAAAGGGCAGAGCTGTCAGAAATACTTAATCTACCACTCATCAGCAAGCTGATGACTTTTGTTTCACTTCCTATGGAATATACAGACTCATGTCAAGGTAATTTACTCTAAAAAGAACTTACATGTCTTTCTGATTAGTATGACCGTCCAAATACTTTTAGTTTTGTAATGAACAACTGGGCGAGTCCCTTGAATAAAGGAGGTTGTGTAGTGTTAGTTGAAAGTGAAATACTTCAGATAGGAGAGTTAGCTGTGAACTTGTGCAGCAGATCACTGCTTTATTGCCTTTTAATTCTCTTCCACAGAACTGCCTTTGTAGAAATGCACCTAGTTAAGAATGAACACAAGAGAAGTGCTGTGGTAGACACAGGCTTCATGTCATGTTGGTTTCCAGTTTAAAAACCAGTAGGCCATTTTAAAGGAACAGCAACAAAGTGATGACCCGGTGCCAAGTGCCAGCTTTCCTTATTCATCAGATTCAAGAAGAATTGGATAAAGAAGAAGAAGAGATGATGGTTTTCCTGTGCCGAGACCTTGCTCCTGACTTGGCCTCTGCTGATCTTAAAGAGATCTTGGTGGCTTTGAATGAGAGAGAGAAACTGACTCCTGTTGGCTTGTCTGAGCTATTGTACAGAGTTAAGAGGTTTGACTTGCTGAGGAGGATCCTGAACACAGAGAAAGCAACAGTGGAAGCTCACCTTGCCAGGAGTCTCAGACTTATCCCTGATTACAGGTAATATATCTGTTTCAGATTTAAAGCTATGCTGTCTTGTTCAATATAAGTGGTTTGGTTTTTGCCTGTGTGTGGGGTGGGGGGCAGTATGGGTGAGTTGGTTTTTTTTTTCATTTTTAAATATTTGTTTATTTATTCAATACTTTACAGATTCAGAGAATATTTATTGAAAGTAGAAGAAAAGCAGAAAAGGACATTATATCTAGAGTTATAGTTAAAAGAAATGTTTAGTCCCTGAATTAAACTTCAGTAGTTTCTTACTAGTCGTGGCATCTGTATTTAAGGAGTTTGTCTGTTTGTGAATAAAACCAGTGATGTTTGTAGAGTTCTAGATTAGCAGCTAAAAATGATATTCCTTTAAAGGAATATCATTGGTTAGACATATTTTCTTTTCTGGTTTGCTTTGGGGACATAGCCACGTGGTATAACTTTTCTCAAGGGACCTTTCTCTTACTTGTTTTACTCTAAACTTGTTAGTTTAGAGAGGCTTAAATTAAGAAATTCCAGTTATTTTCTTTAAGAGACTTCATAAACAAATCCATGTACTTCTAAGGAAGATTTTCCTTATTAAATTCTCACTAAAATAAAAACCCTGTATCTAACAGGTTAAAAAGTTAAGGATATGTTCTGTTGTCTCATTCTCTCACTTAATCTCTATTAAACATTAAGGAAACTTCTGTTTTCCTAACAGTGGCTATTACAATGTCAGTCTGAAAAATACAGGTGTTGATTTGCAAGAGTATTTTATAACTGGATCTTGAAACAGGGTATGTTTTTCACCTGTTTCTTAGTTAGAAATCCTAGATTAAGACTGGAACATGGGGAGAAATTGAGTAGTTGGGAAAGGGAGGAATCTTGCTGCAAGCTAATCCTTTAGAAATATCTCGACTTTATTTCAGGGTACTAATGGTAGAGATAAATGAAAATCTGGAAAAAGATGAAGTGGGTTCTCTTGGTTTTCTACTCAGAGATTATGCACCTCGTATGAAAATGGCAAAAGATAAGGTATGTTTTCCTTAATTCTGGCATTCTCCTCTGGAGCAAAGAGACATTAAAGTTAAAAAAAGTGTAGCTAGACAGCAAAGGAAAGGAGTCAGTACTGCAAGGAGTATTGAGACAAGAGTACACAAACATCAGGAAGCAGACAAGGAGTTGTGGCTTCTGTTTCATTTTGTTGATTTTTAATTCAAGGAAAGAATCCTGGAAAACTAGTAAAAAGAGGGAACAGTGCTTGTTATAGTGTATGGTGGTTGAATGTACTTCATGGGCAGGCATTTTACAGAAGTCTTTCTTCTGTATTTCTTATCTGAAAGTTCATATAAGAATGACTTCCAACCAATAACCACTTGAACTGTATCTTGAATTACAAAGTCATTTTGTTTGTGCTCTGCTTTGCTTATAAAAGAACACATATATTGTAATTATATCTTTATACCTTTGCGTTCTGAATATTTTTGTTAAGTCCTCTGAGAAAGCAGAAATTCAGTTGAGAGTACTCAGAAACCTTGGCCACTGTGCAGAGAAGACTGAAGATTTCTGTCTTCTTCCTTTGAGGTTTTTTTCCCTTTCTATCTTCAGTCAGAGAAGTAGAGAGGCCCTGAGAATTTCCCAAAGCTTTTCTTGCCTCCTGCTTTGTGGCATGTGAGGTGACATTGGCAGTCGCTGGGTTTGTAGCAAAAACAAAATGCAAAACTGTTTTCTCAAAAATTTAAGATTGATTTTTAAGAATATCACTTTGTAGTTTCTAGTACTCCTGTGATAATATCAAGTATTCATATGTCTCTCAGATAATTTTCTTGGAAGGTGTAATGTCTCTAATTGTTTATACAGCCTTTATGACCTCTCCACAGTATTTTCTGTGTTGCTTTGTTACATCTGGTGGAGAAAAAAATACTGATGTGTTTGGGTTTATGTTGCTATTCTAGAGTTTTCTAGCTCTTATAATTGAGCTGGAGAAGCTAAATTTGGTGGCTCCTAATCAACTGGATTTGATAGAGAACTGTTTTCAAAGTATTCACAGGATAGATTTGATTAGGAAGATTCACAAGTACAAACATGAAGGTAAGATCCTCTTTTTTCACTGGTTACTCTTGATAGCAACAGTCAGATGTGCTGAAGATAAAACTATGACTTACAAATAAGGGCATTTGCATTCTTCATAGATTTAGGTTTTCAAAAATGAAAATGATGAAATATCATGGTGTATTTGTGTTTCTGTTAAATTTGCAGCTTCAGTGTCCTCTGTTCATTCTCAGCCAGTTTATATAAATGCTCATCAGGCCTCTCTCCCTAATTTCAATCTGATTGATCCTCCTTATCATTCAGGGGTAAGTATACAAGAACTGAAATAAATCCTTTATTTCTAAATATTGCCAGACTTTAAAAGGAGATCCATCTTTCAGAGCCTGAGGAATTAGAGATGACTAGTGACTAAAATATTGCTTGGTTTACTTCTGTTATTCCTGTTATTTGCTGAGTTTAGGGTCTGATTTAAATCTGCCTGAGAAAGATACCCTTTAAAGGACTTAGGTGAAGTTTTTCCTTTTAGTTGAAAATACAAAATCTGTATCTTGAAAGGTTTTTTTGCATTACACTGTGGAGTGAAAAGTTTTGCTTTGACTGTTCTTTGCAAAACATATCTTTGTACCTCTGGACCCTTCAGGGAAAGTAGCTTTTAATTTTTGCAGCTGAAAATGATAGCTTTTTTAAGAAGAGTTTTTCAGGGTTTTCTTTTTTTATGGTTTGTTTTAAACTCAGTTTAAGAAGATATCACAGTATCTGAAAAGTCATCAAATCCTATTGCATGCAGTATTCTTTATATTTGAGGTAGCTCTGATATTGTATTAGTATAGGTTTTTTCAACTGTTATGTTGAATTTTATTTAGCTGATAGAAATGAGTCTAAAATATCCTTTTACTGAGGAAGAAATACTACTCTGTTTTATTTTGGAACATGTTTATTAATTCTTGAAGGAGAAGAGGAAAATTATGACTTTTTCTTAATTTCAGATTCAGAATAAGAACACAGAAAAATTACAAAATGGATCAAGTCTTACTCTGGGTAAGAGCATTTTATCTAAGTTTGATAATCTAAAAGAGCCAAATGATGAATTTCACTACATCAAAAGGACTGCTGTTTGATAGTTGTGTTCATGGCTAATCCTGTTAATATCATCAGGAGCAGAGAGTGTTTGATACCTCTCAGAATTGAGCCTGGCCTTACTGTTTTGTCTTGTATTTTCTTTGCTTGTGCTGCCGCATCTTAAAGCATTCTTAAAAATTGTAAGCTTCCACTGTCAAAACTTCTTAACAGAATAAATGCTTTATTAGTAAAACCATGGATAAAACTGGCTAGCCAGCTCTGGAGTCCCGTGTAGTGCAGTTCTGCCCATTAGCTCTGGAGAAGGAAGTTTTTGTGTCAGTTCAGCAGTGAACTGCCCACCAGGCCAGCCAGGAAGTTGTGCATTGAATATTTCCATGTGTATTGTGTTTTCTCTGGAAACCCCAAATACCTCTCAAATATGGTAATTTTTAAAATTAGTTGGCTGAATTCTTTCAGTGTAGAAGAGATTCATTGTTTCTTCTAGTCCAAAGCAATGTAGAATGAAATCCAGATAACATTTTAGAGGTGAATAATATAGGGATTTTAAAACTTCAGTAGCATACATAGAAACTAAGAGGTCTTGATGGGTGAGAATTTTGCTGAAGTTGTTACATTCCTCTTTATAACTGATCTGGTGATTAAAAAAATATCACTGGTACTTACATACTGAGATACTTCTGTATGTTTTAGCTGCAGCAGAACAACTTCACATGTCCATTGAGGAGTCAGGATCAGTGCCACATAAGGTACATTCTTGTGTATATATTTGCATGTAAATAAATATAATCTCTGTGAGTATTTTCCTTAGTTTTCTTTGTGTTTCATTTTGAGATTTCCTTGACTTGTATGCAGACAGAACAATGGGTACATACTCAGCCATAAACAGGTTCTGTGAATTAGTTTTGCAGAATATATTTTAAATATATATTATTTGCTGCTACTCTGGAAGCAGCAGTGTGCAAAATGCATGTATATACGATGTGCACACAGAACTCGTACATTTATTAGAAGAGGCCAAGTTAAAACCTGTTGAAGTTCAGACTCTTGCCACATGCACTAGAAATCACAGAGCTTCTTTCCATGCAGTAGATTTTGTTCTTGATTCCCTCCTCACCCCTTGCCCTTGAGGCAGAAGACAGACATGCTTTGTGTATTAATGATAAGGATGGCTGACTGCTCTTTTCACTAGTTCTCCTGTAGGCCAGGAACCAACCTGTAGCAAATTGATTTGCTTTAATCAATTTTCTTCAGAGGGGAGAGGAATTGCGATAAAGTCATTATGGATTATTTAGGAATAAGGAGGTTGTTCCACTAAATAAGGAAATACATTTTTTCATGAGCAGTGTTTGCTTGCACACCTGAGGAACACAAAAGTTCTCTACATTTATTGTGTTGGCAGTATGAAGCTTATACAGTTTTAGTTTCTGTTTAGGAATCTTTATGGTAATGAGATTGGATAACACAAGGACAGAAAAACTAAGTCTATACTAGAAATAGAGGGAAAAGAATCACTAGTCCCTTTCTCCTGATTTTTTGTTGTGTAGATAAGACACATTACAAACCAGTAGACAGATTTCTGCTAGCTGCTTGGTGGAAAACAACAGAATGTTATTTAATGTATCTATACCACAACATTTGAGAAAATAATATGGTGTAACAGTTGAGAAAGTGATGTATTGACTTTGTAATTGTCCTTTCACATTTCTCAGATGTCTGATGATTCCTACAGAATGCAAAGTCAACCTTTAGGAATATGCCTGATAATAGATTGTATTGGCAATGACACTGGTAAGTCTCTGGAATTTTCAGTCCCTTGTTAATCTTAGATAATTAGAAGAATTTAGTATAAGGAATATAATGTACATTTACCAGTCAGATTAGGATAGTGTTGTCCCAGTCATTTAATCTACCAATTCTAGTAAGATTTGGAAGGGACAATATCAGGTTAAAGCCGACTGTCCTAATTATTGGAGACAACGTTTGGTTTTTTTGGTGCAGAATCTCTGAGTGAAAGAACTTGGAAGAGGATAGACTGAATTTTGGGATGGACAAAAAGGATGTTCAGTAACCAACAGACCCTTTAGGCTTACAGCAGTCATACAGTCATACAGCAGGTTATTGGCAGAGATGGTAGTGTTTCCCACCAGTTAACAAAACCAAAACTGTTATGGATTTGAAGTACAATCATATTGGACACCAGAGATTTCGAATAGCCATGAGGTCCTTTATTAATGATGCACCTGGGCTTCTGTTCTATCTTGCACAGTTTAGCTGAAAGTGTCACCACAGTGAAACTGAAAGTGTCACCACTGCTGTCAGTGTTGTCACTGACATGACTTGAAATGTGGGAGTTTCCTGATTGCCTTTGTAGAATCCTAGAATTAGATCTTTGCACAATCAAAAACACTCCTCACTCTCTAATCGCTGTAACACGTGAGGCTAAAAATAAAAATGAAGAAAGTATTTGCAGCCAGTTCTGTAATAGCTGGGAGATGTAGGGGAAGGAGAGGCTTTCCAGGCATGTCTTTTGGTTTTCTCAAATGCAGTGGTCCAGCAGATGAACTAACTTAGAATTGCTGAGGTAATTGAAGGGCAGTGGTTGTGGAGCTCACACACAGGAAGTCTGTATCTCCGATGTTTAAAGTCACATTGTCAGCATTTAACATGATAGAAGGCAAGACTTGCACTGAAGTACATTATGGTGCTAGTGAGATTAGAGGAGACAGGGCATTGCTTAAAGGAGTTTGCAAGAAAGGCAGAAGTAGTTGTGCCACACTATTCTGAAGTCTGAGTACACTGAAGAAAAAGAAGAGGGCAGGAAAAACATTAGAAATTGTATCTGTGGCATCCATTAGAATCTGTAGCTGTCCCAGGAGTTAATCTCAGGAAGGGGAACCAGTAATAGATACTGTAGGATCACGCATTACAACACTTTATAATGCCCAGTGTAAACAGCATGAATTTATCAAATGATTATAGAATTCAAACTGAAATTTGCTGTTTTGTAAATAGCTGCTTTTGACTTTTCCATTTGGAAATCAGTTTTAATCCTTACATTGTAAACAATGAGGGGAGAAAAGGCTAGTGTTTTATGTAGAATGGAGATGCTGAAAAATCAGTGGAGGTTTGTTGGCAGATGGCTAGTGTTGAAGAAATAGGTAGTTTCTGATCTCAGGCTGCAGCATGTAATGCTGTGGTGTGTCTTGCCTTTAAGCATCCAAGGCTTATCCAAGGCCATGTATAATTTCTGATTAATTGTTAACTAAGGTGTCAGCTCTAAGTTTTTGAGTTGGTTCTTTTAAAATGTGACAGTTAGTGTGTGTGGGGACTAAGGTGACACCAGGTTTTGTATTTGTGTGTGTATGTGCATGTGCCAGTGAGATCAGGACATTACAGGAGAAGCATTCTCACTGCTGTAATTCTCATTTTGTACATGTACTGCTGCTACCCCCCGACTGATGGAGGGCTTCATTGAGGTGTCACTGCTAGACTTTAGTGATACTGAGTAGTCTGAATTTTGAGAGCATGTTTAATTGCATAAAATAAGGGAGCTGTATCTTTCTATTCTCAAATTTAAAATGTCTGGACAGTTTTTGAATTATTTTACAAAATTTAGTCAAACCAACAGAACTGGAATGAAACTGTAGTTATTTTTTATCACCTCACTATAGTGTAGAGTTTGTATCTACAGTTTATTCTGCTGAGGAAAGTTTTGAGTTCTGTTTCTTGTGTTCACTATGGGCTTTTTGGGGAGAAAAGTGTTGTAGTACAGCTGCTTTACTGCCATTACCTCTGAAACAGCCCCTGCTAATTAAGGCTTGTTAAACTTTTGAAGTCAAAGACAGCTGTCTTTAACTTTCATATGTGTGTAAGGCATTTACATCACTCTCCATCATTTCAAGTGTGTTTTTTCTTGCCTTATATTTTAAGTCTTAGGAGCTTGGAATACTGGCTCTAAAGGAAAGCATGTGTCTGTAAAAATACGAAACAGATACACAGTGTCTCTGCTGTCATAAAACATGTAGCTCACAGGAAAGACAACATGCATATAGCTCTATAAGTATGTAATGTACTGCGATCAACACCAAGTACTCCTGATTTTTTAAATTATTGTGATAAAATAAATTACTCAGTTTCAATAGAAAAACAGTATAAATATTGCAATTCATTATAGTTGAGTTTGAGCCTTGGTGTGCCTTGGTTTAATTACATCTTGCTTCTTTCAGATGTGTTGGAAGAGACCTTCAGAGGCTTAGGCTATGATGTTCATTGTCACAGATATTTAAATATGAACTCCATGAATCAAACATTGCTTGAAGTTGCAAGGTGGCAGAAACACAAAAATTGTGACAGCTTCGTTTGCATATTGGTCAGCCGTGGAAACTCCCAGAGCATCTTCTGTACAGACCACACCTTTTCTGGATTCCCTTTGGAACAAATAAAGAAATACTTTACAGCAGACTCATGTCCTGGACTCCTAGGAAAACCGAAGCTTTTTTTTATTCAGAGCTACGTTGTGCCAGAAAATGAGCAAGAATGTACCAGTCTGTTGGAAGTCGATGGGAATGCTGAGAATATCAGAGCTAAAGTCACTATTCCCCATACAGCAGACATCTTTTGGAGTCATTGCAAGGTGGATGTGTCTACACTGGAACAATCCCCAACTTCACCCTCATATTATCTGCGTTGTCTGGCTGAGCTACTCCGTAATCCTTATAAAAGGTAAATTAAGCTAAGAGGAAAGAAATAACCCTTTTTCGATGATAGCTTATTTTCACGGAGAATGAGAAACCTTAACTTTCAAGCCATCTGGTTTTCTTGCAGTGTCATAGTCAAAAAGACAAATGTCCTCACACAGTTGCGCAGAAAGGTACCCTAAATTAGGAGTGAAGTTTCTGATGTTACAGTGTAAAGTTACAGTTATGGCACTGGGGTTTGCAGAGTGAGAAGGGAAGAACCTGTCCTGGATAATGTGTGTCAGTGCTTTAGACAGGATTGGAAATCTTCCTTCTCCAAGATAAACAGGCTTCTGCTAAATTGAGGATTGCCATGTACCATGAAGAAGAGCTGTGCTTGCAAATATAAATGGTCAGTGCTTAAGTTTAGGACAAAGGCAGTAGAGAGGGAAGAATTTTCTAGTTTCTCTAAATTTAATTAACCCTTTGCTCACAGAGCCAGTTGATTGCCAATATGTAATTTTGAACTTAAACTGTCAGAAAACGTTTGTCTGTTTAAAGAGATCAAAAGGAACCTGCACAAAAGTCAGATACATTTGGATATGTAACTTACCTACAGAGGTTTTATTTATACAGCTGATCTACCAGGGAACTAACAACTGTTATTCAAGGTAGTTGCAGTGCTGACATTTAGTACCTTTTTACAAACTCTAAAGCCTTGTCGTGAAATCACAGATCATCATGTTAGAATAATTAATATCACAGCAATGATTTGGGTCATAAGAGTTTGGCTCAAAATGCATGTGCAGCCTTGTGTGTTAGAGGTCTTGCCTCTGCAATAGAGACTGAAATCGCAAAGTTTCTCCATGCCAAGTCTGATGTTATCTTCTCTCTTGTGAATTCTTAAATGGTGTCTTGCTTCATTCTCTAATGGAATGCTTTTGATTTTTTTTGCTGCAGGAAACTCTGTATATTGGCTATCCATATGGAACTGAACAAAAAAGTTTATGATGGGAATATGACCATTGACCCAAGCCAACAATACTCACTGCTGCTCCAGCATACACTGAGGAAGAAACTTTTTTTCCCACTTGACTGCTGTTAGAAAGTACATATCTAAAATTATTAACAAGAAGCATTTGCTATCATACAGATTAATGCATACTTTTATTTATGCATTTATTGCATTTCATGTGTATCTAAAGTGCCTGTTGCTTCCAAACACAGGAATTTACAAGCATTTTAATGTGCTAAGACACTAGATTTTGTATTTTAATATCGTAGTCTCTGAAAGCTTGGATGAGAATGGTAGCTATTGTATAGCAGTGTAGCATATCTTGTTACTGAATACCTGAGGTAAACAGAGTGTAAAGAGATTTAAACTGTATAGCTGTTGGGTTTTCCAAGAAAAAGCAGAAGTGTTTTTATTGCTTCATTGGTTGTTTTCAACATAACCTCCTAGCAGTTAATACTTAAACAAATATAAGCCAGCCCAAACCACTGAAACACACTGATTACTTTCTCCTGCACCTAGTAGTGGCAAATGTCTCAGCATGCCTACCCAGTAATGCCAGATCTCTGCTAACAAGTTGTGGCTTGCATGCCTCTATAGACTGGCAAAACAGAAGGGAGAGAGAGATGGTCTTTTCAGTAATCTGGATTCCATCTGTTTGCTGCATTAAAGATTGCAATATTAGAACTGTCTACTGCTCACAGGAGTTCTGTGTTAATAAATGAGACAGTCTGCCATGGTTTGGGCCAAGTATGTTTTCTGCTGATGCAAAAATGAGTGTACATGTGACAGGACATTACAGTAATCTGCCGCACAGTTTAAAAAATATGGGATTTTGGCAGATGTCTTGTGGAAGCTGAAACATGATTCACACTCATTGTACCAGGCGTAGTTGTAAAAAGATAACTTCAAAATATTTCAATTTAAATGTAGTATGTAGCAGCCATGGACCTTTAAGACTGGGTTATGTTAAACACCTACCCTTACTGCTTTTGCTTATGAAAAAGAATATGCCAAGAGCTCTTGTTCTTGTGGAAAAAAAAAAAGGAAAATTGTCTTAAATACAAAAATTTTTCTCCGGTGTAGCAGTTGCCTAACTAAAAGTTAACTGCCTTAAACTTCAGCTAGCTTACTTGTATAACAGTGTAACCTGGATGGGTTGTATTGAAGTTTATTGTCACTGAACTTAGTGACAATAAAGTAGGCCACTTTAAACATTTAATTTTTACTCCTTATACTCCTATGCAGGAAAATAATTCAAGGTCCTGGTGTGTTCTGCTTGGTTTCTGTTTAAATTTTTAATGGAAAAAGAGAAGGATACAAAATGACAGATGTGGAATTTTAGAAGTTACTTCTTGTGGTGGCTGGTAAATGAACTAAATGGTGAAACAAACGTTTCCTGTGGTTGTAGAAATAAGGTGTCATGCCAAATTACATATATCTAAGTAATATTAATATATGTGAAGTAATATTAATATATGTGATCTTCTTCACAGATTAACTTCACTTTCCAATTTCCTTTACTAGCTTTTGCATTTGAAAAGCACTTCTGCTACCCTATAGACAACCAAAAGCAGGGAGAGTGGAACCAAGAGGAGGCAGATGAGGAAAAGAAGTGTGGAAATTTTAAGCAGGAACAAGAAGGGAAATGGTAGGGAGCATCAAGAGAAGAACAAGTAGGGGAAAGACGATTTGGAGGAGAAATACAATATTAATATTGGAAGGAGAAGAAAACAGGAAAAAGGAAGTAAGAATAATAGTGGCTGTCTTTACAGACTAATGATGTGGTGAGTTGGTTGATGTTTTGTGGGCTGGTTGGTTGCGGGGTTTAGAGTGATGCTAAATGCAACTATTTACTTAAAATATTAGCAGTGGAATATATTCTGCTTTTACAGTTTTGTGACAAGTTTGGTTTGGGGGTTAAGAAGTATATATGTTCTTTGCCTTACTGCAAGACGGTAAGTAAAGTCCATGTGGCTTTCATTAAGATACTATGCAGAAATGCTGTTTTGAAAAGTAGAGGCTCATATAATCAACCCTTTCAGTGGAAAAGGAAGGGACTCTCTTCGTGTGTGGCTGCTGACGCTGTTGAGTTAGGGACAGAAAGAAAGATCCCCATTTTCAGGTGGCTCAGAAGGCTCAAGAATAATCTTTATTAGCAAGAAGTAGCGAACTTTATAGTCTCACTTGCTAAGTGGGACCGGATTGGGCTCAAAGTAGGAACATCTCACACTATGCTCTATGAATAACACGCTGTGAAGAACCATAACTATAAACAGAAAGAGAGATAATAATTGTTTGAATTCTCTCATCCAAGATTCCCAGGCTCAGCCTGGGAGAAGTTGTCTCTGTTCTTTCTTTGACTGAACTGAGAATATCCACAGGTTGCTTGGTTGGAAGTGGTTATAACCCTCTAGAGTTGTGGGGACAGACATATATTGTGCAGCATTCATGGATGTCAGATACTGATTTTTTACACTGATCCTCAGTAGATTCTTAAACCATAGCCATACGCAATCTATAATTGTACATCTAAGCAGTATTTATTGCCTTGACACCTCTTTCAGATGTAGCATTCAGGCAGGCTGATTCCCTGTACCTGTTGCATAGTGAGTCTTTGTGCAGGACTTCTGTGATGGCAGTTGTCCATTGCTTCTCCCATAGCTTATAGAATAGAATCCTAGAATATGCTGTGTTAGAAGGGACCCATCAGGGTCACTGAGACCAACTCCTGGCTCTGCATAGGATACCCCAAGAATCCCACCATGTGCCTGAGAGTGTTGTCCAAAAGCTTCTTGAGCTCTGTCAGGGTTGGTTCTGTGACGACTTCGCTGGGGAGCCTGTTCCAGTGCCCAGCCACCCTCTGGATGAAGAACCTCTTCCTAAAATCTACCCTAACCCTCCACTGCCACAGTTTCATTTCTCAAGTCCTGTCAGTGGTCACCAGAGACAAGCAGTTGATACCTCTGCCCCTCTGCTTCCCCTCATGAGGATGTTGAAGACTGCAATGAGGTCTCCCCTCAGTCTCCTCTTCTCCAGGCTGAACAAACCAAGTGACCTCAACCCCTCCTCAGAGGGCCTTTTCTCCAAAACCCTTACCAGGTTTCTGTGTCCCTCTGTACACATGATGGGGACTGTCTCTTCTTGCCGTAGTGCACACATAAAATTTGAGTCTAGAAATGGATGCAGGGTGTGGACTGCATCAAGTTGTCCCTGTATTACAGCTAGTGAAATTATTTCAGGTTAAATGATCCTTTAGCCAAAAGAAAAGGGGGAAGAGAATCTTGGATCCATCATGAGTTTAGGGTGTTAGCACAGGAGCATAGATAGTGACGTGCTGGTGAAATTTCATGGTCTTGGACTGCCAAAATGTCTAGTTTTCAGAACCTATTATTGAAGGAGATAAAACAAGTTATGCTGCTCCTGCATTGTCAGAGGCTGGAATAAGGCTGTCAGAGTCACTGCTCTGGCACTTAATTATGGTTTTGATTTCTGATAACTGGAAAAAAATTTCTTGTAGTTCTGTATATGCTCTATATATGGACAGTGATGCCTTTAAGTGGCTCGGAAGGTGTTCTCATGAGGCAAGACACTCAGTGGTGTTTTGTACCTGACTTGAGTTGCATGTTTTTTTCTCAGCCACCTACACTGATGTGGCTGAGCCATAAATTGAGTTTACTTTGCACTGTTACATATTTGTGTACTACAGTGGTTGTCAGCTCATTATCCAGAATAGAAGTTATGTTCAAGAGGATGTTACTGTGCTAGCACTTGTAGATGGAGTATGTTGTATGGCTGATCTCCCCTTTCAACTCTGCATAAGAAGTAACACTGGCTCCTATTACAGGTACCTGAATCAGAGAAGCTTTTTATGGGAGTTTCTGAGAATTCTTTTCTGCTTTCCAGAGTTTTAAGTTTCTGACATGCAGAACAGTGTTGCTGAGAAGAGGCTGCTGTCTGTGTGGATGATGTATATTCAATTTAAATTAAATCTCCTGTACTGAATTATTTGACAGCTTTTCTGTGGCTGGTTTAAATAATGTCTATTTTTCAGCTTCTTTATTAGAAATAAGACACTATAATTGGATACAAATGCTGGGTTTCATGCTGATATTCTGAATAAAATTTCTGTATGCAGTCAGACTGATTGTCCCTATCTCACTCTAGACCATAGAATAACTCTGAAATTCTTGATCTGTTTATCTTGCAGACCTCTATAACTTGTTAAATTAGGCTGTGATAGTTTACAGCTCTATAAAAATGAGCTGACATAATAAAGGACAGCAAGCCTTATAGTTTCAGCAGGTAACTCAGCTGCTCTTGGTGTGTTGGACAACAACTTTTGGCATGAGCAAGGAGACACTTCCTATCCTGTCTCCACTGACCCGAGGTTGTGGGGGGATACAGGTGACCCCGGAGATGCTGAAGGCCCCGAGGAGCCTGCACTGAGCAGTCTGCCCACCTTCCTCCTCCTGCCTTTACTGCAGCGGACACAGGCCCACATACAAATGGTACTGCAGCCCTCTCCCACAAGCACTGCTCTTCAAGCTTCCTTCCAGCGGGGAAACAAAAATTAGAGTAATGTGCCTAAAATGTTTGAGGCCTTTTTGCGATGTAGCCTGTTTTAAAATGGCTTGGCAGCAAAAGCGAGGCGAATTACGGCTCACGACTTAGACTTCGTACCGAGGCGCTGCCTGAAGCCTTTCCCGGTCCCTGGCAGCGTTCCCCGAGCTCACGGGCCCGAGGCCGCGGGCGGCCGGGCTGCGGCCGGGGCTTGCCCGGCGGGGCGGGGCGGTGCCACCGCTCGTGGTGAAAGCCCTGGCGGGCGCTGGCAGCCGCGCCCCGCTCCCCGACCGTGGCCCTTCTCCTTCCCTCGCACCCACCTGATCTCGCATTCCGCCCTGCTGCTGACGCTGCCTCCTGCCTCGGGCGGGAACTGGACGCGCCTGCCCCGCCCGCGGCAACCTGCAAAAGGGACCGGGAAAGGGACCGCGAAGGGGACCGCGAGCCGCCGCCCCGGGTAGCTGCCGGGAGAGGGATCGGGACAGGAATTCGTGTAAGAGGTACCAAAATGTGGGGCTGAAATGGAGAGGGAACGAAGGAAAGCTCCATCTCCCGAGCCTAACAAACTCCCGCTCTCTTTTTGTGTGCTGGCTTCCGACTGCGCGCGGCCTCCGGGATATTCCTCCCCACGTGGCCTGCGGGCTGAGCTCTCGGCATTTGCGGGCGCTCCGGCTTCGCGTTATATTTAAACCCTTGGGGCAGTGCTCCAGTCAGTTTAAAAACTTTAAAGAAAAGGTAAATTTGCAATCCTTATCCTGCTTATTTAGTACGATTTTCCTTCTCTGAGGCGATATCTGAAAGCATACATCAGAGAGGCGGATTGGTTACTTTTCTGTGTCGATGCCCCGATGCAGCGGTGGCTGTGCTGGCCAAGCCTGGGCAGCGAGCAGATCCTGCACTGATTGTGCTCCCTCATGTAGAAACCTTTGCTTCCAACTGCTCTAAGCAAAAGATTGAAGAGCTACCAGCCAGTGGCACTGAAGCACCTTCTTACCTATTGAACCTTCCACGGGTAGAATAGAACTGCCTAGGCTACATGGAAGAAGTTGGTGTAGTGCAAGGTTGATTAGTCTCTATTAAACCTGAGTAAGATTTGTCTCTATTAAACCTGAGTTGGTCGTGCAGAGCCTATTTAGACTGAGCATTGAGTGCTATTACATTTTAACTGCCAGTTACTTCTAAGGGAAGCTTATAAGGGTTTTTCTATGCCAAATATTAAATACAACCTGGAAGCAAATTACAGCTGGGAGTGGCTGTGGATTCCACAGCTTCAGCTTGGGTGTCAGCCTTGTACCAGAGGAACACCTTCCTGCTACAGCCAGAGAACAAGAAGCTCTTGGACTGCAGATCAAGGAATATTCACGAACCACTGTGCTGTCTCCATTAATTGTTGTAATAAGTTACTGCCATTAATAGTTGTAATAAGTTACTGCAGAGACTCTTCCCCATTACAACAGAAAGAAGCAAAGATCTGAATGTGGAAGATGTTCAAAAGAAAAGAAAATTCAGACCTTGAGGTCATCTAACACAGTTTTTTGCTCAGAGCAGGGCTAACTTCAGTTATAGATTGGGTTGTTCAGAGCTTCTGCCAAATCTGGTCTTTTTGTGGTCTGTGTTTAGACAAGGAAGTAAATTTCAAATTTATTTAAAACCTTTATTTATTAAAAGGTAATTCAGGGCTTCCAAACAACCATTGGGTAAAATTTTAGTAGAAGGATTGCTGTATGGAAGATTGAAGTATTATACACAAACTAGTGTTTGCTTTCTGCTTTCAGACAGAAAGAAGCTGTTTCAGCTGTTGGTTCCAGCAACATGGAGAATGATATCAGCTTGAAGTTCCATCAGCAGCTTTTCCTTATTAGTGAAAATCTGGTGACTGAAGATGTAGCAGCTTTGAAATTTCTCTGTACTGACTTGCTCTGCCTCAGTAAACTAGAAGATGTGAAGTCAGCAGCAGACATCTTCAAGCTCCTTATGGCTCAAGACTATCTGAATGCAGAAGACACTTTCCTGCTAGCTGAACTCTTATACAGAATTAGATGTCACTCCTTGCTCAAGAAACTTGGTTACACTAAGGAGAAAGTACAAGAACGTCTGAGTGAGAAGGGAAGAATATCTCCATACAGGTAAGCTTGCAGTGGAATTCTCTTCCCTCCGTTACTGCTATCTATGCCATACTGTTTTCCTTTCCATTTTTAAATTCTTAATTGCCTTTTGTTTTTATACCATCTTCTGTTCCACTTTTATCTCACTGCATCTCTGTTACAGACAGATGCTGTATGAATTGTCAGAGAACATCACCAGTGAGATGTTGAAGGAAATCATATTCCTCCTGCAAAGCTATCTTCCAAAGCGATGGACAATTCTTGTATGTGAAGAGTGAGCCAAATGTGTACATGGTGGGAAGGGAAGAAGGAAGGCGGGAAATAGAAGGAAAATTGTGAGAAGTGTTTGGCAGAATAGAGCATAATATACAAATAGGCTGGTTGTATTCATAGGGATAGCAAGAAGGAAGATGTTGACAGACAAAAGTAGAATTTGGTCCCTCATACCAAGGTCAGTCACTGACAGTTCACTGTCTAGCTTCAGAGTATAAAAAGGTGACAAATCAAATCTTTGCCCTGCTTGAGCCATATGCAAGGGAGATTCATGTCATTGGCACTGTTTCACAGCAATGAAGCCACGAGTCATTAATGTGGTTTGGGTGAATCTGTTTAAACAAGACCATACCAAATAAAAACACAACCAGTGGCTTTCCATGAAGCAACATTTCTGCTTTAATGGTGATGTAAAATTGACTGGTCCTTGTTGGTAAGGAGCAAAACAGATAATAATGTGATTGTTTGAGACAGGGCTGAGAGGCAAGTTTTGATTTCTAAGGAACAATAATTATATTTTACTCTCTCCTTTTGGCTGTCAGTCTGCTTTGGATTTGCTGACTTCATTGGAAAAGCAGGGCCTTTTAACTAAAGACAATGTAAAGATACTGGAGGATGTCTGTATGACCGTTTCACCTGATCTCCTGGAGACAATAGACTGCTACAAAAAGGGAAGAGGTGAGAAATTCATAGTCTAGGAATAGGTTTGCTAAAATGCAGGAAGCAGTAGATCGGTCTGGGCAACTGAAGTTAAAGTCATATGTGTCGCTGAAATGGGAGCTAGAGTGGCATAAATCTGGTGTAATAATTCCTAGCCTGCATTACTTCCTGGCTGAATCCCTGAAATACAGGGATGTGCTGGAATATCTGAGGCCACACAGAGCAGCCCAGCACATACAGAGCAGGCTGGGAAACTGAAAATCTCCTTATAGTTATGTCTCACTTCTCCATTTCCCCAGTAATAGTATTGGGATGATGACAACTATCCTGTAAAAGGCACTTTGTGATTTGTGAATGTGCACTACATAAAAGCAGTTGCCTGCTAACAGCCTGGCAAGAGTAAGTAACTGTGTGTGCATGTGTGTCTGATACATGGGCTATGAGCATACAGATGATTTCTGGGTTTATATTTTAAAAAAAGAGATTTATTATGGATTCAGGAAAAAAAAAGTCAACTTCATTAGTAAGAATTCAGATTCTTCTTAAATTCAGGTAATTTCTACGCTGATATCCAGATGAAAAATTAATTTGAATGTCTTGGGGAGAATCTATCCTTGTACCATGGGTATCTTTATTTTGCAATATTGATACAAATAGAAGCCTTTCCTTTGTCACAAAAATAAATATAATAAAAATAACCAAAAATAATAGATCTATTGAACATGACCATGTTATCTTGTATGGAGGAATTATTCCTTTCAGTGAAACAGTATTTCACATACAAAAAGTGACATATTGTAGCTAAACTCCTTTTTGCTTCATCCAGAAATATTGGACATCTCTTCATAAATATCTGTGCTGGGGTTTTTTCTAGATAACAAGGCAGCTGATTTTACACAAGGCTTCTCTGAACTAAACCTGGAGCTGCGTGGAGAATTCAGCAATGTAGAAAATGAATCCAAGGTTTGAGACAATCTCTTAAATCCTTTTTCAATACTTAGGGGTGGGAGGTTTTCATCCACTCTTGAATGACATTTATCATACAAGGACTTGTGAGGTATCTGTATATCTCATCAAGTTCCTTGACGTGACTGATAAATTGAAATGTTTCAAAGGATATTTTAACCTCGGAGGTCAGAAATTTAGCAATATTGAAAGGTGTGTTGTAGGCAAAATAGGCATAATACCTCTGAAGTTACTCACACATCAGTGCATGTTCTTATCTTCCTGATAAAGGCAAAACATTTTGCATTTGTCCAAGTTGTACATTTTGGATATGGCAGTAGAATGTGCAAGACACAGAGACAAATGGAGCTTCACAGGTCTCACTTTTTGTATCTGGTTTAGAAAAGGCCTCAAGGCATCTTGAAATTAGAAGTCATAAGGGGCAACATGCAAAGCCTTTGTTAGAAGGACTTAAAGGAGGCAAGAGTTTTTCGTAAGCTATTGCAGAGGTCTTGATACATGAGAAAAGATCTCTTTTGTGAGATCCCTTCTTAGAGGCCTTATGTCCACTCTTGAACCACAGCACTGAATTCTCCTTCTGGCCTTTTCTTTGTGATGACCATAGATATTGAAGGAGCAAATTGTTCCATTTGTTTATAGTTATTTAATTTCTTGAAATTCTGTGCTGTAACATCTTTTCATCACCTGATGTTCATACTGCTGCAGAGCTGCTGAAGGAACTTGGAGTGCTGTCTTCATTTTGTCCTACTAAAATGCACAAAAGGAGGTGTGTGTTGCTCTCTAATGAAGAGGAAGGGACTCCAGTGAATGGAGTTTTTTATTTCAACCCAGGGTTGGACTTAAATACATGGCACTTGAAGTTTTGGTTCTTTTCAGCTTTAAAAATGTTTTTGGTTCTTTTTTTCAAAAGTGGGAAGTAATTTTAAATCTTAACAAAAACCTTGTAGTGTGATAGGTTTATGCACTTCTGAGATTTCTGTTCTGCTTGCATCCTTTTCCAGTGGATCAGTATGAATCACCTACTCCAGGTATTTATTACTGTTCTCAAAAAAAGCCAACTCAGATGTCTAACTTCCTATAGCTTCAGTATGATCCCTCTGCCACGAAGCTAAAATACTGTTTTGGAAGCTGTTGGGATCTTCTGTCCCCACCACCAACTCAGATTGCAGAGTTTGGCTGCTGAATCCTGCCTTTTGCATATAGATGAGAACCCAGATGCTAAATCCTTCTTCTGCAGTTTGATAGGATGGTGGCAGTGTGCTTGGAGTTTCTCTGATGTTTTTTCACACAGGGAGGCACCATTGAGTTCCAGATGTTCAAAAATAGCCCACAGTCTTAGTTGCCTCTAACTCCTGGATGCCAATTTTGGGACATGTTAAGGAAATATGAGTAAGTTAAATAAATTCATTGAAACTGTAAGCTTTTTTCTTCTCCTTTCTACAGACTATGAAAAGCTACAAAATGGATGGACCACACAGAGGATTTTGTCTCATTATTAATAATGTTAACTTCAATAGTTCTCAGAGGAAGGGTTCTTGCAAAGATGCTGGTAAGTTACTGAAATGAGATTTTTGGAGGATCTCTGTTTCCCCAGGTGAGTTGATTATGTAGTATTGCCCTATATTTTATTGTCTATGGTTAGTTAATATTATAAAAGAGTGAAATGTTTGATATGTGTTAAATTATGTCATTTGTGTATTGTGGGGGAGGAGAGGATAAAGGACAAGAAACCACAGGTTTTTTCTGTTGGATTATTCTTGAATAACTTTAAGAATCACTTTTTACTTATCCTTTATCTACAGCTATAGTAAAGAACTAAAATGAAACTAAATTAAACCATCATTCTACCTAATACAATGCAAAAATCTGTAATCAAGTAACTCTGTGCATACTTCTTACTTTGTTCTGTTTCCTCTATATATCTCTTATGAATGAAACTCTCAATAGTCAAAACCGCAACTGGAAAATAATGATGTGAGGAAGGTTTTGAAAGATCTTTTCTGAAACTGGGGAAGGGCAGATTCTTTGTGTTTTCAAGTGTCATTTGCATGCTCACTTACAATGACAATGTAAGCTTGTCTAGAGAAATCCAGGAACTCTGTGTTTGAGCTAATACCATCTTTTTTTATTCCAGTTAATCTTTAGTTAGTACTAGTACGAGGATGAATCTGCACAAGTGTCAGGGTGTAAGGTCTTTCCCCCTCCCAGATTAGCTTGCATGGTGACTTCATAAAATGTTTTTGTCTTGCCTGGAATTTTCCTTTAATCTTTCATTTATTTACAGAGCAGCTGGAGAGAGTATTCACATGGCTTGGTCTGGATGTGAGGACTTGCACAAATCTGACGTCTGGGGAGATTATAAATCTCATGAAAACTTGGCAGCAAGTGCAAGATCACAAAGACAGGAACTGTTTTATATGTTGTATTCTATCTCATGGAAAGTCAGGAGCAATCTGTGGGACAGATGACAGATTTGTGTCAATCCGCGTGCTTATGTCCCACTTCACTGCCAAAAAATGTCCCCAGCTGGCTGCAAAACCCAAACTCTTCTTTATCCAAGCATGCCAGGGTGACGAGGTACAGCGTCCTGTCTACGTTGACACTGATGGACCAACTCCTGACTTTTCTGTGCAGGAGAGAGTTTCTCTTTCTGAAAGCATTCCTGAAGAGGCTGACTTCCTCCTAGGCATGGCCACAGTCGATGGATGTGTCTCTTTCCGGCACATTGCAGAGGGTTCTTGGTATATTCAGGCCCTCTGCAGCAAGCTACAATTGTTGGTACCAAGGTAAATAGTGCTCTGATTGCAATGGCTTAGTGCTCTGATTAAATTTTTCTTCTCCAAAGGTAGTTTATCTAGGAACACCCACCCGTGTTCTAAGATGGATGGAATTAGTTAAAGTGATGATTTCACACTGATAAATTTACATTAACTCTCTGCTAGCACCATACATGTAATCTGTAGAATGTGAAGTTTATTGTGAAAAAACACTCAAAACCTCACATCTGTAATCTTTAAGATAGCCCAGTTTATTGAGTGATTGAGGTTAAAATATTTTATTCCACTACTTTTCTTTTTTGGTTGAATTAAGCAGGACAGAGCAAGAAAAGGTCTTTTGTTTTTAATATGACTCAAATAAGGACAAAAGAGAAATTTGGAGAAAAGTATGTGTTTTCTTTTTTGTGTTTTACATGTTTATACTCTTATCTTCTAGCTGATCAGGGAGATGTTAAGTGAATTGTCATCTGCTTGCTCAGTTCTGCTCACTAATAAATAAATTTTTTAAAAAATTTTTTTTCTCTCCTTCTGGCTGTAGGGGTGAAGATATTTTGTCAATTCTTACACAAGTTAATGAAGATGTGGCCAGACGTGATAGCCCTTCAGGGACAAAGAAGCAAATGCCTCAACCAGCATATACCTTAAGAAGAAAATTTATATTCCCAATACCTACGGCCCCTCCTCCTTCAGAGCAACATCAAAGCTTTCAATACACATAATTTTATCATCTCATTTAAATGCAGTTCATCACACTACCTGTTTTAAGACAGTTAGCTTCGATGCAAGGCCTTATAAATTTTTTGTCAAACAAACTGTGAAACTGGAGGAGACACAATTAAAACAATCCATGTGCCAGCTATTTACATCGTCAATATATTCAGAGTTATCAGTGTTGGAAAAATGACACTGTTTAACCTATGTTAAACATTTTTGTACCTGCACAGGCTGCAGATACAATAGGTTTTTCCCTCACAGCATAGGGATTGCATGTAAGCTTTCATATTTAAAACAGGATTGTTAATGGCCTGGTTTAGACTCATCATGTTTTATTTTGCAGGCTAACAATTTTAAATCCTGTTTCTAAATCCACCAGCTATGTTCATAGAGAGAAGAAAGTGGGAATGAAAAGACAAAACCTTAAGTAGTATGTGGAAAAGGATTTCTTCAATCTCTAATGAAAATTACATTTAATTTAATAAAGAACTGGTTTCCAACTGAAATCAGCAATTTGTTCCACAGTGCCCTCAAATGGCTAGCATAAGCTTCAAATTCAATGAAGTTTTCCAAAACTGAATAAAGCCAAAATGCTGCTTATTATTCCCTCTGTGAAACCTTGTTATTTCCCCATCACTTCTGAGAAGATTTATGGTAGAAGATTTGCATGCTGTGAAAAAGAGCAGTCAGATTAACTTAGTTAAGCATTACATTTTTAAATTATCATTTGTTGGTTTAGGATCTAAAATGCAGCCAGTTTGTGAAGGCTTCTATGGACTAAGCTGCTGACAGACTTTTGTGAGTTAACTGAAATAATGACATCTTGTTTTGTTATAAATGCTTACTACATATGCCTATGTCTTTCCTGTTTGTTACTATGTTAAATTCATACTTTTTAAGAGCTTGGTGAGATAAACATTTTGTGTTGGGGTAAGGGTTTGTCCTTGTTTCTGACTGATTCCTGCACTTTGTTTGGCTTCATGAATCAATGAGGTTTTAACTTCTTTACGGTTTAAGCTGAAGTGAAATTTCATCAAAATACTAATTGATAGCAATACTTTAAAGATAAGATAGGAAAGAGTACTGTCTAGTGCTATTGGGTGCCATTTCTAGCTTGCACTATTTTTAGGAGGGGAGTTTTGCATCACACAGAACATTGAAATGCAGCCAGTTTTCCAAAACATGATGGTCCCTTTATGATAATGAAGAAGTCACATTTATGCCACAGATAAGAAAAATGTTTCATTCTTTAGGGGAAAATATAACACTGTGATGGAATTGTGAGGTTTCTGGCTTGCAGTTACTGTTCAGACTTGATGCACTCATTTTGTATGTTTAGGAAACAAATTTTTATCAGTCTGGAGTAACCATTGACTTTGTTTTGTTGGATCTTGTTTTCATTTTTAGTTTGGTAGACAGGGAATGCCATCATGTTCTCTTGCTTTTTCTGTAGAGACTTCTGTCTGGGTAATCTCCAGTGAAATCATAGATAAGTAAAGGCAATCAGAAGAGTCTGAGCTTACTGAGCCTTGCGTTCCGTGGGGGGAGGGATCCACCCTTGTGAAGTGTGAAAGACTGGTAAAGTCTGCCTTGTTCATGAGAAGTTTGTGTAAACAGTTTACACTACCCCGATTTGGACTATTTAGTGTATTTCACTTCTGTGTGTTGAGGGCTGTGTTTGTGTGGCTTCAGAGTGTAATACCTGGGTGCATGCAGTGGTACTTGTCAGCACCAGCCCAAAGGCAGGACAGGCTGGAACTGGAGCTGCCATCCAGCCACTTGGGCATTTCTGAGTGATCTCCTGCAGGGTGTTGTGAGATGGAAGTTTGCAACTCTTGGGGAGAGTGGGTCAGTTTTGTACAACTCAGGTATTCATCAGTCCCTGCTGTCCACACTGTACACCTTTCCTGTAACTCCAGTGATACAGAGCTGTGCCAGAAAGAAACTGGTCACAAACGCAAACAAACAAATGTGGTTGGTTGCTCGTGGGGCTTACTGGTAGCATACAGACTCATGCACGTGTGCACTCTCCACCTACAGAATTAAGGAAGGGTTGTGTCTTGTGCAGCCCCTGCATAGACAGATTTAAGTGGAACTAGTGTAAAAAGTCTTCTAGGGAAGTTGCTGTCTTGGCAAGATCATGATCTTCAAGTGGTAATTAAGTTTCCTGGTATCCTGTCCCTTGTGTCATTTCCGTGCAGGAGCTGTGTGTCCCGCCTTGTTACAGTTGCTGAGCAGGCAAGAAGCTGCAGCAGTTTTCCTGCCTCAAGATCACCCTTTCCAGGGAGATGAAGTTTTGGCAGGCTGTACAAGGAAAATATTGGGTCACTGAGACGGTTCTGGAGGAAACCAGAGTGCAGGGGAGCGGAGGGGAAAGGACAAACTGTCTTTAATAAAAGGACAGTAACTTTTCCAGGAAGGGCGAGAGGAAGAAATCAAAAGTGAAACTAATAGAACCAAAAGGGGTGGACCTTCCAGCTGCTGATTGAGAGGAGAAGCCATTATCTATTTGTCATAGTGCATATCACGGCACGGTGGCTCTTTCAGACTGCAACTGAAGTCTTGGTTCAGGTAAGACACAGAAGAAATTATGGAGGGAAAGAGATGCTGAGACTTGGAATGACATGGAGACAAACATTTTGGACCTGAAAATGAAAGAGTGCTTGTGGTGTTCCTCTGTGCTGTTCCCAGCCTTTGGATGATGGTGCAGTTCCTGCCAGTGAAACAAAGTTTTCTGATCTTTCACTGGAGTGTGCCTTTTGGAAGGAATTTATATGCCTCATTCTATCAACGGGTACGGTATAGTTTTGAGTTTGTAAAGATAGATAGGTTGAAATCCATGAACAATTGTTTTCATTGCAAAATTTTAACAAATTTCAGCACTCCTAACTCTCTTCATCATGCTGCCTTGAATGTCTCCTGAGAGCTGGTAGCCATACTGAGTGCTGTTTTATTTCCTGCTTCGTGGAAGATTCCAGCGACTTGCATGCTGGGAACCTTTTCATTGAAGGCTAAATTTTTTACTTTGAAGAGAGCAAAGATGTAAGAAGTTAATTTTGTTCAAATTCTCCTCTAAATGGGGAAGTATATTACATAAATAATTTAAAAAGAATGTTTAGTTGTTGATTTCCCTGCATTTACTGAGTGCCGCTACTGAATTTGGTGCTAATAGTTGTTGTTTTTCTAAATCAAAAAAATATCTTCCTGTTAAAAATAAACTGGAATGAGTTGGAGAGGGACTTCAGAGAAAGGGGGTAAGTCATGGCAGATCTGGTGACATGGCAGGGCAGTGGGACTGAGATATTTTAAATGAAAATATCTCTCACTGTTTTTTAATTAGAATTTGTGTATGAAAGCAAATGTGCTGAGCTGTGCTCTGTGCTAGAAAGCACTAGGTATGCTGCTTAGTTGTTGCTGTAAAACAAGAGCAAAACCTGATTACTTCACGGCTTGTTTACCATTTTTTTCTCACAAGTTCTGTAATAATCAGTTCTCTGAAAATGGAAGTAGCTGAAGTAGGGATCTCCTGCTGTATTAGAATTTTATTCCATTGTAACATATTTCTTGGAAGTCATGTGACAATACCGTATTGTAAAAAAGCAGACTCTTCCTGGAACTTTAGAGACTGGCTGTCTCACTTTCTTCAGAGTTGTTCTCCCATGTAAGTGATTTAAAATTACTACTACAATTAATATTATTTTTACTGGTATCAATTGTGCCTTTAAGTTAGCGAACTGGGAGAAAAAGACAGTGTCACTTAAATATTGTTTTAATTGTGCATCCCTGTAATTACAGACAAGTTTAAATGTAACATATAGGTGGCACATCTCTTCTAACTGCAATGATTTCATGGGTTTGAAACTTACAGCCTTTGAGAAATAAAATGAAAATTCTCTTTACAAGAAAGATTTACTTCTATAAGCAATATCTCTTGTATCTTAAATTAAATGCATGATTTATGTGAGAAAGAAGATAATTTCATAGCTACCTACCAAGAAAATATTATTCTTTCTGGTGTGGTTATAGAAATATAAAGTCAGGTAATCACTGAATTGTGAGGTTAAGCACATTCAGATACTACTGGTTTATATGGGCTGAAGGATATGGATTCTTGCCTGTTCAAAAGTTTGGTTTGAATGGATCTAAAGAAAACAGTATTTTGGGGCAGAACACAAATTGTATGTGCTGTGTCACATGTTTCACTGTTTATCAGTTTACTTGAAATGCAAAGGTTTAAGATTCAGTTGTACATTTACTAGATTCAGTTGTACATTCACTCTTGCTAACCTACACAATGCTGACCAAGGGCGTGCCACAAAAAGCTCCTTTGCTGTAGAGTGGTCCTGGGAGGACAGCAGAATACAACTGTCTGCTAATTATTATTTCCAGTTATTATTTCCAGTTTCCAGCTGGGCTACCTTGGAGTACTGTTATTGAAACATTTGCAGTAGCAATAAGTAAAATGGATTCCAGTATTCCAGAAGTGTAGGAGTAGGAAATTTTCTTTTGTCATTGTCAACTTTTCTGTCTCCCACTGCCAGTGTCTATAAGACAAGAGACCTGTTCTGAATGCATTGATATAGTTTCTCTTCAGAGATTCCAAGGTGTCTGACACCTAGGGCAGAGAAAGTAAAATGGCAAATGGGTCTCTTAGTAGAAGCAAGTGCAGACAGGTCCTTTAAGTGCCAGCTGTAGGCTGATTTGTCTCAAACATTCTGAGCATTGCCACAGGAGAGGTGTGATCGGGGAGAAGGTCCTGAGGCAGTGGGGCTGAGCCAACTCTCTGCTCCACCCTGAGACTCGTGCTCCATCCCCCAGCCCAGCTCACTTCCTGAGGAAAGGCTGGCAGTGCACACGTGAACAAAATGCACAAGTCTAATTTAGATAATGGGCATGCACCAGGTTAACTCCAGCAGGACAAGGACTGGGCACCCAGTCCAGCAGGACAAGGACAAGGACAAGGACACCCCCTCCCCTCTTCATGCCCTCTCTGTTCTCTCTCCATCTCCAGACAAAACATGTGGCAGCATCATCACAGAATCTAACACTGGGGATATTATTTGCTGTCTTCTCTTTCTTGGCTTGCAGAGCTATAATATTTTACCCCATATTCCATTCTGAAGTTTGTTGTGGGAGGGAGGAGCTTGTGGAGATTTTTGTGGCTCGGGAGCCAGCACCTTTTGAGGAGTTTGTTGTGGGAGTTGTAAAGTGTATTATGCAAAATTAAGGGCTTGTTAGCCTCCCCTCTTGTGGGGAGTGTATTGTATAAATTTAAGGGCAGGTTAGCCAATACCTTTTGAGTTTAAATATTGGGCTGGTTGCCGCAGTTAAGAAGATGGTACAATCAAGCAATGAGAGCTCCTGACACATGTCCAGTGTCTTTGTTCAGCTTGACAAGAGTTTATAACAGACACCAACATGCCCATGGGTTGTCTCATCAGTGGAGGCAGGTCCCTTAAGTGTCGGGGGGATAGCTGGAAGGCTTGGTATTTTCTAACTTCCTTTTGTGCTCAAAAGTTGAATCCATAAGCCTAATTTAATATTTCTAAAGCTGATGGAGAACTTGGAGGAGAAGGGAGGATTCCCTGCTCAGTGAAACAGATAGCTTGATGAGAATTATTCTGGCCTTTTAAAAAGGGTTTACATGATCTGTATTTGCTTTTAATATTATAAATTAATTGAGAGCTGGGAACTGAGTTTTACTTGATGCAGATAAACCAAAACAGGAAGAGGTGCTTTGGGTATGCTGGCCAGAAGCAGTATAAAAAGGACAGAGAAGCCAGATAGCTTAAAGTAGCTATACTAATGTGGACTCTTAGTCCTGTTAGGGTGTAAAATTTTGCAGTCTCATTTATTACACAGTTTCTATTCCAGACTGGCAAGTGGCTGTTTCTCCCAAATGGTATCAAACTTAAAAAAAAACCCCAAACCCAAAGAAAACCAGCAGCAGCCTGCCAGGATTGTACATCCTGTACATTGGTACTTCCCACTGTCTAGACACACCATAAGAAGCAAGAATTATCTATGACTTTCTCTGCTAATGTCACTTAGTACAGAGGTTTCAATATCCTTTGTTAAGTCCAGAGAACTGAAGGAGCTAAGCATCAAAGCTACGATAGCAAGACAGCCTCTCTCTATTGAAATACTTGTGATTGCATGCATTTATTTTGGGCTGTTCTTCATGATGTGATACCTCTTACATAAATCGTGTTGTTGCACTAGTCTTACTGACAAATGAAATCAACTGCTGCTTGTGTTTAGATCCAAATCCTGATGTGAAATGAGTACAGAATTCCACAAACTGCTTTTTGAAATTTCTGAGGCTTTGGTGACAGACGAACTGGCAGCTCTTAAATTCCTCAGCCTGGACCATGTCCCCAGAAGGAAGCTGGAAGCCATCCATGAACCCAAGGCCTTCCTTGAAGTGCTGCAGGAGAAAGACATGATCGGGGCAGGGAATCTGTTCTTCCTGAAGGAGCTGCTCTACCGGATCCATCGGATCGACCTCCTGACTGCCCACCTGGGCTCCAGCCGCGAGGAGATGGAGAGAGAGCTGCAGGTCCTGGGCAGGGCACAGGTGTCAGCTTACAGGTAAACACGGCAGCATGCAGAATGCAACAGTTCAGTGTCAGCTGCCTTTTCTGTCTGCACTGTTGTCTTGTGAATATCCCAGCATAACTGTGTTCATTACACATGAATTCGTGCCATTGTGAGTTTTACATTTTGCAGTTCAAATGTTTAATTGTGGTGTTCACTTCTTTCTTGAAGGTCTCTCTATTGTTTATTGTCAGGCAACTGCTGTATGGAATTGCAGAGGACTTGACTTCAGAAGATGTCAGAAGTGTGAAGTTCCTGCTCCAAAAACAACTACCAAAGACCAAGCTCCAGGAAAATGCTGTATGAAAAATGGTCTTGAGAAGTTTTTTGCAAGGATAGTTCAGAGTCCTCTAGTTCTTGTAAGAAGGGAGGAAAGAGAAAGCAGTCTGCTCTCATGAAAATCTGGTTTGAAAGAATTATGATGTTAGCTAATAGCTGCGTGTGAAAGAATGGATCCTTATTTTTTGCATTGTATCTTTGCCTTTTTTGCTCTCCTGATTCTATTTTCTTTCCACCACCTGTCTCTTTAATCTTACCTTCTTGTAAAATCCATCAGGCTCTTCCTTTAATCTTTGCTTGGCATTTATAAGACAAATGTCTTTATAAGACATGTGCTATACCTAAGAAGAGTGATGTTTGCTAAAGGAAAAACAATGTTTTGGAGACAGAAAATCAAGTTCTAATGTGAGTTGAACCACAATTTTTTTTGTGTCAATGGGTAAATTTTCTTCTTTATTATAATGTGGAGTAGCAACACATTGTTAACTTTCCCGCAAAAGTATTAAGAGATTGGGTGAGCTAGTTTAATATTTGTAATGAGCTATGTTATAAAAATTATTGGTATTATTAAGAACCTTCCTTAAAAGTCCTATTTGTATTGTGGCACGTAGAGGAAAATTAGCAGATTTACCTCCAACTTGGTGGACAATAGAGCTTTAATAAACAAAATAAGTGCTGAACAGCTTTTCTGTGATAAAAAATGGAAAATAGCATAGCTGAAGGACTTAGCAGCACTCCATCAGAACACAAAGGCACAACAGGATGTTATCATCATCAGTGCTTTGTACTCCTGAAACAAAGCAGGATAGCCTAGTTACAGGCAATTTCTAATTGTCCTCCTTTAACCTTAGTGACAATGGGTTTATTCAGTTGCATTGCATCTTGACCCTTGCTTAACGAGTTTTGGAGGAAAAAGCAATAGGTCTTTAGCTGTCAGTTTCTGAGAATGAGGACGTTGTCTTCTGCCCTGTTGCAGAGCTGCCTGATACTGTGGTTATCAAAGGTCACTAGATGAGTTTGGGTTATGTGTTTTTGTTTTACCAGTCAATGTTGCAGGTCTTTCTGGAAATGGAAATAAATGGGATAATTAAAGAAGATAACCTGACAGTGCTGAAAGATATATTACAGAGATTTAGAGCTGACATAAAGAAAAAAATTGATGCCTATGAAGAAGGAAAAAAAGGTAAATTTATTTAAGCTGTTTAAGAACAGATCTAGGGTCTTTTATGGGTTTTATGGCTCCATCCTTGGCAGCTTAGAAGTCCAGTGGTAAGGTAGAGACTTTGTGGTACCCTAGGACAGGCAGAACAGCTCTGGAGAACTCTGATTTCTGAAGTTTGCTGCTTCATTATCCCATCATGGATTCTTGTATCTATCCTTGAAGTATGTTCTGTCCCTTGTAAATGCCCTTCTTCTGCCTTCTCTTTGCCTTAAATGCAATTTCTCTGTTCAGGAAAAGTGCAGTGCTGGTTTTGGACCAGCAAAACTTCCAAGTCACTGCAAGAGACAGGAAAGGACAGGTGACTTAGGGAAACCTGTGCTGGGAGATTGTCAGCACTACCTTCTGTTAGCCAGGCTCTTTGCTCTTAGTCAAAGGGAAGTCCTTGAAAACGAGTCACATGGATAAAGTGTTACTTTCTGTAACCAGATGGGAAATTTCAAGGACTTCAGTATATCCTGGCTGTTGCAGCTGAGGTGGTGCTTTCTGGCACCACAGCTGGGTGCTCCTTTGGAAAACAGGATGTTTCAGTCAATAGCAACTTTCTTCTGAACAACTGAGGTCGTGAGTTTCCTCAGATACATTTAAGCAGTCCATGCAGTACCCTGCAGAGCTACCAAACAGTTCTCCCTGCATGTCTTTGTGCTGCTGTCCTCTGCTGTGTCTCTAAAAGAGCAGAAGATAATTGCCGAGGTAGGCTATTGCCAAGCAAGTCCCGTGTTGGGGAATGGCTTTCTAGTAGTATTGTTATTATTCTGTCCTCTTGATAAGTAGAGAAAAAAAAACATGTTATGTAGAGCCCTGACAATTAAATTTAACTTAAACATGTTTTTGTAACTTGTAAAATGAGTACTGTGATTTTGTTTCCTTGATTAGAGTAATGGATTTGAAAATGTCTTAACATTTTTTCAGGAAGTTGTATTCAAAGAAGTGCTCTGAGGAGATTTTTCATTATGCTGGTATTTTGCATCCTTGCATCCACTCACTCAGTAAAGTTCTCTGGAGAGGGAACAGTAGCCTCAGAAGTAAATGGACCAGCATTTTGTGCTATTGTACAAAAATGGGTCTCCTCTTTCACTTATATATCCCACAGCTGAGAGGCTGGTGAATGGCTTGCCTGGGAGGACTACTCACATTCAACCTTTTATTATCTGTATCTTGCTACCAGTAAAAGAACAGAGGAGCAGAGAAGCAGTGGAGCACAGCCCTGCATGGCTTCTGTAACAACCAGTAGTCTGAAACTGGAGCCAAGCTTGGCCCAGCTCTCCAAAATGCTGGTGTCTCACTGGTGTGAAAACCCGCTCCACCTCACTCCTTGTTCTGGCTTTTTGAGTGTTGAAATATGCACAGTGGAAGATTTATCCTTGTGGTTTTAAAATGTTTCTTTATGTTCTCCTTCTTAGAAAATTATTCCAGGGAAGAAGTCCGCTATCCTGTGTCTGTGTCTGTGTATCCAGAGGAACAAGGAGCAGAGGGGGAGGCAGAAAAACAGGTGAGAAATACCTCAAGAGTACCTTTAAAGTATTTATCCATCTCCTGGGAGAGGGAGCATAAATTCATAACACTAAGCAGGTGGAACAGCCAGGATGGAGGGGTAGGCCTTGGAACAATTCCTATTTTCCAAACAAGACCGAGCCTTCTTTGTGGGGACCTGGTTGTCAGCAACCCTTTAAGCAAGATATGAACAAACAGTTGAGTGAAGAAACCAATCTTAATGATAATGGAGACTGGGACATTAAAATCCTGGCCAGGATACTCCTGGATAGATGTGAAGAGAATAGCAGAACCCCCCTACCTCACTGGAATTGCAAAAGGACCCTCAGAGGAAATGGTGGGGTGCAGGAACTTTTCCTATGCATATGAAAATTTGTGTTTCTGGATCCTTTCCCCCATGTCAAAGTCATATCCTGACCAAAGAGAGAGAGGAGGAGGGGTTCAGGCAGACAATGTAAATTTCTCTCCTCTGTAGCTAAATTGTATCCTTGGGCTTTTCTTTCTTGTTTCTTGGCCTTTGTGATTTCATTTTGTACTTAGATAATGATGGACCAGAAATCTGTATATAGTGTATTTCTCTTTTGAATGCTTGGCTCTGCTTTCCTACCTGCTTTTTTGTTGTTGTTGTTGTTGTTTGTTTTGTTTCTGCAGCATGGGAAAATATATAAGATGAAAAATAACCCCCATGGTTACTGCTTAATTCTTAACAACCACATTTTTAGAAATCCACGTTACAATAGAGAGGGAACATTGCAAGATGGAGGTAAGTATTTTTTACTTCTTATCTTACTTCTTTACTTTTTAAATCCAATTATTGGTTTGGGTTTTTTCCTCTGATAATTCTCGAAAACAATTATCTAATCTTTGCTGTGAAGAAGAATCATGTCTATGGTACTCCTTGGCCTCCAGAACAGGAGTGACAGTCATGGTACCAACTGGAAATATGTACTTTCAACATTTAGCTGATGGCTTAAAGAATTATCTACTTTTTGTTCTAGGAAAAAGACATTGTCTTAATTGGTTGTATGTACAACTAGAGAAAAAGTGATTATTATTCCACCTTTCCAATTCTTGATTGTTTTCAGTTCTTAGCTATCATAGAAAAATATTTTAAGTCCTCAAATTCTCTTAAATGCTCAAATAAATGCTCTGTAACTTTCCTAAAGCCTGTCTTTCTGCAATCACTTTTAAGATAAACAAGAGTAAAAAAGTAAAGTCAGATTCCTGAAAGGACATGTCACAGATATTTTAACTCCATCCAGCCCATTTACAAGCTGTTTTCTTCCCAGCTACTTCCTCTCTGCCACACAACAATTAGGCCACCCTTTGCTGAGAAGTCTTCATAGCATTTGTGAGCAAGTTACTTTGATTCCCCTCTTGCTGCATCAGCCATTCTCACAGAATGAGGGACCTTACTTCACTTAAGAGTGGCAGAATTTGTCATTCTAAAGAGGTGGCACTTCTTTAACTTGCCAAGTGTTGTTAGGCATCTGAGACTACTATGCAATGCATAGTTAAAGCTTGCTTTAACACAATAAACTTCACTAATTTGTGCCAATACAACATACAATCTGAAACCTGTTTTTGTTTTAGCCAGCATGATACTTAACCCAGTTGTGTTAAAGAAAAAAAAAAAAAAATTAGGCAAATAAGGCATTTGGGTTTTTCTAATAGGATTTGGCAGGCTAAGAGCCAGTCAGGTGATTTTACTGGTGGGATCTGAACACTTCTGCTAGTATCTGATCTACTACACAGACACTGATGTTTCAGCATCTTCCCTGTCACTGTGTATGTTTAATAAATTCCTTCTGATTTTTTCCCCCAGAGGCTGTGAAGAGGGTCTTTAAGTGGCTTCAGTTTGAGACAGTTGAGTATATGGATCTAGAAGGAAAAAAAATATATGAGACAATTAAAGAATACAGCAAGAAAGATCACAGAAATATGGACTGTTTTGTTTGCTTCATTTTCTCCCATGGTGAAAAAGACAAAATAAAAGGTGTTGATGATGAATGCGTAAATATTGACGATTTAGTCTCCTGCTTCACTGGAACTAATTGTCCTTCTCTTGCTGGCAAACCCAAGGTGTTTATTATCCAGGCTTGCCAAGGCTCTGTACGTCATCCATCTGTTGCAGTAGAATCAGACTGTTCTGGACCTCTTGAGGTGGATGCTAGTCCTTTGACTTCCATTCCTGATAAGGCTGATATTCTGATTGGCATGGCCACAGTGGAGGACTACCTGTCCTACCGCAGTCGTAGGACTGGCAGTGTTTACATTCAATCCCTCTGTGAGAAGATGGAGTTGCTTTGCCCACAGTAAGTACTATTTCTAATTCTTGTACATTTAGAGTATTGCAGATGTGCATACTTAAGCATGCTGTGCTGAAACACACTGGTTTGCATTTGTGCAATTAATGCTTTTCCCATTCAGGACAGTGGAGAACAGTATTTATTTTGAGATTGGGCACTGTTAGTCTTCTACAGATAAGTCAAAGTGACGTGCCCTGGTTTTCCTGTGACAAAACCAGGGTTGTAACGCTGCAATGTTACACACAAAGAAGTGTGTATAAGTGTGTTTTTTAACCTTTTTTGACTGATAATTTTTTTTTCTTCCAATGACACCTGACTAGAGGTGAATTTGTTGAGTGATTACACAAACAAAACCCCCCAGTGTTGTGCAGGCATAATTTTCCTTGTGCCTCCCACCCATCCCCTCATAAACTTCATTTAGAAAATATGGCGTCCAGAAGAGTGGAGAATTTATACGTTTGTTTCATCTTGGCGACTTGTTTCATCTTCTCTTCTGGCTGTAACCAGAGCAATGCTACATGGGAGTTGCTTTTATTTCCCCCAAACACACTGAATTCTGTGGTTATTCAGTGGAATGTGCAATTTCAGTGGCATTAGGGTGAGGAAGATACAAGCCTTCCCTGGGATACCACTTTACTGGGGCAAACACACATCACCTTCTTGGCCGAGTTGCAAGTACAGTGTGTTTCAATGTAACGTCTCTTCTTTCTGTTCAAGGCGCGAGGATCTCGCAGCCATCCTGACAGAAGTGAACAATGAAGTGGCAAAAAGAGAATTAGAAGGATCTAAGCAGATGCCAAAGATAACATCAACACTACTGAAGAAACTGATCTTTGAAGTTCCACAATGAAAAGCAGACAAGAATACACTCAGTTAGGAATGACATCTGGGCTTTGACAGGGAAGAGAATTTACATAAGAAATTATCTGGATCTGTGTAGTAGTCCCAGCCCTTTAAGGAGGCATAGGACCTAAATTTTCCAACTTCCACATTGAATCAGTCTTCCAATACCTGGATCTGTAATGGTCGGGTAAGGCTGTGGAAAACTACAGATCATCAGGCTTTTTGTCCTGCAGAAGAAGTGGAGTATGTTCAATCTGGGTTTCGAGTGAGAAAGGACTTTCAACTAGTACTGTAAAAGTCATTGGAATTGTCAATGTAGTCCCATTTGTGTCTAAGTCCCTAAAATATGCAAAAAAAGAACAGATTCAGAAAGTTGGATGCATTCCCAAGCAGCATGTGTAAGGCTGTAACTACCTTACCCAGAGGTGAATCGTTGTATGTCTTTGGAAGCTATAAATGGTCATGGAAAATAACATCCTGCTCCAGAAGGACCAAAACCCCATGATTATGTTAGTTTGGTTCTTTTCTTCTAAATATTTGGTTGGTTTATGTCAATCATTTACTTGAATAAGCAGCGCAACTATGTAAGTTTTTCAGTAATAAAGCTTCTCACTTCTCTATTTCTCAGAGCTCTCAGGGCACAGTGTGTCTTGAATGACTGTAGAATACTGGAAGGAAGTTCTGTAATCGTGTTCCTGTTAGAATAAATTCTCCTGGTTTTTATATCACCTCAGTCTGTGGCGTTTTCCTCTCTTGGAAGAACTTTCTGAGGGACAGTCAGCATGACAAACACTGTTAACCCACAAAAGTAATTTTGTTCTTGTTGGAGTGTCGGCAGCCACCCTAAGGGGCAGCAGCTGGACAGACGGTAGGAAAGAATAAGTTCAAGACTGTCGTGATAATGGCAGCTGATGCCAGTAGGGCCATTCAGTAACTGCTTCCTCTGTGAGAAACTTGCTGGAAGGTGGCAGCTGCTCCAGAAGTGAAACTACATCTACAGCATTTGTTTCTTGCATTTCTGTGTCAGAGTTCAATACACTCAGAACAAGTTCTTTCAGCTATTTTACATGAGAAGGAATTGGATATCAAATTTAATTCTTTGGTATCTCTGGGGATACACAGGATTTTGGCTTGGTAGGGTAAGATAGCTACATAGGTGTGCTATCCATCATGACCCTGGACATTCCCAGTCATGGTGGAACATAGGTGGAAGCCAGCTCAAGCCAACTGTTCTTTTCAAAGTTTAAATATTTGATCAGTTGTCCAGGTTTTGTACTTTTATGTTGGGTTGGAGTGAGCCACATATCCACACCCTCCATGGTGGTCTGGCTTGCTCAAGAAGACATTATTCCTTGTTAATTGTCTTGGGGTACCTGATGATTCACAGGTGCAAATATCTCCTCTAAAACTAAGGTCACTCTCCAATCCTGATGTTGAGGTAAATTGGACTTCCTTTATTATCTGTTCTTCCCTGAAATGGTGTGGGTTTTTTTGTCCTTCTCCTCTGAGCTGTCCTTCACGGGGGGGGGGGGGGGGGGGAGGGGGCTATAGAGGGTGCTGATCAGTCACACCCTGTGATTTAAATTGATTTGATTTGGTATTTTATTCTGCCTATTAAAATCCAGCTATCTCCATAGTTCACCATTATCACTTGTGGATGAAGACCTACTAGGAGGAAGAGAAAACCCCATCAAAATCCTTTAAAGAACCACAGAACAGCCATACTGTGAATTTATATGTAGATCATGCAGCAATCAGGCAAGGAGAAAACACACTTTGAGTTTTGCAGTTCTGAGCAAAGTGTGGCTGGTGGGTTATTTGCACGGTTTTGTGTTCCTCCCACAGAGCTGAGTGGTAAGAAGGAAGTTGGTTCTGCAATTTCCTGACTGTTTTTTCTCTCTAGTAGAAGCTAGACAACAGCGAGGGGCAATTACTTTTTCTCTGTGAAGGTTCTCAGCTTTGCTTTTTACTTTGCCTTTTCTTTTCTCCTGGCTCATGGCTGAGAAGCCAAACCAAGCCAAAAGCCCAGCACTTAATTCTATTTTGTTTTCAGACAGCAGAAGCACTGCCACCAGAAAGTGGGGCCAGAAGTCTGGTAGGAAAGAAAAGTGGATGAGTTCAAGTCCTGCAGACTTGAACTGAAAGCAGGCAAGATCAGAGTGGTGCTATTTGAAAAGGAAAACACTTACAAGAATTGGAGAGGACTGTTAGCTAAAGAAGAAATAACACTGTCCAGGGGCATGAGTCCTTGCCCAGACATTCACATTTTGCTACCTATTCTTTCAGTTTAACAGCAGTGTTGAGTGTTCAGCCTTTTTATTCTGATCCCTAAAAAATGTGGGCATATTCTCTCAGAAATTATTCAAATCTGCCTCTTTTCAACTAGAGATATTTCAAATGATGAACAGAGAATGTCATGTGTAATCTTCAATGACTTCTTTGCAATGTGCTAAAAAATGTAAGTGAAATCTTTGGGAGCTCATTCATCCTGTGTGTCCTTTCTGTAAGTGTGTCTTTGCTTGTCACTCTGTTCTGTTATTGTCAGCGACTGGAACTCCCCAGGCCACAAACATGGGCTGGCTCTTGTGGATGCCAGCCATACATGGAATGTTATCCTGGACACTTCTCCTGAGCTTGGCCTAAGTCTTCTAGGTTAATTTTGTATGTGTAGCCACTTTGCGTTCAGGCCTGACTTGTCCAGGTGAGTGCAAAGATGGATCCGTACGTCCTTAGAACAAGATAGGAAGATCTTGTTCTAACATGTCTTGAGGAGAGGTCAGCTTATGGCCTGTTGAAAAGTGCCTTGATTTTTGGATTCCTTCCACCTTTGACCCAACTTGCCATGCATATAGTAACCAAATATCTTGCACAGGGGTTTGAACATTGATAAGGCACTTCTAGGATAACAATGTAGAGATTTCTGTTTAATATATTGTTAAAGTGTTTTTTTTTACTAGATTTTTGGGAAAGGGATGCTGGTTTCAAATCAGTGCGTAGCAAGAACATTGGTTCTTTATTGAACAGTATGGATGTACTGAGGGTTGCTGTCTGGCTCAAAGTGAGCATTAAGGTGTTACGGTTCATTTTCAAACGGATGAAATTCCAGCTGGTAAAATCTCTCCCCTCCTGTTGTGAAATACCATCTATCCATAGTGCTGCACCAGAAGGTGAAGTGGAGGCGGTGCAGCATCCCAGGGCCCTTCTCCACGGCGCAGTGCCTGCTCCTGTTTTGGAACTGTCCTGAGCAAATGCGGGACGGGTGCGAAGGGAGCTGTTTTCCATAGCTGTTGGCTGTTCGGGGCCGAACGTCCGCAGGGAGGGAGCTGCCTTTTCTGACAGCAGCCCAGAAGGCTCGCAAGGAGGAAGGCGAATCAGTGGTGTTATAAAGCTCCTTCTCCTTGTATTAAAATCGCAGTGGTTTGGCCTGGGAACTATCGAGAGGCGACTGCAGGAAAAGCCCGGGCAGAGAGAGACCTTTGCATCCGCACTACCCGGTTCGGTTTCCTCAAGAATGGGCTCAAGAACAGGCGGAATTGCGAACCGGCACGGCCCAAGACACACCATTCCTCAAGGAACTGCGGGATGTTTCGCTCCGGAAGTTTAAATCCAGCGGGAAGCACCACCCCGGGTCGAGCTCCGCCCTCCGTCCTGCGCGGCAGCGGCGCGGCCATGGAGCTGCCCCGGGGGCGGCTGCTGGCGGTCAGCGACGAGCTGGACGGGGCCGAGCTGGCGGCGCTGAAGTTCCTCTGCCGGGACCACGTCCCCTGGAGGAGGCTGGAAGCCGTCCGGACCCCTCACGACTTGTTCGAAGTGCTGCAGGAGAAGGGCGAGCTGGAGCCGGGGAACCTGGCCTTCCTCAGGGAGCTGCTCTACCGCATTGGGCGGATCGACCTCCTGGTTGCCCACCTGGGCTCCAGCCGGGAGCAGGTGGAGAGGGAGCTGCGGGCGCCGGGCGCGGCGCGGGTGCCGCCCTTCAGGTGGGTGAGGGCGCCGGGCTGGGCTGGCCCGGCTGCCCGCCTCCTTCTGTCCGGGACAGCCGTCACCTCCTCTCAACGCCGGGCTGAAGGGTTTGATTGCAGGCGGTCCTGGGCCTTGTGTCCTCCATCTCAAACGGGAAAAAAGGGGAATATGTGCTGGGGGGACAGTAGACAAGAGGAGCGGTGCAATAGTACGGAGTTAAGTTGTGCTTGGAAGTACGATCAAAGAACGCCCTCCACTTCTTTTTCTAGATACTTGCTCTTTCAGCTGTATGAAGATGTTACCGAAGATGAGCTGATGTCTTTCAAGTTACTTTTGGCCAACGAATTGCCAAAAAGCAAGCTAATCCGTGAGACTGTAAGTATCTAATACTTTTTAAAAATTATTACTATAATCCATAGAGGCAGTTGGGTTGCTTATGGGGGAACGAGCTTTACTCTTCTTTATGGTGTCACTCTGAAGATGAAAACGCCACAAAAGGGGTGCCCCTGGGTACATATGGGACATGTTTGTGCTGGTGTCGCAAGCAAGCTTTTGCAGCAGAGTCACAGCCAGGAGTGCCAGGCACTGAGGCCATCACATCCAAGCAACACAGGGGACTCAGGGCACTCAGTGGCCTTAACCAACAAAAAATTGATAAGCACATTTACTTATCTTGCCCAACAGACTTTTTTTTTCCTTCTTTTTTCAGTCATTATCAAATATAGAAAGTGATCCACCGTGGATATTACTTTATGATTTTTTTAATGCAGAAAATACAGATCTAAGCAGCAGATTCTTCTCAAGGCTAAATCAAATGAATTAGAATTTACAAGTAGTCTTGCAGAAGATCCAGTGCTTTTATGCCATCCCAGCCTGCAGTTCTGACTCCTTGGTACTTTGTTCTGTCTAATAAAAGTTTGAGGATTTTCTTTCTTTTCTTAGAGGGGAGACTGTGAGAGCTGTTCTAGTAAATTCTTGTCGTGACCACTATGCATTGCCATTCACCAATGAATTTCTGTTTGTTGGGTCCCCTTTTGCTTCAGAGCAATCTCTACATCTCACATGATGGTGTAGATATTGCCCTGAAGCAAAAGGAGACCCAAAGGACAGAAAAACATTTTTACCCGTGCTTAAGATGGTCACTGCAGTGATTCTTCTGTTTCAGTTGAGTGCACAATAGCCACTGAAAGCTGAATGAAAGCAATCATTAAAAATATTGCTACATTCCTGTATGGCCACTGTTAGATGCCCTGGGTTAGATCTTAATAAGATCGTGGCACCTCTGAGCTACAGAAAGGAAATGAGTATGTTTTGAGATTATGTTGGTACTTAACAGTACTTGTAGGTTTTGTTGAACCAGGATTAACTGGCTCAGCTGAGCTCTCACCTGAGCTCGCAGTTAGCTGGATTGACTCTGTGGGTCACATGTGCTGTCACTGCATTAATGCTTTAGGTGCACATGCTGCAGCTTCACTCCCAGTGGCAGCATGGAGGTGCCCTAAGAGCAAACTGCCTTTTTGTTTACCCAGACAATGCTTGACATTCTCACTGAGATGGAGAAGAAGGGCCTTCTGGCGAAAGACAACCTAAGTATGCTGAACAGTGTCTGTGAAAAAATTAATATCAGCCTGTGGAACAGAATTGAAGATGGATTAAACCTGTTAGGTAAAACAGAACAAACGAGCCTCTTCCCCACAGTTATTCTTGAAGTGATGTGTAGGTATTGTACAGCACTGATCATGAATGCTTTGCAGGCCAGGAAGAAATGCTCATCACAGAGGAACAGAGGGGCACAGGATGCCCTGAGGGACATCTGGTGTCATCTGTAGCACCTGGTCCTCCTGGCAGTTTTAAAGACTCTTCCCAGGTAAGTTAATTTATTTCTTAGAAACATTATAAGTTTATCTTAGAAGAACTCACCCCTCCATGAAGTGAACAGTTGTTCTAAGACCAACTGTTAAAAGCACTGTCTAGAAGAAGAAAAATGCGCAACTCTGCATCCTTTATTCTGAAGCTGTGTCACAGGCACAGCTGCTGCATTGTTGTACTTCAGAAATGTCTGCAAGGGTAGCAAGGTAGGCTGAGTTTATGATAACATCAATTAGGCAGTTGGCAGCTGGCTTGGCACGGAGATATGAGTGAACAGAGCACCTTGTGTGGGCTGAGCCTGACTTTGGTTGTCCAGCAGTGTGCTGTCCTGCACAGACTGCCGAAGGCAGTGGGGCAGGACACTGCCAGGCCCTGGGAGCAAAGCTGTTCAGGGAGAGCTGCCTGGAGAGGAGGCCAGCTGGCTCTGGACCCTAGTCTGCCACTCACAGCAGCTAAGGAGCACTTAGAATCCTGGTGAAGGTCTTACGCTCTTCCTCCTTCTTTTCAGCTGCTTGAAGCTTACAAAATGACCAGCCGACCCTGTGGAGTGTGCCTGATCCTGAATAATCACAATTTTGCAAAAGCTAGGGAAGGAGTGCTGGAACACAAACACATGAAGGATCGGAATGGGACAGACGTGGATGCAGGTACAGTGAATGTTGAAGATGAGTTTGTGAATCTTTAAAAATAGAAATCTTGTTTCTCTTTCTAAAGGTCTGAATTTCAGTCTTCCCTTTCTAGGATTACTTTTGTTACAGTGGCTCAGTTGGCTCTGTTTACTGTGCTGACAAGTCCTAATCAACTCGTTGAGTTTTTAGTGTCTGACACTGAACAATTCACTTGCATTTTGCAGTTTTAGTGAGGTGACTGAAACCATAAGTAGCACCCTGAGCCTGGACTTTACAAGATAGGCTAGCTTTGCATCAGCCTTATGCATACTAATTCTAAAATATGCACAAATATGCAAGGAAACCTAAGGGAACTCAGTAGAGATATGATTAGTGATTAGACTGCTAGAGTATTGTCAGATCAGGAATGTAGCTATGTGGATGTAGTCATGCAGCAGATGACCAATTATGTCTAGAAATGCAATCTGCAGTTGCAGAGTCCAACTTTCATATAATGAAATGTCTCAAATTTCCCTTCTCTTTGCTTTCCAGCGGCTCTGAGGAATGTCTTTAGCAAGCTTCATTTTAGAGTAGAAGAATATAGAGACCTGACTGCAGATGAAATCCGTGAGACTGTGAACATCTTCCAGAGTGCAGACCATGAGGACAAGGACTGTTTTGTTTGTTGTATCCTGTCTCATGGTAAAAAAGGCATTATATATGGTGTTGATGGGCAGGAAGTACCTATCAGGGAACTGACAACTTCTTTCACTGCACAGAATTGCAACTCACTTGCTGGAAAACCAAAAGTTTTTTTTATTCAGGCCTGCCAAGGTGATGCTTTCCATGAAGGTGTGACCATCGAAACAGATTCTGGAGAGCAAGATTCTTCTGTAGAGCGAGATGCAAGGTTTCAACTCGACTGCATCCCTGCAGAGGCAGACTTCCTCCTGGGCATGGCCACCCTGCAGGATTATGTCTCCTACAGAAGTCCCAGGGAGGGAACCTGGTACATACAGGCACTGTGCCAGCACTTGGAGTACAGCTGTCCTCGGTACCTATGTTTCCATAAGCTTATTTTTTCAACACCTGAATTTTCCTTCTGGATGACAGATTTAGATGCAGAGCTAGATGATATGCAGTGGGAATGCTTGCTGAGAGTGAAAACAGTGATGTAGGACAGAGCAGCATCATACAAACTGTTCAAAGCAACTTAGGGCATGACTCTGAAACCTATTAAAAACAGGAGCCGTTAGCACTAGTGTATATCAAGATAGCAAGAATGTTACTTGGCTGGTGTTAACTTCCTAACACAAACTGTACTCATGTCTTTGCAGAGGGGAAGATGTTCTCACCATCCTGACAGCAGTAAATCAAGAAGTGAGCAGAAAAACTTGTGAGCGGGACGCAAAGAAGCAGATGCCACAGCCCAGTTTCACACTGAGGAAGAGGCTCATCTTTCCTGTCAACTAAATGAGAGGGAACTGCATGGCAGAGACAGCTGCTGCAACCTGGAATTGACTGGTTTCAGAATTCGGTCAAACACAACAGACTTTCAGTGCCTGCTCTTAGCACAAGGGCAGATATTTTTGACTGAAAATACAACTAAGGAGAAAAAGCCTTAAGAAATTTGTATTAATGTATTAATTTGTATTAACACTTTATACTTGAGAGCATCTCTGAGCTGGTCTCTGATTTATCTCTGATTTATTTAGCTGATCTCTCTTAATGGTTTGCTGACTAAAATCTGCTCAGTGTCCTCTTATCAGCTGTATACCACATTGCTATTGCCTTTATAAAGTATGTTTACAAGGTAACTTTTAGAAGATGACCTTTATAAAGATTTGTGTACTTTATGCCTAATTTTTGCAAAATAAAGGGAGGAGTGCTGTAGATTTTATAGGATATTATCAGCTCACATCAGTGTGTATTGTTACTTGTCCCCATGACTTAGAATCATTCATTCTTGGTGGCTTGGTACACTTCAAGATCAAGTTAGGCATTTGTCACCTGGCACCCCCAGCAGGATATGTCTGACCTGGATTTCAGTGTATCCTCTGCGTAGTCTCAACAGCGAAAATGCTCTGTCACAGCTTCATGGTTGAAGATGTCCAGTTACCCTATGTTCACTTACCTTGCTGATGTTTGAGTCTTAGTAAGTCTTAGTAAGCTGGGTAAGTACCCAGCTCCTTAAAACATTTTATATTTTATATTGCCTTCCTTGGTGAGCATGCACAGAACTGCTTCAATGTCTACTCCCATTTGTCACAAATCTATAGGGCTCACATAACATCAGCTACTGAGACAAAAAAACAACTGTGGTGGTGTTGGCCAGTGATGCAGTGCTAACACTGTATTACTAGAGGAACATGTAATGCTGGAGGAACATGTAAAAGAGGGGAGGAAAAAAACCCCAAAGCACCACCCATGCACAAAACCCCCTAAAGTACCAGAAAATATGAACAGATTAATTTAAAGTGAGGCTCAACACCTAAATACTGTCTATATAAATTTACTGGCTTCTAAAGCCGCCTTTTCTGCAGATACCAACTCACTTCACTAAGCTTGTGTACAGTATAATAATCACTATGAATTTTAGCCACAAAAATGGCCTGATTTAGGTTTGTTATAGATCAGTGTAGTAGAGAAGATGACATCTAGAACAAACCACAGAAGATCAGCAATATACTGAAAAATGGCATGTTATACATGTTTAATATCAAATTTACATTCCACTATGAAACAACAGTAAGTGCAAAAAGCAGATGGAAAAAATACCACGAAAATCCCAGACTGTTCAAACACTGTGTGTAATCCCCTCAATGTAACAGCCAAATGAAACCCAAATGCAATTATTTTTCTTCCCTCTCTGTTGCTATTCGACGACAGTAGATGTTTAACTTTAATCACAGGTATTTTGAGCATGCAGGTATCACTGAGTTTATTAAAAACTAACAGTGAAACTAGAAAGGTTTAAGTTTGTGCTTTAAGACATATAAATACAAGAATTCCCTTCTATCTCTTGTAACTTGCACAAGCATGAGTAAGTCCTTTCTAGCATCTGTGTTTGACTCAAACCTGCAAGATAACAGAACCCTGCCAAAATGTAATTCTCCATTCCTCCTAGGTCTACCTCTACTCAAACAAAAGATCTGGTGCAGGATGTCAGCCATGCAAGTTTGTCACTTCTCACCTCTCTTATGGGAGACAATGAAAGCCAAATCATTCCTAGAATCATGCTAACTTCTAAAATGTTCTCAGAAACACATGTTGTTAAAACAAGGTTTATCTTCTAGGTTTTGGCACAAAATGGTAAACTTGGAAGAATTATCAATTTTCCCTGTTACTGCAAGCCAGGCTTGTATATTCAAAGTGTGCATGACTATCCAAAGGCATAAATGCATGACCGAATTTGAACAACACTGCACCACAGCATCAACCTATTGGGTAAACACACACAAACACCATGGTATAGAGATTCTTCCATTTTCTTTTTGCCTTATGTAAAGTATCTGATGATACACCTCAGCTACAGAACAAACTGACCTCTCAACATCCACAGCATTGTTTGAACTGAGCCAGTTTATATTGCTGGGCTATGAATAGGGAAAGGTCCCCAAGAGAAACATGCATTTCATTTATATGCTTGTAGATTAGTTTTACCTGAACCATGGTCTGCCAAAGGAATTCTGCCTTAGCTGATTTGCTACTCTGCTGATCCAGTGGCTGGAGTTATCTTATGAAGCCGTTAGAAACACAGTGTAGTACCTTCAAAAATTTATCTGTAACTCAGGTATTCCTACAATAAACACATAAAATGGACGGACTTTTGACATGCTACACACTTCTCTGTTGGTACTAAACTGTCTTAAGCTCTTGCTAACTCATTTCCCTGGATGTTAGAGATACACAGCAGACATACCCGTCCCAGGCCACTGGAGACCAACACGGCACTCCCTCCTTTCACTCTTATGTAGCTAGGCAAGACACCATGTGCAGCTAAGTACATACAAACATAAATACTTACATGAAAAAATTAAATATTTTTCATTTAAAAAACAAAATTAACCCGTATATAGTCTTTTAAATAAAATTCACCTTTTGTAAGTGTAAGATTTTGCTTAGAGAGCAAAAGGCAACTCCAGAAGTTCCGGAATATTTCTGTGCGCTGCTGACAGACAAGCTTCTGCTAAGAATCCCTGTGCAAGTTTGAAGTGGTTACTCCTTTTCCTTTTACAAAACAAAAATATCAGAGAGTCATCACAAGATCTAAAGAACTGTATAATCAGAAAGGCCACATTACAAATTTCCTATAAACAAGGTTAAGAAGCTTTCTTTTCCTGCTCTACTCCATTCACCCCTGCAACAATGAGGGTGCTGATTATGGAGGATGTGCCTAATGGCAAATGCAAATCAGTGTGATTGCACTGATGCTTCACACCACACCCCCAGACAGCTGCCAGCTATACCCCACTCACATGGCAACAGGCAAGGTAAACTCAACTGCTTAATCTAATTGTATGGAAACAAATCATTTTATAATGTTGACAGGTACAGCGAAAATTTATATAAAGACTAAGAAGCTGCTTCTATTCAGGTCACTAGAAAAGACAACTTTTTCTTAAGTTACACAAAACATCGGTTGTAGATTGTTCACTTACGATCAGAACCTTGGACAGGAAGGAATCAAAAAAGCATGAGCAGTAATATTTTTAAATGAACACTTAGAAACCAGATTTCTAAAATGAAGTTCTTTTTTGAGTTGGAAAGTCTGCCTCAGCTATGTTCAGAACCACACTCCCTCACTGATCACTGGATTTCAATATTCATTAAAATGCTACAAAGAACACTAGCTTTTTTCTTCCTGTTTCTATATAGAGACTGGCAAATTTTGCTCTTAATGAAATCTTTTAAACAAAATCCTGCTTAAAATGAATGAAAGGCATAAAGTTTACTGAGAACTCTCTAATATACAGAATGTGTACTTGGCAAGACAAGAGGCAGTTTTCTGAACTTCCAACACCTTCCTTGAAGTATATGCTCTCCATTTAAGTCTTTTAAGAAACCCTGAATCAAGCACCTAGGATTTATTTCCTTTTGCAATGCTGAAATGTGCCTGAGATATTTGTGTATGTATGTGTGTGTGTGTGTGCGTGCACAAAAATATCCTCATTTAAATAGATGCACACTACACTTTGGAAAGATTTCTTAGCTGGATGTTTTCACCCCACTTTCACACTTTTCTGCTTCTTAATTCTTATTCATTGCACATTTCTCTGTGTGCTTTGTTCACAAGCTCTGGAAAAAAATTAACTTCTGTTAATACCTAACTAACACAATTGCACTCTTTCAAAATATAAATCCTGTGTTTGTAAACTGAAGTATTACTTTCTTACACAGAGCTGAAGATTCTCTCCCCTGCTTCTCAAAGTGAGGAGGAGTTCAAAAGAGCACAGTTACAGAAATGGAAAATAAAAGAATGAGAAACAAAATCAAAGTTTTCATATTTGTTTGCTACAGAGAGGAACTTGGGCTGATAATGCTGGTCAGACTGATTGTTATTTTAATATTATATTTAAATGATCTAGTCTGACTGCAAACAACTAGTAAATACTATGGGTGTATGATGGAAAAAAACAAAATGTCTACACATACAGGTTAAAGGGTTAAAACACTGAAAATGTCTACAATAGTCTTCACTTCTGACAAAGTTAAGACAAGATGCTGAAGAGGGTCTTGAAATAAAGCTTTGGTTTTACCTTTCTATCTCCCACAAAAACCTTCTTCCTCAAACCCAAGCAATGTTCCTTTGCTCCTTGATCCCAGCGCTTGTCTCTCCCACATTTTAACATGCACATGCCTTCTTCAACGTTTCTGTAACACACCTAACAATGCCTGTACTGGATATTCATCCCTCAAATTATTTACTGTGCTCTAAGTCAAACACCTTTCAGGCCAGTTAGTCTTCTTTTAGTATATCCATTTTTGATGACTGTGTGCAAACAGGAGCTCCGAGTGCCCCGATCATGGCTGGAAGACTCTGGTTTCTTCTCAGTCCTGCCATTAAGTTGCTACCTGCATTTAAAAACCCAGCTGAGTCCTGTCTCTGCAAGCCAACCTCTGGCCCCTGATTCTTGCCATGGTCCTGTGTTTCAGGGGGCTTGATCACCCTGGCAATGCCCAGCCTCTTCAGTCTGTCCACGAGGTTCATCTTCAGCTGGCCTACGTCTGGGACGTTACGGGAGGGCTTTAGGCCATACATTTCCTGCAAAAACGTTTCTGCTGGTCGAGAAGCCAGGAAATTCTCGGAGTGATGCACTCGAGGCTCAAACGGTGGCGGGGAAGGACAAGGTGAACGCGAAGGAGAATTTGGTGGAGTAGAAGGAATGGGAAGAGTTCGGGAGGGTTGCAGCAAAGGCAGTTTTTCTAACGTGGGGCTGTCGTAAACCTTGGCAGAGATGCCTCGTTCTTGCAGAAGTTTAGCCAGGCTGCTTGTGCTGCTGAAAGTAGTAGTTGAGTCTCTTCTGTTGGTGAGAAATTCTCCAATACTTAGTCTGTAAGGAATGGCTGGAGTGCTCACTACTGGGTTTCCAGTACTGCTGCCAGTATTCCCCAGTGAAAATGAAGCACCCATGGAGCTGAAAGAAAATAAAAATTAAACAGAGAATATACACACATTGGATGTTTTTATACCTGCTCTTCATTTGCCTTTTAGTATACAGAAGACTCAAGAAAAACCTTAACTATTGCTATCAGCTGTGACAGCTTCAGTACTCAAGAATTATTGTTCTGCAAAGTACCAATGAATTTACCTTCTGTGATCACCTGTACTCTATTAGACAGAATACTAACATAGTTGTCCAATTAATTAAAAAAAATAACAGAATCAGAAAATAAATCAGCGTGGAATCTTTTTTTCCACAACAGCTGTATGATACAAGGCAACTGATACTTAAGAGTTAAAATTTAATTAAAAGTTACCTTGTTTTAACTCTCACTCCAGAGAATTCCAAGTTTTCCTTTGTAATTACAACTATTTTTCTTGGAAACATCCTACATGTTGCCTAACTGCCTTAGTATTTTTAAAACTGCTCCATGTATCAAAAGCCAGAAAGTAACTGTTTAATCCCATGCAGCAGCATTCAGGATGTTAGCAGTCCTCATACCTGGGAGTAACTTGAGTGACATCAGATGGGTGAAGGATCCTACAGGTAGTGAAGGTAAAAGTGGAATTTGTTGAAGATAGACATTTCCCTGGATTTGAGGCTGAAATGTGAAGAATTTACATACATTAAGGGTAAAAATAAAGACATACAAGAATGAATCAAAGTTTAAGACGTTATTATCACTGCTAATTTTTTTAGTCCTTTTTTTTGAAGTAAAGAACAAGAATAGCAAAGACAGCATTACCACACAGTCAAATACTTTCCATAGAGAAAAGGACTAAATAGACTCAGGAAGAAACACTAACCATGCTTCTTACCAGTGAGTGGTACTGCTGCTGAAGTAATAGGTGGCAGGAAAATGCCTGCTGCTGGCTTTGCCAATGCACATTTCTTTTCCTCTGGGAAGCACTGTTGTGCTTGAAATGTTATACCTCCTTCACCCTCTTCCTCATCATCTTCCTCCAGGTCAGAGATGTGGTGCACAGTATCATCAGACAGAGGGGTAAAGCCTTTAGTAACAACACCTGGTCTTGGGTCAAGAATGGTGCCGAGGTTGGGTCGAGCAAGCTGCTGCCAATGAAAAAGGGTCTGAGATCCTGGTGTGACAAAAGAGAAGAGATTCAGAGAGCCATTACCTACTACTGTACTGAGTTACAAGAAGGCATTATAAAACCAAGTGCAGCTGGCTGGTGCCCACACTGTGATCCACACATCCACTGGATGGCAATGCCAAGAAGCAGCCTAACACTTAGCACCCTCTAGGAAAGCCAAATAGGAAGCGATGCTGACGAACTCACTGGCATGGAGCCCACCAAATACTACTGCTTCCTGTTACTGCACATCACACCTAGCTATACACATGACGATTTAGCTGGCAAATATAAAATCCTTTTCTGCTAATGAGAGAAGGAAGCTCATCCTCTTACCTTCAATGGGTTTGACAATTTGCAACTTCTCTGGTAGGAGAACACGGAGATTACTAGAGCTGGCAGAGAGATCTGTCAATTCTGAGTTTGTACTTGGGGAAAAAGAGCTTTCTGTTGGTGTACTGCAGCCACTAGCCTCTTCTTTCTGCTCAGCCAGCAAATGCATTTTTCGGTCCCACTCCTCCTCGAAGAACTGCTTCTCACTCAGGTAGTTCTGACGACGCAGGGAGAGCCTGTGCAGAGCTGTGACCAGGTCATTGTCTCCAGGGGTTCCTGGCTGGCCAGGACTGTGAGCGTCTCTGTGAGAAACAACAAACAATATCAGATATTAAGCCCATTAAATTAACTATTTCTCTATTACACAGCACAAGTCCAGTCTGGGTTTAGTTTTGAATCAGTTATTTTCAGAAGAAGGTAACAGGCTGTGTTTCCTACTTCAAATTCTTCTCAGAGCTGCTCCCTGGGACCACCCGTGTGTGGCTCTCCAAGTGGTGCACACCAGACTGGAAGGGCTTTGCTGTCATAACAGCGCTCGAGCGATTTGATCCAGGGATTGGCAATGGGGCAGGAAAGGAAGGGGAGCGGCCACGGATTATATTAGCAACCTTGACGGTGTCAAACACTCGCTTCTGTTGACTCCTGTGGAAAAGACAAACAAACAAACGTGGTTTTCAGAAGCAAAAAAAGATCTATTAAAGAAAAATCTCTGAAAAACAAAGTTTTAGAAGTCTGTGGAGACCCCACTATAAGATGTTCAGAAAAACATGATTGCCTAAAACATTCATGTCTCCAGGAGATCTACTCTATTAAGTATCAGACCTGAAAGATCTGAACCTCTACTGATAACTGCTTTAGAATATTCAAAAGTATATATTTTATTTATTTAATTTGTATATGCTTTCAGAAACACATGTTTAGTTTATTACTCGTTGCTCAGAATTATGAGATCCAAGAACAGTGTTTAGGGTTTTGAAAGCTGTTATGTATCTTTCAGCTATAATGCCATTTGTCCAGCAATTTTTCTATAAGCATTAAAAGGGGTAAAACTAGTACTGTGCATAAGAGAATTTGCATCAAAAATCCTCAAATAAAGAATGAAATAACATCCTTTTAGCAATTCCAATCTTCTTCATAAAATCAAGTAAGAATAGCAGGTTTCAAAATTGAAAAGACTACCAAATACTACAAACCTTTTCTTATTTACAATGAAAACATTATAGAGGGAATATTTGCATTTATGGAGTCCCAGAAATCCATTTCACCTTAATTAACACAAGTCTATAGGTAACTATCAAAACAGCATGTGGAGATCTGAAAACATACTTTTGCTTGGAGAGAACAGATTCATCAGCCTGACTCAATTCCTTCCGCATTGTCCCTTCAATTTCTGCTGCAAGGGAATCCTAGAGAAAAATAGAAACCATAAGAGTTGACAAATTAGATTCAAGTCTTCCTTCTGACAATTTTAGCAGAAAATATCTGTAAAAATTACTTTTAACAATCAGCATTTGTTTGCCCAGTATCAGTATGCTTTGAACAAACCCTTCTGCCTCTGAAGGAAGGGCATGTGGGACAATTTTCCACCATAACTACCCTAATGTGTAACCAGGATGGGTTCACTTTTAATTAGCAACACCTGCTTTTTCTTTTTGTTTCTTTATGTACTCTGTATGTTGGTTGCTTCAGTTAAGCTACAATTTTAAGAGCACTTCTTACAAGTGTACATGAATGATTCTGTACACATAGAGCAACCAATCAAAACCTGAAGAATTTCCAGATATTTTGAGTATGTGAGATGCTCTGTTTCTTAAAGAAACACTGTTGAGTTGTAAAATTCACACCAACATCAAACAAGACACTAGTACAACTGAGCATAAGTTATAGAACATACCAATTCCCTTATTAAACAGAAATGGCATATAAAAAGGAAAAATAATTGCAGTGTCACAATATGTCAAGTGAACAGTTAGTTTCCTAACTAATTTCCTAAATTTCTCACAAGTGTACACATTGAAGAATTGAAAAACCAACAGATCAGCTCCTTTGTCTACTACAAAGTAGCTCTGGCTGCAGTTCCTGCAAAGGCTGCTGTGCTCCTAGGGCTGCTCACTGCCACAGCTGTGTGTGTCAGCTGGTGTGTGCCACGCTAGAGGTGTTGGTTACCACAGGAAATGCTCCACAGGACTGCGAGTGGCAGAGACAGGCGGCAGAGCTGGCTCTGCTGCGCAGCAACTTCACTTCTTCCTGCGACTCGTGCAACATCCCCAGACACTCTGCATTCCGATCCTGAAACTCATGGAGCTGCAAGAGAAGAGAGGCCATCACATGATCTCTTCTGAGAAAACACAGAGTGAAACTGAATGAACTCCTACAGTAACCTAGAATGGCTGATTCAACACTGTAAGATTCTTTCAGCTGCAGGGCACATGCCCACAACTGGAATGGACAACAGTCAGCACAGCATCCGTAGCAGTTTTAGTGACAAAGCACAAAGATTCAAAAGAGGAAAAAGTATGATGAAATTCAAAGGAAAATACATTGAAGAAATGCAAATACACTAACTACTGATGCAAAAGAAGCAAAAAAGAGAACTGCCTTAAAATCTAATTAGCCACAGTACTGCTGACACAATCAGTAATAGTCACACTAAAGCACTCTTTTTCTCATAACTAAGAACAGTAAGACCTCCCTATTTGAAACTCACTCCTTGCCTTTTATACTCCTGTGAACTACAAAAATATTTGTGTAGGGTTAAGTAAAATAATTATTCTCTTCCTCCAATCATGTGACTTAACACAATGAAAGATTAAAATCCTACATAATTAAAAAGCAGTAGTTCCCACTCTCTCTCTGTTTTCTTTCTCCTGTATTCTATCCCAAACATTTATCTAAATGTATATTACAGAAGTCTTAAGTACCTCTGCTGTCAGTTGTCTCTGAGCATCTTTGGAAGCTTGTAAGTGAAGTTTCAGCTCCTCCTTCTCAATCACATTCTGAAAGCACAAAAAGGAGCTCATCATTTTCTCAGCTGACTTCCCCGAGAGCCTGATGCTCTGCCACACTTTCCTGGAACAGCCACTCTCTTGCAGTGCAACCCTGCGGCTTGCCAAGTCAATTTTTGCCTGCTGTGAGCACTGGCACACACATGCTGCACAGACACCTGCGCACACACGGACACTTTATCACCATTCCCTTACTTCTTTGAGTTTATGCTGAAGAGCAACAATCTGGGACAAAAGGGATGAGATCTCTTCTTGGTAGCGAATCACCTCCTCACTCTTCTCTGACAACTCCTCTGTTATCCTGGAAATCTGAGCATTTGTTTGCCCTACAAAACACAAAAGGAACTTAGTCAAGACTTTCTCCCACAAAAAAACCCAAAAAACCAAACAAAAACAACCCCAAGCCAAACCTAAATCCCAGAAAGGATGAGTGAAAGTCAACAACAATCTGCAAAACCACCAATTCCCTTAGGAAATCAATTCATAATACATAAAAGTAGGTGCCTTAGAACATCCATAAGGAAAAGACTAACAGTGGGGAGAAGGAGGAAAAAGAGTTAATTTCAAATGCAGGTACAACATATTAAGAACTAAGCATGCAGAATCTGAAATACACATGATCAGTATGTGAAATGACCACAATAAAACAACTTCAAATGACATAATGACTCATGACCAAGGCCAGACTTGGAATATGCTGGAAAAGTCTTGGTTCTGAATTAATCTTGTTATTAACTACCATTGTAAGCAAAGGCTTTTGTCAAACCTTGTCAGCTGTAACATACACTCCTGATCCTAGTCACTATCTATTCCCCAAAGATCCACTGAATACAATTCCCTGATTCTTTTTTTTTCCTTTTAGCAAGCACTTAACAAAGTGAGATGAAAAAGCAACTCCAAGAGCTGAAATATGTTTATGCAGTTAGCCTTGTTAGTACACTTGCCCTGAAAGCATTGCAAAGTCATAAAAAAGTCTGATCAATCTTGCATAAAGGTCACACTACAACTTTAGTGCTTGTTGTACCTCACACATTTACTGCACAACAAGGCCCTGCTTATGGGCCTGTGAGCATTTAAGCTCAGTCAGATACCTTTTTCCTGAAAATGCAAATTTTAAAGCTGTAGGCAGCACAGCCTTAAGAGAAGATTCTTTCTGTGAATTTAAATTACCTAGCATGCCTACCCCTGGCTATAGAATTGAATAAAAAAATGAACTCACAGACATTCTCACTGAAGGAAAATAGGAGAGCATATTTGAACTAACTCCTACTTGCAAAAGATGCGTATTTTCTCAGTGGGATCAGAGTAAACTAACCAACTAAGTATCAATTCATAGTATTTTAGGGTCATCTGTAACAAGAGAAATAAAGCAGCAACCCAGTCTTCTTTATGGGGGTTGTAGAGAAAAAATAATCTTACATATAATATAAGGTTATCATGCACAAAGGAAGTAGAACATATCAAATGACTACAGATTAAAAAAGGTATTGTTATTTATTGTTTCAGAATACTTTGCATGCATTTATGTAAGAGTAGCTGCAATTCTTTGCAAATAAGCAGTCCCCAAAGCAAATACAAACAACTGTAGACAAATTAAGCTACTTGCTGATTTAAATGCTTTGGTTCATAGCATATATTCCAAAATTAATGTGTTCATCGTTTTAAGAGTCTATACACTGACCCATTTCAGTGTCAAGTGTGCTGAATATACAAGGAGAATATTTTGTTGATTTTCTAGTGTCTGTAGGTTTCAGTTTAGAAAGTTTTAGACGTCTCCTTTTGTATTCATTTTCCCCTTCTAAACATGACACACAGAGCTGTATTTGAATGCCAGAGTGAAACCTGATGAAATACAGAAACAACCTTGCACTTGGGCAAAGGGCAAGACTTCAATGATTGGCATAAATTACTGAAGCCCATTTCTGGATTCAGGGTTAACCAAGAAGGTGTAGGCACTAGGTACTTCACCTACCATCCTGCCATTGCAAAATACAGCCTGGATACTCACGGAGTTCTTTGACACAGTCATTGACCAGCTGCTGTTCCTTCTCCTCATATGTAATGGTTTCTGACTTCAGATGGCAAGCCTTTGAGAAAATTATTCATTTATCAATAACAATTTCAGTTTATCTATAATGTTATCAATTTTTGCTTCTAAAATTCTTGCAACTGAAGAGTGTCCCCTCTCTTTAAAAATTCTATACAATTGTATTTTCCATCATAACCTGTTTCCCAGAATTTTACAGATGTTTTATGTGAAAGACAGATAGACACATGAACAAAGCCTTATCTCTTGTCTCTAATAAAAAAATCATTGCAAAAAGATGTAATTTGGTAGGGAAAGTGAACCAAGACAGAAACCAGAAATAAGCAATTTAATTTGCTAAAAAAAACTTAAGTAAAAAAAATTTTTGAAAACTGACTGATGTTAGCCAACTCTCTTATGGCACTGAAAAGCTCTTAATAGAACAGCTTTTCTCCATATTCCCAACTTGTCTATTTAGACTATATTTTCTGTGAGAGACTGAGTGTGACAACATATCTAAACAATATGAAGCACTCTAGATTCCCACTTCTCTTTTGATTGTGAGGATGGTAATATTAAATTTAGCACAGACGACTCTTCTATACTCAGGACTGTTTGCTAGTAAGGCACTCAACTGTAAAACTCAGCAAATGGTTTTAAAGATTATCCCAGCAAACAGTACATTTACACAAGCGCAGGCAAATACACTTCTTTACATAGTGCTGTCACAGGAAAAGAAACAAAAAAGCAAATATAGGCTCATTGTAATTGAGGTTATTTCAATTCACTGAAGGTTATGTTATATCACAGAATGATTGAGACCTGGCTGGTCTGTAAAGTTGTGCAATCATATACAGGCTTAGGAGCAAAATAAAGGCAATCTGATCTCCTCTTCTTATCCTACAGCACTACTAACGTATCCAGCTGGTCTTAGGGAGTTTTAGGAAGAATTTGCATCTCAGAATGAGTATTTTGGAGACAAAACAAGGGCAGAAGTGTATTTTATTGACATTAAAGGAATCTAGTGTAGTACTGGTACAACAAGCTTATATTGGGAAAAGCTCACATAAAAAAGTCAAAACACCACATACACACACAAAATGAACAATTCTCACCTTTCTTACAAACAATACCCCCTTTTCTTAAAGGCAACAAAAATAACCCAGTTTTAAACAAGTCCTATTTTACAAGTTCCACTCTTCATTACCAAATAAAAGGCACTGCATCCGTTGATTGCAATTCTTGGAACCTTTGCTTTTGGTTCCATTTTACAGCCATTTTTTGTCTGGCCATTTAGTCTCTATCCTTCTAATGGCACATCTAGTGCCATTCAAGCTTTACACACATGAGAGACCAATTAAAACAGAGAAATTAATTACATAGTCACAACTAAATGCGTCTTTAATTTAAGTGGAAACTCATTAACCCTTAAATATCTTCTGACAAAAACAATGGCAACAGAACAGAATTCCCCAAATACTCCTGCTCATTGCAGTCAGATTTATGTCAAAACAAACTGCATGAGTTTGAGGGCCTGATGTGTCCAAGTACTTCCTCTGGGTGCTTACATATCTTCCCATGCTTTTTCAGGTACCACAACTGCACTGAGAACAGACTGCCAAAGAACTCCGGAGACAATGAAGAATGAAGGAAACAGAAGGATGTGGGCATGGAGAGAAAGTGCTCAGGAATTATTTGCATACAGTGACACAAAATAGCCATGTGCTTCAAGAGAAACCCTGCTGCTGGATTTTGAACACCCTGATTATTTGTTTCACACTCAGCACGTGCCCTCAGTGGGATGTACCTTGGATCGCAGAGCCAGGTTCTCCTCCTCCAGCTCTCGCAGTTTATCCTGCAGGACATCCAGCTGCAGCGGATCGTGGCACACAGTGAAAGACTCGTTGAAACGCAGCGGTGTGGAACAGCTGGAATCCGTCTCACTCTCCTCAGAAGCGATGGAAACGATGCGCAGCAGGTCGTCCTTCTTTGACAGCTCATGCTGCAGCTGGTTAACCTAGGACAAGTGAATATCACCACCACATGAAACACACTTTACAAACTTTACAAAATATCATACTGTATTATTTATGCAGCCTCTTGAACACCACTGCTCCTGAATAGCTCACACCTCCATTTATTTACAGGAAGCTCTCAAAATCATAATTTTACCACTGTAAGGGAGACCAAAAATTCAAGACAGCACAAAAATGAACAACAGAACCTACTTTTTAAATAGTGTACTGCAAAATAATTTTCCAGCTGCCTTGATATATTATTTCATTTTAACATGCTAGCTATCACTTCGATTATGACCATTACTCTGAATTGTTGAGTTCCTGGAGAAAAGGACTGAGAGACAACCATTTATATATACAGAGTGGTACTTTCCAGTCTGCACATTAAATGACCCATAGGACAATTAAAAACAAAAGAAGAGATAGATGTCATTTAGATAAAATCTATTTTGCTTATCTACATTTTTATGTGAATACCTAAGTTTATGCAGTCCTACAGCTGATTATGAGTGCATCCTTGTCACAAGCATACTCTTTTATACAAGCAGCTGAATCAATTTCACTGTAGCTTACACTACATCTCTTGACCACAGGGTTGTCAACTATTTAATTATTTTTTTAAGAAAAAAAACAAAGAAAAGGTTAGATCAAGAATTTGTGCTTACAGGAAGAGATGGAGTGAAGATCTTGATCAAAATTCACTTTTCATTACACTTTATTTATTCATTTACTCTTAGTGTAAGCACCGCATTAACCAGCTCACTTTCTGTCTGTTTCCTCACCTGTGAAGTTATGTAGCAGCTCATGTCAGACACCAATCTCTTATTTTGACTTATATTAGTCCATTTTTAGTTTAACGGTGGGAAATCAGATTTATGGTCTGATATACCCTTATGATATCTAACATTCTCATAATTTCTCAGTAATTACAATATCTTGTCTTCATATTCAACTCCTGAACTGCAAAAAGTGATTGAACAATGATTAGGAGAATGACATCTAAGCACACTTCTGTAGTCCAAGAGCACCAATCACCCCAAAATGATATATTTCTATTAATCCTCTTACCACCATCATAAATGAAAAAAAAAAAAAAAAAAAGAGAGAAAAAATTGAAAAAAAAACCCCCTAAATAAAGGAAAAAAAGAAAGAAAAGCAACTACTTACTCTGTCCAGAGTTTGTCCTAACTGTTCTTCCAGTGCTTCATTCTGCTCCATCAACAGATGGTTTCGCTTAAGGAGGGCTTGTCCAATTCGTGCTGCCAGTTCCAGGTCCCGATCCTTCTGCTCACAAAACGAGAAAAAATGTTTCCTTTTGATCATGTAAGGTTTACATTCAGAGGAGCTTTAGATTCTCCTAGATATTGCTCAGTGCATCAGCACTGAGATCCCTCTTCACTCTCAAATGGATCAACACTGTTAGAAAATTATTAATGCTTCATCACTTGGATCCAGAACACATCCATAACTGGTTTTTTTTGATACAGCATATTCTCTTCCACAGCCATTTGCAGTAACAGGAGGGGAAAGTACCAAACCTGGGGACAGTTTTGGGTTTTGTGCTGAGTACAAAGATTACGTGGGCTCTGTTCAATCACACACACACACAAAAATCACACTTAGGCCTGTGGCCTTCCCAGTGACACCTTCTCCAGAAAAGACTGCTCTGCTTGAACAGTGGTGAAAGGGTAGAAGCAGAGGAGCAAAAGGAAATCAGAATAAAGCTGTTTCTTTCTTATGCTGCCTGGCTTCATGGGTGCCCATAGTTTTGTTACATTTTGTTTCTGAGGTGGTGCAAATAAATGGGCAGCAGAATTCTCATTACCCATCTGTTTGATAAGTAGCTCTTGAAGATAACTGAATCAAAATGGTCAGCAGCTGCATAAAACCCTCCCTCAAATACATCCCCTCACCTGCATTAACACAGCACGACAGAGACAAGCATACCTCAGCTAACAGACGTTTGACCATGTCAGCTTCACCGTAGTCTTTCTGCTCCCCATTGTCTGTGCCAAGAACTGAAGAGAGACAAACATGCTTATTTTATTGAAGGAAAGACAAGAAGATAGTGGGAAGTGGGAGAGCTGAACTCAGAGGATGTTGTTATATACAAATACAGTAGTTGGTTGATGAAGCTAGCAGAGGCTATGAAAATGCATCTTCAACTCAGAAATGTGAAACAATAGTCATTTGGGAGACTGATAAATGAGGTAGTGAACATTTGCACCTTTCAGCAATGTTAGCTAAGACTTTAGATGCTAACACATCTTTCAAATTTAGAAAAAAGAGAAAAAACTCCTCAGAGCAACTTTTTGAATACAGCTAAGCAACCGAATCCTCCAGCCTGCTGGGGAGAGAAGGAGGAGTGTATTGGAGAATATCCAAATACAGTTAAACACATACTTTAACCCTGAAGCAAAATTCCCACGAGGTGTGTGACAGCTGTATGCAGGAAGTATGGAGACCCCTAAGACAAGTCATGAAAATGCATTTATTAAAGGCTTGACCGTCTTGGAAACAATTAAGAAGCAATGAGAAAATGTATGTCTGAGTTTTAGATGTAGCAGTAAATGCTATCTTAGCAATCAAGTGACTCCAATGTTTGAAGAGTCTGTAAAACTATTAAAAATCTGAGAAACAGTAGGATTGGAAAAACAGTACTGAGTGAGGAATAAGCAAAGCATGAAGGATTTGTGACACCTCTGAACAAAACACAGCGTGAGAACTGCAAAGCACTGGTTTGCTCTAGTTCATGCCCTGATAAAAAGGTGGTAGTAACAAAGGCATCTTAATTACCTTGTGCAAATTTGTGAGATCCATCCAAGGAGGAGGAAGGAAGTTCAATAAGAGCTAGAGTGACAGATAATGAAAGATATGGAGGGAAAAAAGAGAACAAAGAAGAGAAAGAATTAAAATGTAAGGAAATAGGTAATTTTCTGCCATGCATCTATCACAATCAAAAAATAAATGCATGTGCAAACATAGTTTTTTCACTATTAACACTTTCTAAGTCCTTTTAGGGAACCATTTAAATGTAATTTTTTTCAGAAGCAGAATTATACATCTCTCTATCAGGTGATGAATGTTTGTGTAAAGCTCAGCAGCAATTTGCTCTTTTTGCTTTATGAAGTCAGGATCATTAAAGTAAAGAAGGCAGTAATATAAATTTAAGAATTACAGAAGTACCAGCTTCAACTGAATATTTAAGTTAACACGTTACAAAATTAATTCCATCATCACTGAACTGCAAAATGATAGATTTGATCTCAATATTTCCTTCACTCTTTCACCTTGTTTAAATCTCATCCTTACTCTGAATACACAGTGGTATCGATTATCAGTTCTTTTCTTTGTTTTATTGACTCAGTTATGAGTCAGACTCAGTTATGAAATAGTAAAGTGCCAAGCTAAAGTGCACATCAACTTTATTTACATATGTTATATAAGCTGTCTATACCCTTTACACACATAATGCCCACAATTAACCTTTTAAAGCATAACACTACAGCTATACTAAGATCAAAACCAAGTTGCATTTTAGTAACAAAAGAAACTTCTTTGTAATTTTGAAAGACAGGAGAACAGGAAGAACAACACAGAAGGAAAAGTTTTACTGTTTCTCTAAAAGCCTAAAAGAAAAATATATGAAAGTAACAAACCAAATGCTTTCCATCAAGTAGATCAGTAAACATAAAAACCCAACACATGCTGTTTAAGCATGCAGAAGCTTGGAACTTATAGCACTGTCACTTACTAATTTTATTTCTAAGCAGGGAAAAAATAGAAACTCTACAAAATTTAAAGTACATATCTATCAGTAGCATAAAATGCATTTGGAGGACAATTTTACTGTACTACTTCGTTGCTGATACTGGCTGCTGAAAGGGGGACTCCAAACTCATCTAACTTATTAGCATTTGGAAAATTCACTGCACATACATAACTAAGTTGCAGCCATTACACGCAGAATATTACAGCCAACTCTCCTGTGGTAACTGCTCCTAGCAGATGACTTCAAGTTATAAGTTTCTATCCAGTCCCTTTAATAAAAATTTACACTAAATCTATACTAATTCCAAGGTTCCTCAGTTAGGTAAGTTCCTAAAATCAAGAGCAAATATCTTTATTCTGATAACTAAAATCACAGAACCAATAGCTTTGAAACTTAGCTCTATAAAAATTTCTGTATTTTCTCTCAGTACAGGATCAAAACTATACAGTTTATTAGAATTCCCTCCTGAGAACACATGCACGTGCAATACTCACCTTGCCAAGTGAAAGTTGCAAGCAACTCTTCATTTTGGTTAAAATTCTTGTTATGGTGTGCCATGTTCCTTTATTCACATATACAAAGTAGTTCCAAAGAGAGATCTTTTGTAATTCAGGATTTCTTACACAAGCACAGCTGAAGCAGAAAATATTCTTGCACCTCACTGAAAACACTGCCAGAGTGAACCCAACTGACAGACCTTCTTACAGGCAGCAATAGCCATAAAAAGAGGAGGGGCTCAAGTGCTGTAACTACTGTGTTGTTTTGGGGCTTTTTTCTCAACTACAAATTTACCCAAACCATATATTTAGCATTCTCTCTTGAAAAAAGTTATAAAAATGTTTCCATACATATATAGGGGAGGAAGATACACAGCTAAAACCCTATGTCATGCTTCATGTCACATTTATTCCCAATTCCAGGCAACAAAGAAAGATTAAAATTTCACCTAACAAGTTACTCAACAATAAATATAACTAGAATTTGATTTATATCTGTATTTGTCTGGGACTCTCACAGTATGTCCCTGTAGGTTACTAGTCTCAAAAAAGCTACTATGATTTCAATAACTAATGTCTAGACAATTTCTAGGCAAAATATATTTATCTTGAGTTTAAATGACTCAGCAGTTACAAAAGTGTTCTTAAATGACATAAGAATTAGTTTTATATGTTATGCTTAACAGCTATCTTTTAATCCAATTTCAGTCATTGTTACAAGAAAACATTTATAGCTTAAAAAACCTGCTTAAAAAACTCCTACAAGCAGTTTACTGTTTCCACAGGACACCTTCTCTATTTGAAAAAAACTTCCCCCTGGGAGAACTAGGAAGACAGTCCTTTCTGCAGTGCTTTGACAGCCAAATAATACACAACAGGCTTCATAAAAACTTTGTTGTTAAAACCCCTCCCTCTCGCTGCAGGCTGAAAATGCAAGCTCACCCTGACTGAAGGTCCTTTGGAGCCCTGCGTTTCATCACACAGGTGAGGCGCTGAGCCGAAAGCTCCGGCAGAGCCGCGTTTCATGTCAAGCCCGGAGAGACTCTGATCTCACCTCTTTGTAATTAACACTCAGAGGCAAGTACACACCCCACCAACCACACAACTGCTTCCAGTGAACTACAAAAGCATTCACTCGACTATAAAATCATTTATGCTTGCAATATTAGTAGCAGAAACAGTCTGAGCAATAAACATTAAGAGGCTTTCCAATTACTTTACACAGTTAAAAAGTTCAAAGCCTTCAAGTTCAACTCATAACAAGGTCACTCTAAATTGCTGAGTACTGCATTCTTGGGAGGTGATATTTTAATCTTTGTTATTCCTTTGCTATGCACCCTTGGGAAGTTTAAACTACAAAGAACAATGACAAAAAAAATCCTTTTAGAGGTGGCATGTACAAGGAAGAGGTAATCATTACAGATTGTATATAAATAACAAGTTCACTCTTCTCTGTGGTTTGTTCCAATAGTTCCAATATATGGAGGAAACAGGACTTCCGCATTTCTCGAAAGAGATTACAATGCATTCTCTTCACAAGAAAACACTAGAAACTACAGGCAATTAAGTGTTCAGTTATTTTGGCAACTTCCTATTCATTTGCTTTTTAACATATAACATTAACATGTGACTGAAGCTGTCCGTTTTCCTCTTTATCATTTGATAGGTTTAGGAGTAAGTTACTTAGTATTTTCAGAATTGAAAGGCAGTGATCAACATTGATCTAGTACCCATCTATCTGCCATTCACTCCTCTTCTATCTCCAGAATAAACCACTGACAGCACTCCACAAACATTACTGACACAAAACATCACCAAATCAACAACAGCATCGTAAACATTCCTGAAAACAGAACTGCTTCACGCTCATACCTCTTGCATGAGGTATACATCTCTTCTAGCACAGTTTTAGGTTCCTGCCTCTTTTTGACTATCACATATTCCCATTCTTACTTCAGTGTGTGATCTGATGATCAGGCAGTCATTAAACATCCTAAGTCAGCCATTACAATTGCAGTGTGAACCACAAGCACGTCCCCTGAAATCTGTTTTTTCTTCCACCTGTCCAAAGTTTTCCAGATTTGATCATTTCCTAATATTAATACTGTGTATGTAGATCTTTATCTTCAATATTTGGGAAATAACTACCGACTCACTCATGTAACGGAAGGAGTCCTCCTCACGAGCTGGAGAAGCCACCTCTGGCAGCCGGCCGCGGCCAGCCACGGGCTGAATCCAGTCTGGATTCTCATACAGGTACAGAGAGTCCACTCGTAACTTGTAATCTGGCAACTGTTCTTCCAGCATGCCCACCAGCTCCACCTCAGGAAGGTCCTCATTGGAGCACCCATCTGAAAGAGAGCCAGTAATAGCGCATTGTTAAATATATGGAAAATTCAATAGTGTTGCTACAGTACTATACTTTTTTTGTACTATGAAATACTTCATAAATCTTTGGGAGATTTGGAAATAATTATTCCATACCAGACAAAATACCAGAATATGTACTGAATCAGTGCTTGATTTACACTGCAATACTTGTAAGTTCCTCATCCCCAGCTCATCCCAAAACTTCCTGAAAAGATGGTATACTGTATCCCTCCAACTTCCTGAATATAATGTATGTAATGAGTTTGAATTTCTGTCTTTTCCTCTTCACTGAGCTAAAACACAAACCTATATTTTACCAGCTAAAGTCTCATTGACTTTTCATAGTGGTTACACTTTCCTTTTCTGAAGGAAATTCACATTTTTCTTGTTCGTCTGTTTTATGCACTAGTTTGATAACGAACATAGATGTAAAACAATCTTAAAATTAAGCAAAATCAACTGAATACTTTGAAATCAGGGAACAAGTATAACATTTCGTTATCATCCTTATGGAATTACACTCTGAGAAACATGGTACTAAACCCCCTGCAATCAAAGTTCAGCTCTTTCTATGTTTGTGTCCCTTAATCTCGTCACAATTATTGGAAAAAACCCCACATTAATACTAAATTGGTAAAATACCAACGGTATGCAATGACTGTCTTTGCAAGATTTCCACGCAGAATTAATACTATCTGCAGTATCTTTCAATGGAAAAAACATCAATTTTGACTATTGACAGTGAGAATTTTACAAACAGTAATTTACAGTGCACAGTGACTTTACAAGTGAGTCTAATGTCACTGTTTTTGTTTCTCTGCAATATCACATAAGCAGTACAAAAAATGTGAAATGTAAGGTTGTCTTCAACCTTTGCTTTACTACATGTTAAGACACATTCAAGATTTGTAACAGTAATTCTTCGACTTACCAGGGATGCTGTCCAAGCCCCTGGGATCAAAACTCATGAGTCCTTCCTTCACAGTTCACTTCCTTGGAAAGAGCATTCTGTAATCAAGCTGTGCACCATTCCTTTATTGCTTTGGTAAAAAGATGGCTTTGGTTTAGAGACAGAGTAAATGAGAGCCATCAATCCACAGAGACTCATAAATCTGGCATCAGCTCACTTCTGCAGACTGGTTCATAGTCCAGATCTACTGCCATCTTAGGACATGCCTATTTCATCTGGGCTACTGATCAGTAGAAGTATTTCATGTAAGCTTCACCAGCTTCTCAGCTCACCCATCACCTAAATATAAAACAAAGAAAATGCCAAGCTTTAACAGATTTCACTCTTTCAAGGGAGACAGGTAAATTGGTGTGACTTTCTTTCAGTTCCCTCTGAATTTCCCTCTGTACCATAATTAATTATTAAAAAAAAAAAAAGGGCAAACAAGCATTTTATTTCCAGTTTACACAGTACATGTAAAAGGTAGCATTAAAATATTTTGTCCCTGCAGACATCTCACCTTAAACATGGATTTGGTCAAATATCTCTTTGTCTGTACTATTAATCTTCTTTCATATAATATTTAGTGTATTTCATTTCAGGTCATTCACTGAAACAAGGCATTTCCTTTTTATGCTAACAGACAGCAGCTCCAACAAAACAGAGATTTTATAGAGGCCACTACATTTATTTAAAGCGATGGATTCTAAAGGCAGGATTTTAAAAACATCACCCTTAACATTTCTATTGTTAAAAAATTTAAGTTTTACACAACTGTTTGCTTGAGTCTCTTTTCCTTTAGGAGTCTGTTAAGTAAAAATTGGACCTATCAGAAATTTACTTTGTGGATTGTGATAAAATTTGTGTTTTCTCTTCAGCAGGGACTCAGGTAAACCAGAAAATGAAACTACTGTGACTGATTCAGATAAGCTATCAGAAGAGTTTAATGAAGTAAAAATACACTTTTCCTTTGCCAAGACTGATTAACCACCTTCCATATAAAACAGTAGTTCTAGATGACAGAAAGATATAAAACTGAAGAGAAAACAAGTCTCATTTTCCCTCCTCTGGCATTCAGTTAACATAAAATACTCTTAAAAGCCTTCATTAATTTAAAATTTGCTCTTAACAGTTTCCCCAAGATCTCCAATCATCAAGCACAACAATCAGAGGTTTGTTTTGCTGTCTGTAGCAACCTCTTATTTGACAAGATTAAAACGGACAGTGCAGGAGCTTTTTAAAGCAAGCCTGGAGCCTGCCAGTTCATCTGCTCTAGACTTTGGCAGGAGATCAAAAAAGAACTTTCTTCCATTAAGGTCAGCTCATAGCTGTGCGCAGTATCTTCTTGTTTTGTCATTCATTTCTTTATGTATGTAGCCTGCTTATCAGTTGTAATTATTATGCATATTAAACACTAAATAAAAAAGAAAAACTTGGGATTTCTGAAACATTTTCTATCTGAATGTATAGATGTTTATAGCACTTGTAAAAAAATTTCTAGAGGCTGCTTTTTAAATGGATTGCTGAAAAGCATGAACTATACATATCCCCTTCTCTAAAACAACTTAATATAGCATAGTAAGACATTTAAGAAGACTGCTGTAGATCCACACATGCAAATGACTTTATTTTGTAATAAGAAGAGTCACTATACAGCGAGACAAAGTTCAGCAGCATAGGACAGCTTCTTCACAACTCTAACTCAATCTTTTCCCTTTGAGTTTTAAAAATGTAAAAATGAATGTTGCTACTTCTCAAGATTGGTTTTAATCTTCTTCTAAGTGCAAAGCAGAAGCACTATTTGTAGTGGGTCAATCTCAGTTCAGCCAAAGAGAGAGGGGGAAAAAAACCAGTGATTTGGCTAAATGTTTTCTAGAGCACCAGGCCAACACCAAGCTATTGAATTGAAAGGGCAAACTCATTTGTAAAACCTTTGAGAAGTTTACTAGATAAGCAAACGCCATAAAAGTTAATGCTTGCATTTCCAGTGCTTCTCATCGCTTTAGTTTCCTGTACCACGGGGCAACTTCTGTAGAAATTCAAGCACTGGGCAGTTCCACCCTCAGAGTGACTCCATGACCCTTCTACACTGCAGCTATAAAACTATTTCCTAACTGCAGATTCCTCCTGCAAGCCAAAACTATGACTAAATACATTTAAATAAACCCCATAAAATTTACAACATGGCTTTAAAATATATGGCCATGCTATAAAAAGATGGACTAAAAATTAAAATTGTTAAATCATGCAGAAAGACAGATCCAAAAGAGAAGCTAGAAAACTTTCTCAGGTATTGATTTAAACCTTTATTTATAAAGATTATTTCCACTGTCAATTTACTATATTCATTCTACACTGATCTATATCTTATCAGTTTTGTTCCCCAATTCCCTCATAGGCCAATTTCCCATTGATGTTCATGTCTTTTACTAATAGGTTAATTGAAAATGGGAAAAACAAGGGAAATTCAAATATTGGAGAATAACCCATATGCAGGGGCAGTGCTCTCAGAAGGCTTCTTCAAGGAAAGTTCATGAGAGATGAAAGTATCTGACAACATTTTACACACATACCTATCCCAATCTTAGTATTTCTGTACTCTCTAGATTAAATTTTACTCTCCAATGAGTGTCCCACATTTCAGCTATCATTTGGCTCCAAACAGTGAGCTAAAACCTGGGGCACATATAGCACACTTCTTGTAGAAGTCGAAACTATTCCTGCACCTTCTGAATCGGCCCTAGAGAATCCAAGTTGCTCTAAAGAGATTTTATAAATTTTTCCTTCAGTGAGTCAGAAGACTCTAGTGAAGATTAACTTAAAAAAGCAATACTGACTAAAGTCTTAGAAAAAGATAGTATAGTTATAAAGCATTGAAAATTGTTCTTGTCTTTGTAAAAGTACCACTTTGAGCAATTTCAGATGGATGCAGAAAGAGTTGGGGCCCCTCAAGACAGAATATAATTCTGAAGACATTCTACCACTAGAGAAACTCTAATTCAAATCTGAATTATGAGAAAGGTGAGGGAGTGCTTTAAAACTAGAAACCATAGACAATTATATGTGCTATTCCTTTGTGCACAAAGTTAAAAACATATGCAAAATACTGGTATCTATATTGACAATATCCAAACTTCAACATAAACAAACTGTTATTCCTGCTATTTTTCATTTGTTGAGAGTAGCTGACTCCTCACAAGTACTTGGAAAGACTAAACTAGGTCTGCTCCTCTGTACAATTCCAGGATGCAAGACATTAGACCACAAGTAACACAAACAAAATTTTGACATCAAAGAAGATTCTAACAACAAAGAGAGAAGACAACATTCATTTTCCAAGCCAAATAAATGAGCGTACTGTTCTCAGATGCCAAATTTTAGTGCCATGTAAGTATGCAATCTAAAAAATTGTATCAAGTCATTAACACAGTACTTCTTCCATTGCTAAAATTGGAATGCTGTCAAGCCAGCTAATAGCAATCAACATATTCTGCATCTCAAGGTTAATGAAACAGTTCTATTCTTATAGCAAACATGACCACACTGAATTGCTGCCAAAACATTCCTGGGACCAGTGCTCAGAAGCAGAGGCCAAATTCTTCAACACCATCCAGTAGGAGGTGAAGGACAAAGGATTATCAACTGAAAAACAAATCTATGTGAACACAAACATTGCCTATCACAATTAACATTTGCTGTGTGCCTAACACCTGTTATTTTCATCCAATACTATCCCTACAGAAATCTATTTAGTGCTTGTGTGGCTCTCATGTAAGGAAAAAAAATTTTAAAAGAGTATGCCAACATAATCCTAAAACCAACTGTAATAATCATAAACAATCCTGCAACAGACTTTCAATCATAAAAAAATGGTGTAAGAAGAAATTAAGAAAACAAACAAAATAACCCCACCGCCATCTCCTGGATTGTTTTTCTTCTGGGATGAGGGAAAGGCTTCAGGGGAAGAGGGGAAGCTGGAGAACACCTCCAGCTGGAGAATGATGAATCACATGGGGTTCACAAAGCCGGCCACAACATTCCCTCATCCTGTTTTATCTACAGTTACACCAAACCAGGCTCACTTATTCTCTTTGTCAATCATTTGTAACAGGTTAAGTTCTCCAAAGTGGCAACACTACCTGTTAAATACATGTACATATGCTTTATGTACACGTATACATGCATACTGTTGAATACCACAGCTTGATAGCTAAAATTTATTTAAGTCCTACTCATTTGGAGGTTGTCTATATCACCCTTAGTACAATGTAAAAACAGCAAATGCCTAATTAAAGTCTCCCTTAGACTGAAACTACAAGTGTTACCTACATTAAAGACACACACTATGTTTTATTAATTCCTAATATTTTTATGTAAATGCACAATCAAAACATTACTATCCATATGAATCTTTTCTCACAAATTTTCTTTTTTTCAGAAGAAATTATATATATACGTAGTTATGTTATGATCTCAGAGGAATCAAGAACTATCATTAATTGCCTATTTGTTTGTTAGAGTATAAAATACAATAAATGCTCTTGAGGCATTCTGCTAATGCCTCATTCTGCTAAATTCTCTGCTAATATTTCATTACAAAGGTTGTAATCAGCTTCTTTTAAAACTCAAGCTTGTTTTGTATAAAGTATACTTGAAGGGAACTTAAATAACATTTAACTGAAATCACTAACTCCTTCAGTTGATGCATGGCTGATCACCCAAAAAAGTTGTTTCAGTTCCTTGACCTACACCCCAGCCAGAGCTCAGCATTTTAAGATATAATTGTGTGTATTAGAATTAACCAAACTGATCTATATGACTCAGTCACCAGAATATCCCTAGCAATCAAACCAGAAAAAAGGATATCTTCTTTTTTTTGTAGCCATATCTGTGAAAATGCTCTATTTGTGTCTTCTTGGAAAATTAATCAATAAATCACAATTATCATTCCTGAAAGACAGCACTTCTACCACAAAATATTAATTCCAGAAGCCCAGTATTAGAGGCAAACCACCATCAGGGAAGTCTGTGGTTTTCCAATGCTCTTCAAACTACATTTTCAGATACTCATAACAGAAATTTGATAAACATATACAGCTCTAATAATCACACTGCCACTAGAGTGGAAAAAATTCAGATATTGAAAAATATTTTTTTTCAATTTCGCTTCAGTGTCAGAAGTGTAATTAAAAAGAAGTTCTGCCTATTTTTCCTAAAAGCTACATCTTTTGAAAGAACTCAAGTATGTAGAAACAAACCTAAAATCGACTGTTGCTTTCTAATGTTGCCTTATTTATTAGTACATCAAATATCTGCATCAAATTGTCATAATCAGTCAACAGTAACTGTGAAACATAACTAATAAATAGGCACCTATGCAACAGCTGAAGAGTACATTAAGGATAAAAATACGAGCACGCCACCCCACATACATTTCTCCACTAGTATGGGCGACAGAGAAAATGACACTTACTGACAGATACTGGTACTCCAATAATCAGTTAAAATTGGAATTAACCAGCTGATAAAAAAGTAACCATGTGATTAAGAAGTTGCTAGCAGCCAAAATTTCCTTGCCTTCTATACACAAGGCAAAGCTGATGTCACCGCGGGCTGTCCCGTGTTCGCGGTGACATGACCCTCCAGGGACCCGCTCGGAGAGAGGCACCCCGGGCCGCTGAAGGTCACCCCGGCACCGCCTGCGGGCACCGCCGGACCCGCAGCCCCCGCTTACACGGAACAGACGAGCTCAACACAGCGCTACGTTACATTAAAGCATCACCACCTCTAAAAGAGTCCTGTCAGCTGCCAACCCGGACAAGCGCCGGAGTTCCTTCTCCGCCCGGGACCGCGGGGCCAGCCCCGGACACCGCCTCACGCTCGGTCCCCGCACTCCGACCCCAATCAGCCGCAGGAAAACCGCCGCACGCCCTACGCGGCCCGCTGTACCTTCCAGCCCGGGTGGTGCCGCGGCCCGGCGGGGAACAGCCCCAGGGGCGAGAGGAGGGAGGGTTAACCCTCAGGGGTGTGAGGCACGGAGCGCGCCGCTCGCCCGTGAGGCGGCAGAGCAGCGCCGGCCCGGCGTCGAGTGCTCGCTTACCCGGCCCACGCTGCGCTCCCTCCGGCGCCGCTCCTTCCCGTCGCAGCCCCGCATGCAACACAACGGCGACTGAGGAAGGGCTCCGATGGCTTCCGCTCGGCTCCCGCCCAGAACTACAGCCCCCGGCGGGCCGCTGCCAGTGACGAGCCCCACAATGCGCCGGGTCGCGTGGTGCGGGCGGCCGCCGCCGCTGAGCCCGGCGGGGCCGGGAGCGGGGCGGGGTTCTGGCGGGAGGCGCGGTGGCGGTGTCGGCCCCCGGCCCTGACTCTGGCGGCGGCGGGCAGGAACGGGCGCTGCCGCCCTGTAAGGCTGCTCGGCTGCGCCGAGGCTCCGCGCTGGCCGCGCCCTCTTGCCCCGCTGAGCAGCCGGACGAGCCGGGGAGAGGGAGCGGCGCCCACCGAGCTCGGGAGGCGGCTGCGGGGAGCGGAGCTCTGTCCCGGCCGCCGCGGGAGGCCAGAGGGAGACGGGGGCCCAGCGAGGAAGGCGAGGTACGAACTTAACGGAGCGAGTGAGGAACTGAGGGGGAGCCTGCGGGTCGTCCTTCCGCACTTTCCGGTGCTTTGTCGCGGACGGATCATTTCACTCGAGATACACGACGGAGAGCTGCCTCAGTCACTGCGAACGCTGAAGTAGGAGCTGCAGCTCAGCGTCAGCAGAGCCCAGTAACGCGCGTTCCCGGTACCGGGGCTTCGGCTCCGGGGCTTCGGCTCCGGAGCCTTCACACTCCCCTCGCTCACAGACACAGGTTTCTGTAGGTTTTTCCTGCCCTGCAGTGTTCGCTGGCTGAAGCTTTGGCCAAAGTGCGACGAATGGTTCATTTTACCTGTACAACACTGTCACTATCTACAGTACAAAAAAAAAAAAAAAAAAAATCCTGCCACACAGAAGGAAAAATGTGGGGACAGGGAAAAAGTTTATATGGGGACATGATCCAAAGCCATACTGAAAAATGGAAACTGTGTCAAGCTACATAAGAAAAAAAATCTTAAAATTGTAGTGTTATTTGAATAAATGTGCATTACGGATGTTTCTGTTGGCTGGCTATACATCTTTGAAGTAAATCTACAATAATTTGACTTCGGTATATCATAGTTTATTCTTCAGCTTAGCTTTTCTGGTTTCATATTGCAAGCAGAAGAATAAATTGTCTTGTGTAGCAGAATGAGGCACCTTCTTTCCAAGTAGGAGAAGGATACTGTAGCCATTACAGTGCTAGGCAGTATCCTGAAGCACCTGCATTCTTTTTTTTTTTTTTCCTACTCTGCTACAAACTTCCTTAGTGAAGTTGTGAAGATGTTTAAGTCAAGCGCAGATCCTCTGAAAGTGCCTAGTACCTGGTAGGGATTGACTTTTGTATCCATTTGGTATCTCTAATAAGAAATTACAGCAGATCTTCAGGGTAAAAATTTTACTTCAATGGCTTGGATATTTGGCAATGAATGGAGTGGTGGGGGCTTGTTAGCTTTTGAAGAGTGTTCCCTTGATTAATAGCATACATAATTTAAATGCAGGATATATTCAAGCTTATCTCCTTAATAAACAAAATTATCAGTTTCTGTTATAGTACTTCAGCTTTTATAAGTTAACTTTCATACAAAAATTGCATATTAATATGGAACTATTACCTGTACCTGACTTTTTGTCAGCCACCAAGTAGGATTCCTCATGGTGGCTGGAAAGCTACCTATCAGAAAAGGACCTGGGGCTGCTGTTTGACTGCTGGCTGAACATGAGCCAGCAGTGTGCCCAGGTGGCCAAGGCCAGTGGCATCCTGGTTTGTATCAGCAGTAGTGTGGCCAACAGGAGCTGGGAAGTAATTGTCCCTCTGTACTCACTGGTGAGGCCAGTTTGCATCTCAAGTTCTGCATTCAGTTTTGAGCCCCTTGCAAGAAGAAAGACTTTGAGGCACTGAATCGTGTTCAGAGAAGGGCAGCAGAGCTGGTGAAAGGTCTGGAGCACAAGTATTACAAGGTGTGGCTGAAGGAGTTTAGCCTGGAGAAGAGGAGGCTCAGGGGGACCTTCTTACACTACATTTACCTGAAAGGAGATTATAATCAGGTGGGAGTTTGCCTCTTCTCTCACGTAACAAAAGAAAGGATGACAGTAACTGGCCTCAAGTTGCACCAAGGGAGGTTTAGATTGGATGTTAGGGAAATTTTCTTCACTGAAAGTTTGTCAAGAATTGGAACAGGCTGTCCAGAGAAGCGGTGGAGTCACCGTCCCTGGTAGTGATCAAAAATCATGTAGATGTGGTGCAACGGGACATGGTTTAATGGCAGGTCCGGAAGTGTTAGGTTAATGGTTGGACTCTGTGATCTGTGAGGTCTTTTCCAACCTTAAAGATTTTACTGTTGAAGACTTGCTTATAGCTAAGGTAAAATAGTCCCATTCTGTACTTAGAGAAGCTTTGGTATGCTTTTTAGACATCTCTTCCACTGCCTAAGCCTCCAAAACATCAGACATAAAGTAAGTTTGCTAGAGGACTTTCAGAGGCTACTCTGATCTGTGAGGGAATTGCTTCTCTGTTTTTTTTTAACTGAAATCCCTTACAATACTATTTCCTCGCTCACTTGTGAAATGTAAAGTGCAATTGCTTCTGCCTTGCTTTTTTTTGTGAGCTAGTTCAGCTGCACACAGCCAAGGCAAGATCTGCCTAGCACAGCTGTGCTCCTTTAAAACAAGAGACAATGATTTCTTTTCCTACAAACTGCCAAAGATTCATAAGTCTGTTCTTTTTTACTTTCTGCACTTGTGCAGTTAAATTGTTTGTTCAGAACTGGCAATAAAATTTCTAAACCCATAAACTAAAAAGGAACACTTGAGTTGACATGTAGTCCTCAGTGTGGAGTTTGAAATTGATATGCTACTTAAATAGAAGCAGACTTTCGCTGAGCTGGAGTTCTGGGGTTTTGTGTGTGATAGCTGACAGGAATGCCTCACAGTTCTGGTTAAGGAGATTTAAGTTTATCACAGGTTTATGTATCATTTTACTTTGCTACCTTATTTTTTTTCTAGGATAAATGGGTGTGTATGACTTTTCCCTTGATCTAAAGCGGTTCCATGTCTTGTTTGGTAAGTTCATCTTTAAAAATTTTGGCTGTTATACCTTGTTACCCAGCTATACCTTAATAAAAAGCCCTGGTGAAACGTCTTGCTTGCGGGGATTTCCACAGTGCTGACATGTTTGAACTTCATTGTGTCAGCTTTTGATGAAGGAGGCTTTAGTGTCTCTTCTCTCTAGGTCTGCCATGTGTGCACTTTATGCTGTTTCTTAACCCCTGATTGGTTGACCTGTAGCAGAAGACTTTCTGAACTGTTGCTTATATGGCCTACTTTTTTATATTTTTGCACTGCCATATTTAATAAATTGCAGCAACTCTTCCAATATTTACTTTTTTCTGTTCTTAAGGACTGCTCCTGTATTCTGCGTACACCAGTTGAACCAATCAGACCAGAAGAGCTATCTCAGAGCAGCATCCATGAATGCCTGGTAAGAACAGAAACTTTAACTCCCAAGGTTAAATATAAAGCTGGTGCATATTAAAAAGAGCCTAATTAGGGAGTACTTCTTGAAATGTTGACAATAAAAATAAACAGAGCACTACTGAGGCTTCCACTTTGGTAGAAGACTATAGGTATCTAAGTGTTAATCTTCTGCCAGTTCGAAAACAAACACATACACACAAAACTTGTAACTCATAAAACTAAATCTTAATAATGGTAAAAGTACTAGCTTGAATATTCTTATTTGAGTACTGGACTTTAGCATTAATAATATTTTTGCAATAATTTTAAAAATATAAATTATTTTAAATTACATAGTTATTTTGAGAACTGTTTATTCTCTCTGTTAGGCTGATTCTGATCTAGCCTGGATTCCCCCATCTACAGGAAAGAATGAAATGGTATTTTGCTCTTCTAATGTCTCTCATTATGAACTCCAGCTGGAAATAGGTAACATAAATGGACCTTAAAATATTTCTTCTTCCTGCTATCAATAGTTTATTGCTAATTGCAGTAAATATTATGTTTGTAAAATGAAGGACTGTTCCTGTGTCTCCTTAATTGAGAAAAGTTCAGAGCATTGCTCATATTTTAGTAATCTCTTATTTCGAGATCTAAGACAAATTACCTGAAATTGTCTCTTTGTTTGTGCATGTACTTGTCAGTTTTCAAAATCTGTGGTATGTGACAATAAATCCAGCCTTAAGTAACATCATGTCTTGTAACTTGGCTACCCAACTTGTTTGTTCTAAGGATGGCTGCCTTAGATCCTCCCATGCATGCATATGTTTATGTGAATATGCACACTAAGTGTTCATTTAGATGTATAATGATGCTGACGTATGTTCAAACACTTTTAGTTGTTCTCAAAATAGCAGAACCATGCTTCAATTAATTTGCTGCATATATTTGTCTACAATTATTTAAGGTCTTGGCATTCTGAAACAAAAGGACACACTGCTATCAATTGCAATTCTGAAACTGGAAAATGATCTCTAAATATGAAGGAAACCATGTGATGGCTTATTATGCTTTCCAATGTTAAGGTAGCCATTTCTGGTTTCAGGAAGGAGGTTCAACAATTTAACTTCAGTCTACCTTGCACGGCATACACCTACAGACAGGCAAGTTGCTGTAAGGATCACAGACCTTGAAAATTGCTCTGAAGAGCACTTGAAAGCCTTACAGGTAAAGGAACAGCATTTCTACACAAAGCCCGATGAAGATAGTGAGGAATACATATGAGATTACTGAACAAAGGTAGCCTTTGTTTGAACTGGGACATTTCAGTCAAATTTTTCCCTCCAAAGGAGTAGAATATAATAAACAGAATGCATGTGTGAATTTGAGAGTTGCTTTCTGAAGACCACAGCTGACAATTGCTTTAGAAATTGCTTCTGTAATTGTACAACTTACTTGAGTAACATCTTCTATACTCTTATTTAACACCAGAAGTTTGGACTATGAACAAACCAGATTTACTTCAGACAAATGCAATTATGGGCAAGCTATTTACATTTCTGTTGCAGGCTATGCACATCACCTGCAATCTTGTATAAATGCAGATAAACAGTTCTCTTTACTGATTACTGAATGTAGTTAATGCTATTGGTAGGACTGCTGCTCTGTGGTTAACACATCCACTTTCATTTAATTCCATAGAATGAGGTGGTTTTATCACACTTTTTCCAGCATCCCAACATAATGACATTTTGGACAGTGTTTACAGCTGGAAGCTGGCTTTGGGTCATCTCCCCATTCATGGCCTATGGTAAGAACTGTTAACTGCAATTTTGGAATAGGAGAAAGGGCTGATACAAGTTCGACCACGTGGTCCATGAGAGGTTTTTCTTTAATCATCTCCTGTCTTGTAGGAAAAAAACAGACTCTCCCAAACCATTTAGGGAAGATTTCCTCCCCATTGAAAACTGGTATTTGAACTGCATTAAATTTCACTTAGTCCTAGCACCCACCATGTGAGGAATGGTAACTGGGAGATGCATTTGACTTTATACAGCTTCTGCTAACAGAAGACCTATTTACATTGAATACAGGTTGGGCACAGACTTGCAGTTAAGAGAAGCAGGACATGGGGCATCAGTTACATCCATGTAATAATGCACCAGAATCCATATAGAGTGCTGCTCTTGATGAGTGTATACAGTGAAGGAAACATAGACAAGTCATTTAATAAGACCTGTTTGGCCTAGCTAGGTTTTTTTTCACTTCCAGGTTCAGCTAGACACCTGCTGAAGACTTACTTTCCTGAAGGAATGAGTGAAGCTTTGATAGGGAACATTCTGTTTGGTGCAATCAGAGGATTAAATTACATGCACCAGAATGGATATATTCACAGGTAAGAGAATGTGAATAGATAAGAACTAGAACCTGCATCTTACCTTAAGTACTGTTTCCTTCCTTTTCCTCTATACCTTCTTATATCAGACAGTGCACAAATAACATTTTTTGCAGTAATACAGCAGGATTAATTTTAACAGGAAATGTATTTATACATTTCAAGCCACTTATTACAGGGATTATACATCTGCCTGGCTTTGTCTCTTTGAAGCAGAAGAAAACCAGAGTTATAGAAAGGACTTCCTTAGTTTACACCCCTTGCAGGGAAGAAGGGCCCTTCTCCAATTTCTGGCACTTTTTTCCTGATCATCTCTCTTAATAGAGAGATGAACTCCATGCTAGCATCTCACTATAAATCAATGAAATATGAAAGCTGTTCTGTTCTAGTAGTACTTAGAGTAATTCTTATAACTAAAATTTACCACTTTATGTTACAGGAATATTAAAGCTAGCCACATTCTGATTTCAGAGGATGGGCTGGTTTCTCTCTCTGGCCTAAACAACCTCTACAGTTTAGTTAGCAATGGACAGAAGTCAAAGGTGGTGTATGATTTCCCCCCATTTAGTACATCTGTGCTTCCTTGGCTGAGTCCTGAACTACTGAGACAGGTTAGTATAAATTACATACAATTTTTCCAATTCAAAGTTAGTGGCAGTTCTCAATTTTCAACTTCAGTCTGCTTGTAGAGTTGCAATGAAATATGTTGAACAGCAACTTTTAAAAATACATGTACAAACTGAATTTTTAGTCCTTTTAGAGAGAACCAGTTCTAAAGCTGTTGGTGAGGTGATGCTGTACTAAATCTTTATTTAAAAGATTTACCCAGACCTCCTGGAAACTACTGCAAATCCTGAAACTTGTGTTCAGTACAGCCATCAGATTTCTGAAGAAAGTCTGAGGTTTCACAATTCAATTGCTTCAATACTGTGCAGATTATGGGGTATTAGAATCTTGTATTGAAGCAGGCACTTGTATTCTTGTTAGCACCACTCAGTGGCCTCAGTGATCAGCAGTGGCTTCCTTCTCTCACAGGATTTGTCTGGCTATAACATGAAGTCTGACATTTACAGTGTGGGAATTACAGCATGTGAATTAGCCAATGGACATGTTCCATTTCAAGATATGCCTCGCACTCAGGTATAATGCTAAATTTATCTCTAGTTAAAAACATGCTGAGCATTTTTTTTGTTTTACTCACAGAAACCAGTGCTATTACTGCTGAAGTAGTGGCTGCTTTTTGTTATTTCAAATATGCACGCCTCTTTCTAGAATAAATAATCCTTCCATCCCTGGAGTTTCATAGTTTACCCTGAATAGGCCTGGATAACTGATGAACTGTCCTACTGCTATTCCTTCCTACTAGATGCTGCTGCAAAAGCTGAAAGGTCCCACCTCCTGTCATTGGGATATAAATACCTTTCCCCGGGGGGAATCCAGGATGAAGAATTCCCGATCAGGTGTTGATTCTGGAATTGGTGAGAGCATGACACGCACAATGACCAGTGAAAGACTTCAAATGCCCTTTTCAAAAACATTTTCACCCGCTTTCCACAACTTGGTAGAACTTTGCTTGCAACAGGACCCTGAGAAAAGGTAATGTTCTGGTGAAAACTATTTTTTTTGTCACTTGCACCTAAGACCAAGTATAGCCCACAGCTTAGAATACAGTAATCAGTTGAATGGTGTTAGAGTCAGAATTTCGAAGCAGATGTACAATGTAACACAATATAATACACTTACATTTGTATTTTAAGAATTGTCTTGTCTGGTAAAGGAATCAAACTTTTAAAGTAATTTGACCCCTGAATTTCTTGTAATATAACTGTTCTTTGTAGCAAGTAAAATTGACTTTCAAACGTGTACTTTGTCCAAGAAAAAAAACCCCAGAAACCAGAAATATATGTTTTCGGTTCCGTGTCTCTTTTCAATGAGGCATTAAATTTCTTGTTAAGCAGAAACATTAAAAGGCCTTTAAAAATAGATTTCTTCAGTAGTGCTTTCACTACAAATTGAGGTATAGAATATAAGAATTTTGTGCTGCTTTTCTCATTCTTCACATTTGTCCTGTGGAGGACAAACCACAGGGCTTAAATTTATTTTTCAATGTGGCCCATTATCCAAATGCAGTATTTTACTTTCCAGAACATAATTGTATTGTTCATTTTATGATTCAGGCCATCAGCAAGCAGTTTGCTTTCGCATACGTTCTTCAAACAGGTGAGTTTACTATATTTCATTAAATGACACAGCTGTAACCTAAATAAGCCACAAAAAGAGCTAGATTACAAAGTAATGAAGTTACCTGGAGCCAAAAAGCATACTGTAAGAGCATACCTGCTTCCAATTTTTTTTTTTAACAAAATGGTATCAATAGAGTATAGGAAGCATAAGATTAATCAATTTCCCCATTGATTAAGTTGATTTAACTAAAGAGGCAACCTAACTAATTTTTTTAAATTATTAATATTCTTAATTTAAAGCTGAACTGCACAGCTGATTTCATTAGCTTGACTTGATTAGTCTTGAAAGACTAATAGAGTGGTGAAAGCAAAACCTCTCATCCTTTTGACTTTCAGTACTGTAACATGCAAGAACGTGGCTCTGATTTCACATGCTTTTAATGAAGTCAGTTGCAAAGTTATGAAGACTTTTATGTGCAACTTTATTTTAACTTTTTTTTCTTTCTAGATAAAGGAACAAACACAGAATTCACTACTGTCCCTATTACCACCTCCTATTCAAAATAACAGGTCAGAGTTCTTGGCACTGCCCTCAACAGCAGTTGGGACTGAACTTGGACGTATCGCTACAAATCAAGATGATACAGACTGGGAATTCTAAATAAATACCAATGATACCTCTCCAGTGTTTCAGAGAAGGAAAATGTGATTTGTATTTGCTGCTTTTATATGATTAAAATACAGTTAGACCAAGTATACTTGAAGTGCCATGAAGTGGCTATAATTCATTACCTTCCTCTTGGCATCACAAAATGTAGCGTGCCTCACTCTCTGACTGTAAGGAAAACTGTAAGGTGTATAAAGAATGGCTGAGTGCTCACCTCTCTCTTTCAAAGTCTTCCTTAAGAAGAGAGTCTCTGCTGTAATCTTACTCTGTACTGTATTATCAGCTCATAGTGCTGCAGTCCACATGCCTTTCTGAATTCAGGCCTGGGGTTTGGCTGTGATCATACCTAAACATCTATTTGTCTTTTCATTATGACCCAAATCATTTTAGTAAGGAGAAATCCTCCACTTCCAAGTTGAAATGTGAAACTGCACAGATTACTTGCTTATGTAAATAAATGTTTCTCTCTCAAAAGACATTTTTCTCACTTGACATGCTGTCATTTGCCAAAAGTTAGATATGCATCATTTTTCATGAAGTTCTAATACTGTGTGTTTCCCAAAGAAGTTAAGCTGCTTGGAAGTGGGACCCCTGCTCTTGCATCTGTTCATGTTCTTGGTACAAATCTGGGCTTTTGCACCTCCGTTTATTGTTGTGTCATTTTAGCAGTTAATCTGAGGATGTCTCGCTATGCAAAGTAAGTCTCAAGTTCTAGCAGGTACGGGTTAATTTTTAAGAGTCATATTAAACAATCTAAAGTTACTGTACATATTTTTATTTATACTCTATTCCTGTTCACCACCAGAATTTACCAGAACCCAATACTGTTTTCTTAGAAGAAAAAGGCAACATGCATTAAGCTTCCCTGGCACTGCTGCTGGCAAACAAGCTCCTTCTGCAAGGCACAGTTAAATTCCCATGGATCAATTTGGCCATTCTAAGATCCTAGTGAATTTACCTGTTCTAAGTCAGATGAAAAGCTGTCTTCTCCCTACAATTCAGTAAATTCTCACCTCTCATACTGTACCAGGCAACTCAAACTGAACAAAAGCAGCTTTTTTCTTTTAAAAACCTGGATATTCTCATAGTGTTGTAGCAAAAGTTGTGTCCCAAAGGCACTAATACTTTGCTGATGGAAGCATTATGATGGTAAAAAAGTATAAATAGATATTGGATGGATATATTTTAAATTTTCGACATAAACAACATTCCACATGAGTCTTCAAGCCTTCCATAGCTGAGCAGACCTGTAGCCAACCTTAAGAATACTGCTGTATTGCCAGCAGCTTTGCTACAAGGCCTTGAAGACCAAATGATTCACATACAAACCTGAGAGACACATAAAATTCTACATGACCACATAAAAGTATCAGCAAAAAACTTGATTCTACTCATCATGCTGTGAAGAGAGCTCTATATTCCTAAACTTAACATGTGAAACTTGAGATTAAAAACCTATCAATAAACTTACCCTATCTGTCTCCATTTATATTTGTAATTCTCAGACTTCTGTTTTCACCATAGTCCAGCCATACTAACAGCTTCTTGTTACTACAGGAAAAAAAATCTATTTCAATCATTAGGTAAGGAAATAGTTGTCGAAACCAGAAAATTATTCTGATTTTAAAATATTAATAACTTAATTGTGTACTCTTGGAGAAGATAGTATTTCCTGTGAACCCCATATTCTTAATTCTTAACCATTACAGATTTGGACTGTTTGCAAGTTGAATACTTTAGATAGCATCTGCAAGTAACTTTTCACTAACATAGTACATGTAAAAAGCAAGTAAAATAAGTGAGAACACACATCAAGTTCTACATATTTTAAATACAGACCTCTGAATAAATATTACTACTATTAAAACATGTAGAAAATTTCAGGCAGCTTAACTGCTAATATTTTCAAGCTTCTTCTCTTGCAACAAGTGTCGTGGACTCTATAAAAATGAACTTGGGTACTAATAACAATGTCAGTACAAAGTTTTTCAAACCACTGTGCGTTCCAGTGGAGTTACTTTGCTGCCCTCTCTGTGGAAAAAAATTAAAAACATTTCTAAACACTGTTCCAATTTCTGTACTGACATTATGAAAATCAAACCAAAATTTTTTAAGTTAAAAGCCCACAAGTCTTTACTCTTAGAACTACCGCTGCTCAACAACTGTGTCTCTTCAAACAAAAGCAATTAAGAGGCACTGTGACTTCTTAAAATAACCAGAAATACTTGAAAATACTCCATAGATTATATTTACTGAAAGGTTTGATATCATTTTGCTCATTAACTGTGATGCTTTCTCTTAAGGAATAATGCAAAATAAATATTAGCTAGGAAGGAAGATGTATAATCATATTTTAAGGTTCCAACTACCTGCCACTGAAACAATTGTTCTGAAAATCTGAAGTTTTTGCATACAGTTAAGTTTTCAAAATCTGAGGTTGATGATCTGTATTGTTAAGATTCAAGTTGCAAAGACTTTATATTCCAAGCTGACAGTTTTAAGCTGTCAATAATTGTTTGGTGGGTTGTGGTTTTTTTCAGAACACTTGTTTACTCTTGCTCATATCAGTATATTGTATAACACACGATGTGTGTTATCAGCATGTGAATTAAAATTAAACTTGGACTTGAAATTTCAAAGTATCTTGCATTTAGGCCCCATGTGATATATTTTCAAAGGTGCTTATAAAACCAATACATTTGCAAAATCTTATGGCCAATGAAACAGAAATCTCTCTAATCTGGTTACTTTTGAAATAGTTGTGAAAACAACACAAGTGGTTTTTTTTTGCAGCCACCTTTCATTATGCTAGCATTTAGCACTGTATAATAATAAATACCTGTATAAAAGAAAACTTCTGTTAATTAACATTATCCTGAATATAATGCTAAATGCTGTTGAGTGTCTCACTGTCTTGAACTGATACCACAGCAGTTTGTGCATGAATGAACACAGAAGAAAATGTGATCTACTCAGCATCAACTTCCTCTGATACATGAATTCCTCACTTTAAAGTCTCAATGCAACAAATACCTATTGAAGAGAGAACAGTTTCTTCCACTTGATGAAAATATTTTCTTTTTAATTACAAAGTTTGACCATACCTCTCTCTTTTCCCTACCCCTCTCCTCTTCAAGTGCTATCAAAGTTGTTTTTAACCCAGAGGATGGGTAAAAATATGGGAAAGCATTTGAAAACCACTGTTCTGAACCTCTCTTGACAAGAGGCAGGTACCAAAGTAGGTGATTCACATACCTACTTTACATGCCTTTAATGCTATTAAATAGCTTTCCTGAAGTATATTAGCTTGTCTAATAAACCTCTGAAACAACTAAGGTAGCAGTAATGACTTGTCCTAATGATAGCCATCCCTATCCTGTATGAATGAGGAAAAACTATTAAAATTCAGAAACAGTACACATTACAGCAGAGACCTCAAAGGGCTGTAAGAACCATACCATGAAATGAAACAATGGGATGTAACAGACAAGCAAAGAATTGAGTTTAGAAAAGAAGAAACCACTGAAAATTGAGGTGGTCTACTAATAACCTGGTAGCAGAATAACATTTGGTATTTAACATAATTAAATCCATCCAGGAACTTGAGATAGGATGTAGGAAAGAACATTAGGTTTAAACAGGTGCCTGTGGAATCCTCCATAATTCCCAGATGAAAAAAACCTGGTTCTACTCTATAAATTAGTTACATATATGTTTGTTTCTTATCTGAAACTCCCAGAAACTTCTGGAAAATGCCCCAAAAGCCCATATGAATTTAGCTGCAATCAAATGGTGGTTTTATTTTTCAATATTATTATAGAATACACCATTATTACTGAATTTACCTACACACTCAGATTCATGGAATTCACTTGTCCTCTCATGAAATCCATCTGCAATGGAGGAGAATGGATTGCTGGAAGGTTGCAGAGGTTTTCCTCTGTTTTGTCAAAATTTACATGACATACGGGTCAAGAGCATCAATGCTGAGTTTATCTACTACATTTTATTTTCAAAGTTTGCTTATTCTACATTCAGTATCAATTATCTTTCTAATTCTCACATTTCATGCAGTCAAAAGAAAAATATTCTTACAGGCAGATTTCCTTTTGCCCATGTGAAATCTGGCAAGTCAGTTATAGATTAGTTTTCTTAAAATGCTTTCTTGGTTTGAGGTGGCTGTTGTTCTACAGTAGCTGATGGAGCCATCACACACTTGTGGAATTATATATTTGGCTGGCTGTCATGCTCTTTTTTCTGCTCCACTTTCTGCTTCAAGTTTTCCTTATCATGGGAGAACACATGATTTTGAATCCTTGGAGCCTGCAGCATGTGATGTTGACAAAGGTGGTTCAGCATACTTTCCATGATTTTTCTTCACTACATTACTAGATTTCCTCAAACTAGTTTTGAGGATAAAGTAGTTTCGTTTTCCTTCCTAAATAGCATATTTATTAGTATTTGACCCAGATGCTGGTGGCATGGCAATGTACATTTCTCTACATTGCTTCTCTTTTCATTTCCTGTCAGGATTTTTGGGCAACTTTTCTTTTTCCTTATGTTGGACTTGTAAAATGACCCATTTTGGGCAGTTTGGTGAACCATGGCCTACAAAGGTGCTCTGCCTGAAAATCAGCATCACAAGCATTGAAAATGGAAGAATTTTAGTTTCATATTTTGTTCTTACTCTTTTACTGTGAGACTTTTAAACAATTTCAAATTTACATTTTTCTTCTTTTTTTTTTTTTTTTTCAAAAGTGGTTTTTGGTTGGTTTGGTTTGGGATTTTTTGGGGGTTTGAGTTTTATTTGTTTGTTGGGGTGAGAAGGAGTAGAGAGGGTCATCATCCCCCCCTCCTCCAGAGTACATTAATCTGTTTATTTTCACTGTGGGGATTAACTATTACATCTGGCAGTGGATATGGATGTTTTTCCACAAGAAGATCTTGCTTTTTGTCTCTGTATCACTGTTAGAAGCCTGTCTGTGTCCATCTGAATAGCCGCGCTCTCAAGGCTATTTTACTGAATATAGAACAGGCAAACTGTACAGGCAATTTTTCAGCTAGGGAGGGCTCTACAACTTTTAGAGTTTGAAGAAAAGGTTAAATAAATTTCAAATATAGAATTATTAAAGCGAACAGCTTAGTTCGCGTGTACGAGCACTGGGGAATTTCTCCTTTTTCGACTGGGTTTCCCACTTACATCGCATTGCCCCACATCGCCGACCGACGGCAGCGCGGCCGCTTCCCTCAGGCCGAGTCCGACATGGCGGCCCCGCCACCGCCCCCTGGCGGCCGTTACCGCTGCCCGCGCGGCGCCGGGGCAGGGCGGGAAAACGGCTGAGGGGGAGCGGGGGGAGCGGGGCAGGGCTGAGGGGGAGCGGGGTGGGCAGGGCTGGGGGACAGCGAAGTGACCGCGGCGAACAAGCTGCTCGGGAAATAAACGCACCGGGGACGGGAGGGCAACACACGGAAGGAAAAACCATCCCCTAAAGCATCTGCCGCCAGAAGCAGCAACCGGCGGGTTTCAGGCTGGGAGGCCTTCTTGCCCGCCCTGAAGGGAGGGAGCAGCCCCGGGGCACAGTACAAAAATAAAATAACACGCAGGAAAACAGTCTTTCTGCAAGTATCTAGGGACTTACACAGCAGTTTCAAGCACAGCCGCCCTGAGGAATGCAGTAGCACCTTCCACACCGCTGTGAGGAAAAAACGAAGAGGCAGGTAAGGCTTAGGCTTAGCTGTAGGTATTTACCTGATGGTTTTCTCTGATCTCCCAAAGTCTTCAGTCATTTAATTAATTCTGCTGGAAATATGCAAGCGAGTAATTCTCACCTAATCATAACCCTCCTAAAGTTTACCTCAGCAATACCAAAACTACTTTGAAACGGCACACTGCAAATTAATCTCCCCTTGGCTTCTATGTTGAGAAAACTGCCTTGAGAGAGTAACGTTTAAACCAAGTTGAAATTAACCAAATATTAAATTACTGTACCAATTTAAGTAATTAACACAATTTAGCTGTGGCATCCAGCCCCTGATCAGGGACTTTGTCCACCCAAGTCTGGAGCAGCCCCAGACATCCCCTCATCCTCCCGATTCCAAATCCTCAGACAGACTGATTTATTTTAAATGGATAAACAACTGGAAACAAGAAAAAGTAGTACCATCATTTCTAACTATTTTACAGCAATTGTTTAATATATGTTTCATATATGTAAAAACAAGAACTTGGCACCAACATATCTGAAAACTTTTTTTCATTAACACAAATGCATTAAAAAACAAAGATATGGAAATGCACAAAGGCATTTCAGTTAAGGCTTCTACAAATATTGCATGTTCTAGAATTAAACATCTATTTTGTAAACTTGTTCTAAGACTTTACAAGAAACTAAAAAAAAAGCTCACTTAAACTCATGTTTCACTGTGAGGCTTAATGGAATGAAAATATTTTATGAAATAGATAATTAGCCATCAAACTGTTTATTGTACTTTTTATATGGCAACCTCAAAACTCATTGATTTAAATATGGATATACTCAGACCCTCCTAAAAATATACACTGGAAAGGCAAGCCTGGCTTGAAATACTGGTTACATTAAGTTCATTAATTCAATCCCTGCTCAACCATATAAAAATTACTGTATTTCACAATAAGAATGAATCTGGCTCTTGGCTAGCATCACTTTGTCTAAGGGATGGTTGGAAGGCCAATTCCTAGTCTTAATGTCAGAAATCAAGCGATATTATCCAAGTTTTTCCTGTACTGATGTGATGCCTTAGCACACTTCTCCTGAGCTCCATATTTTATGGGCAAAATTACACTTCTGACCATATCAAGATGAAAGAAAAATCATGCAGCCATGCCATTAATAATCTCTTCTTCAGGAGGTAAGTGACTCTACAAGCAAGCACACAACATCAGCAGAAAGTGTGGTGGCAAACTACATGGGAACACTTCCTGTCTCATCCCTCATCTCCTACAGCCAAATAAATCATGGCAAGAACATCCAGTGCACAACTGCAGGAGATCAGCACCCTGAATCTCTCCACTTTAATGTACAATGCAGTGCCAGCTGTAATTTAGCTCTAGTTTTACAAAAATACAGACACAAGAGCCACAACAATTTACAAAAGAGGCTAAGGCCCCTTCAACGGCTGTGGAACATCTTTTAATTCTTGTAGATGTCTTCCTCCTCCCTGCCAAGATTACCACAGCATTTAAAAGATGTCACGAACACTGAATTTTTGAATAACTTAAAATTTGCTGAACGAACACAAGTCCTCAACAGGGCAGCAACAGCCCTAGTTATTCACATTCCCATGTTTGTTTTGAAGCAACTCAGGTAACAGCACAAAGTTAGCACAGAAAGCATTGAAAGGTCATTTCCTTTCAAGTCTTATCTGGCTACTCTTAACTTCACTACTAAAAAAGTTCAGTAATTCTTCAGTGAACTTTGACAGGTGCACCCCTTATACAACCACCCACAGACACACAAATCAAACAAGGCAAAATCAATATATGTTAAGTAACACATACAGACAAGTTTTGGGCTTTAGGTGATATTTTCTTGATAAATGGCTTTCAAACTAGATCTTTTCTGTGTTTACTAAGGAGATTGTTTCTTCCTGCAATGTATCTGTATTTATTCACATCTGCAATGCTTTCATTTTGCCACTTTAATATAAAGGAAAAGGAATGTGGGATCTTGTCAGCAAAACCCACTGCCTGCCACAATTACTGCTATGTCATAGCATATGCATAGAAGGCGGGTTGCTGCAGACTTCTTGGGTTAATTTAAAAAGCATTTTCTTGTAATTTTAGGAAGAAGTTTCCTATTCTATCCTAACACAAAACAACAATTTGGTGGAAAACAATCTCCATCAAAACAGGTAGGAACATTTTTAACATCTATGAAATCCAAGTTTTTTTAGAAAGTGCAGTGAATAAAATGATTGCTCCTGCTATACCAGATAAGGAGAAATCAGAACACCATTCTTGTGAGTGGCTTTGGAATAGTTACACTTCTTGACTGTTGAGAAATTACAAGACATGGATACATCCTGTTTGCAACACAAAAACACCCTGTTTGATGAGAAGATGTATTTAACCGACCAAACTGTTGCAACATTGAAACTTCTGTGTCTTTTATCTACGTCAGCCAGTAGGAAGTTGTCATCATCAAGATTTTTGTCAAGAGAACTAAATGAAGATTTAAAAAGTGGATTTTAATAATCCTCTTTTAATGGATTATTAAACAAAATCCCTGTCAATTTAATCTTTTATTCTAGAAAAATATTTTATGACAAATAAATGTAGATTATTTTAAGATTACTAACTTGGTGGGGTTTATGTTTCCTAACTCTGTTTTGTTATAGATTTTCCTTAGGCTACTTTTGTTGTAAGATTTTTTTTTAATCTCTAGAAAATATTTAACCAAATCAGATAAGCTAACTGCTGTTTGCATTAGTAACAAAAGCAGGCTGTTGAAGACTGTACAGCAGTCAAAAAAGCACTGAACACCTGATCTTCTGCGTCCCTCTAGTGTCTTTGGCTATGTCGGTAACAGTATTTACAAAATCACTTTGACTTTATGCACTAGGGATAATCTACTTTGTAAAATAAAAAGCAGAAGTATAAAAGTTTTCAATCACATTTGGAAACTGTAACATACATAAAAAGATCAACATGAAATATATACAATATAAAAATACTTTTTTTTTCTTTATGAAAATTATAATACATAGCTACAATACACAACATGTTGAGCCATCAGTCACAGCTGCAATATATGCAGATTCTTGTTCCACACTTATGGCTGGACTCTAGGTATGACATCTCCGTGAGGAAATTCCTCAATTTCAGAATGAAACATCAATTCTGAAAGAGAAAGGAAAGAATTATGTTTTCTTTGAAAACTTTCACCTGAATACAATTCCACTATTCCTGAAAAGTACCCTGGCATTCCCCCAAGCCTCCTGCTTTTCATCCCAATCATATCATCAACTCTGCGATGGCAAGGGCCACCAATATTTTTAGAAAACTATTGCTGCTCCCCAGAATTGACAGAATTGGTGACACTGGCAGCAGCTGATCATGTGCAGTACCATCGTGCATTCAACATGGACACTGAAACACAACTCTGAATTACACTGAGGGATTGGTAAAGTTCTGAGAGTGTCCAGACTCAGGAAGGAAGACTTCTGTTTAGAGGTCGTTCATTTTTAGAAGTCTTTGCTCTGTGGCTCACAGTGTTAAGTTAGCATACTCCATCCTTAGCAGACTAAACTTTCTCTACTGTTTGGAATACGTACTAATGAATTTCTCTCTAGAAATTTCCGAAGTGGTTTTCCAATCTTAGTAGGCACGTGTAAGTATCAAAAAATTTAATCAAAACCTGAGCAAAATTCTGCCACTGGATTCCCTGTGTAAGTCTTTATTATTTAACGGTTTAAAATATGATTTAAGCATCTATCAATTTTACCATTGAGGACTGTAAAGGCTGCCACTTAGTTGTTTGGGGGTTTTTAACTCATTAAATTATTTATTAGAAATTAACACAGTAACTGGAGCCAGCTGAAACACAGACACCTGTACATTAAAATTCAAAAATAATTTGAAGAGGCCTGTTGAATCCTCAGCCTCCCAAACACAAATCTGTGCTTCAAGTCATGAAGTTCTTAGGATATGTTTTGACTTTTAAGTTGAAACTTAGAATTTTTATGTACAGCATCTCTTCAAGTGACAGGCTGCATGCACTTGACAGGAACACTGAGTTAGGACACACCTTTTGGATCCCAGATGGAACACAAAAGGAAGAAGGCCCAGTTTCTAGCCAAATTTCTTCAATGAGAAGAACTTGCTCCCCCTCCTCCAGCCTGGACCAGCACAAGCAATCCTCATTTGAAGTCCTGTGCAAGCACAAATCTGACTTTTCAAAGCTAGGGAGTTCCCAAAACTACTGCAATGTCCTATCGAAAAGAATACTGAACTTGTAACCAATTTAGCACTTGCAGAAGGAACATTAATAACATTAGGGAATTTTCTAAGACACACATAGAATAAATGCATTTCAAATATTTAAAATACCATTGAATTATTTTGTATTATTTTTCTCTTCATTGAAAAGAGATGTTCTGTAATGTTTCAAAATTCACATTGCTTCAGACAGGACAAATAAAGCTTTTATTTTTAAATTAATGTTTATAATACTAAACACAGACACCAGCATCCTAAGAAGCATTTGCTGCGCAAGGTTGCTAGGAGATACTTGTTCTTCCCCAGTCACAAAATTTCTCAGGACTAATCTTGAACAGCAAATGCAGAGCACAGCAGATAAAAAACCCCAACAACCTGAATAGAGAACATTTGCCTATTAATGTGTCCTACCTTCACTGTGGTCTAGCTCTGGTCGGGAACTTAAGAAGATCCAACTTGTCCCAACTAGAATAGACACTACGAGATTCACCACAACCCACGAATGAACAATTTCTGCCTCTGTACCTGCGGTCCTGGGAAAGACACATCAAACCGTCAGTCATCATTGGTGCACAGAAGGTACAATAACAATTGCAGCAGAGTAACATCAAAACAAGTTTACTAAGCCAGATGTGAAAAGAGTTACTTGTACCATAATGATGGTCTTGCATTGCAAAGGCCTGGCAAAGAGAACAATTACCAAAGATCACAGAAACCCTAAACCTCCACCCCCCTAAAAACTAACTGCTCAAACCAGCAAATTTTCACATAAATCCTTTTGTTCTACTCCTCCTGGTTTACTTTAAAAATTTGTGCTACCAGAATTTGAGTCCATTAATAGGTACTTCAGAAAGTAACAGTTTTGTATGGGATCACCTTACATGTGGGTCATGGATTCACCTTACATGAAACTATGGTTTGTATTTAAATGCAGGTTCAAAGGCAGGTTCAGAAATAAAATCCTTCATCAATACTTTCTTACATATCTTGTACAATCTCTTCTATCTGCCAGTTTGACAAGGTCCCTAAGTGAGCTAGGTTGTAATTTACAGTGATTCCTTGTTTCCTACCAGATACTGCCATTTTCCGAAGGTGGCGTGTAGAGGTGGATTCTGTCACATGTCATCTGCTGGCTTAAGGATAAGATAAGAGCAGCAAAGTACACTGGAACAAATGGAATTAGTGGTGTCAGATATAAATCCCAAAATGCTGTCTCATGATGACATGGTACTAATCACTACATTTTTTTTCATTTCACTCCACTGCCTCCAATCATAGTCTGTTTTAATTAATTCTTTTTTCTTTAACATTCCTCTGACCTATCAAAATCTGGTTTCTGCACTTTTGCAATCCATGAGCTGCATCAAAGCTTGCATTTTGTGATTCTGGTTTTTTTGTTAGGTTTGTGTTCTATATTCAGAAATGGAAAAGAACTACCTCACTAACAACCCATTAATGCTACTATTGCAAATGCTTTAAAAATTATGGAACAAAGTGTTTATGGCCATTGCTATTATCAATTACTGAGCAAGTTATTTACTCTAAAGCAGAAAATAACCTGGGAGGAAGATTTCAGTAAAAAGGGTATAGAGGAGTTTTCCATTTACCATATTTTCTGGACAGCTTCCTATCCACTTCAAAATACTTACAGAAAGAAGCCAGTGCTGCTGGGTCTAGGGTAAGAATGCCCCTCAGTGCAACTGATGCTTTTGCCAGATCAATCCTGATAACAAAATCAAGAGTCATGAACACAGCCCAGTAAGACAATGATATTGTTCCTCTAACAATATTCTTTTGTTCTTTTACTTATTGCAAGGTATTTTTTCTGCCTCTGTAACAGTGTCTTAATCTTAACAGTGCCTCTCTAACAGTGCCTAATCCACACACATGGCAATGGTCCCCTTATGCCAATTCCAAAATGAATGAGATGTTCCATGAGGTTTCCCATTGCAGACCTTTCTGAAACAGGGAGAACCTGGGGGCATCTGTCCCCTCTAAACCTTGCCATTGAGTTCAGTGTCCATGCTAATGTAACTGCTTACACTGCTTACAGGAGCAAATGTGAGTAACTTGGGACTCCTCCCTGCCATCCTTGGAGGGAAAAAAGTCACAATTTTTTTCATAGCACCAACTCCCCAGTGGCTTATCCTACCTGTAACTAAAAAAAAAACATTTGTAACATCCATTAATCTAGTCTAGTTAATGATCTTTTTTGAGCTTCTTTTTTTTCATTCCCACTCTTAATCTGTAATGCAGAAGCCCCAGCAAAGCTAGGAAAACTCTTTACTCAGCTATGTTTCAAACCTGACTAGGTAATGGATTCATATGAAAGTGAACCTGATAGAAACATTTGTTGCTCTCCACTCCTCTTCACAGTCCCACCAGAAAAAAACAGGTCAGCTCTTATATTTGTTTCACCTTCTGATCCCACATACAGCAGCAGTACATTGAAGCAGGGTGCAAGCACCAGACAGATATGAGTACCAAAGGTCTGGATGCACAAGTACACCCTTCTGTGTTGAGTCAGCCAAGGAGGACGAAACATCATAAACACAAATTATATATATACACCTTTCAAATAAAAATATGTTTTACCTGTCAAAGGCTGAGACTGTACTGATAGACAGCAAAAAATAGAACAAACTTTGAGCTGGATACGCTATTGTCTTATACTGCTCAAGCAGGTTAGAAACCATGGAAAGCTCATTTCCTGCCAAAATGTAGATAACCACGATGTTCCATACAGCATAACCAGCAAGGAAGCCATGGCTGAAGAGGCCAAACACCCTGATTGGAGGAAAGAACATTAGACCAGTTTTAACATCTTGAATTAGCTATAGATAGAAAAGGCCTATGAGTCCATCTGTTTAACCCTGCTTTTCAAGGCTTTTCAGAGATCATTTCTGAGTGCTTTTTCTGATCTAGTCTAAAAAATTCTAAGCAAGAGTTCTGTTTGCTCCCGTCACACCAGACTGCACCAGAACCTGAGCACTTAAAAAAACAAAGATGTTTTGCCTTCCCTTCATTACAGCCACAGGCATCAAATACTTTCACTTGTAGCTGCCTGTAGTTTCCCAAGACCACTGTCACTTGCATTTACACAACATTCTAACTTGTCCCCAAGGCAGTCTTTTCAATATCCTCATTGCTAAGGAAGAGCTTCAGCAGGAAGCACAGGCTTCCAGCTAAAATACACCACAGAAGAACATGGCTGTTATCTTCCCATTATCTATTACAAAACAACTGCTTATTAAAAAAGTAATGGTTTTGCTATTATGTGCAAGCTTATTCCCACAGTGCAATTTCACTCCTCCCTCTTTCCCACCAACCAGGATTTTTCTTTGAGAACTGTCTGAATTCAGGTACTTTTATTCTGGTGATACACATGATGGGTCAGTCTTATTTTCTAACACATTTCTCTAGGTGACTAATGTTTTGGTAAACAGCTCAATCTCTTGCTATTGTGATTTTGTTTGAATCTCTGAAATATGGCTTTCTTAGTTATTCTTTTTATAAGCTGTATGTCACATGTGATGTCTACACTAGAAATTCATAATCTTGATAACAAATACCAAAAGCTAGAGGACTGATAAACTTTATACCTGTTGAATCCAGAACCACCATTTATTAGGAATATCCAAAAGAAATAAAAATACCACAACTATAGAGGAAAGACACTAATTTTCAGGGAGGAAAAAAACCCCAAAACCTCAAACCAAACTCCTGATTTATGTTTATTTACATCAGAACATTTATCTTTCACCTGAAACTTCGGTGCACTGAGAGGGCAACATCTCTAGTAGTCCATGAAGCCTTCATGTCCAAAAGTACATTGATATTTTCAGTGGTTTTAATCAATTCTGCACGGTCAGCTGCATGAAAACGCCCTGAAAAGATAAGGAGATCAGTTTTAGAGAGCTCTCTTTCCTTTCACCATCATTTCTACATTAATGCTTATTTGTGTTAAAAAGCTGTAAGCATCAGAAATTTCTTCACTCCCTACCCTTTGTCAGCTTACAATGATACAGGATGCCTCTGGTCAGAATGATGCATCCTGGTGGGTCAGGTTATGGAATTAACCATGTGCAAAGCACCTTGTGAAATTACTCAGTGTTCCCTGGGACAAAAAAACCCAAACAAAACAACAGAAAAACACAAATGCCCTGCAAAAAACTTTCACTTGAAAGAATTTTGTAAGTAATAGTTTCTTCTCAAGGTACTGTGACAATATTAAGTCAAAAAAGCTCAGCTGGGTACTTTGAAACCTTTTTCACTTCCACCATGGAATTAAAAAATCAAACCAAATATATCAGCACAGCAACACCACCATTCACTGTGGAAAAATTATCATGTGTATTTATTTCCACATAATTTCTGTTTTGGAAAACTTAAAAAAAAAAATTCTTCCCAATACTACAGTATTTAGATTTTAGATACAATAATGCTTCTTGTAATTGCAAGAATGTTCTTAAATTACTTAAATCACAATATGAACTCACGATTTTTTTCAACAAACACTTTGCTAACAGGCTGACTAATTCCAGTGGGAGCAGCAAACACAGGCTGCTGATCTGGGCTCTTCCTGTGCTCATCTTCAATGATGTCTTCCTCCTCCACTTCCAGCTCATTGGAGCTCACTTCGGCTGGCCGAGGTTTCCTGTTGGCACAGAACACACAGTGGGACAGAGAAAGACTAGGAGATAGAGTGTAACATCCAAAGGCTCCGAAGAACATTTAACATCCCTAACCTGACTGATAAGAATCTATCAGACTATGACCTGTATAATATTACCCTGTTTATAATTTTAAGGACTAAAGTTCCTATGGAGGTAGTTGACTAAAACCACAAGACTAATTCCATATCAAGTGATTAACGATTAGAACATATTAGAATAATTGGGAAAAAAAGCTAACTTTCATATAATTAAGACAGTAAGGATGATAGAAAGCAGCTCCAAATTCTAATTTCTTCATGTCTGTGACTGAACTATTAGGCTCATGAACATGTAATTAGAGCTGTAATGTATCCAGGTATGCACAGAACAAAGAAGTGAAAAAAGTTAGATCTTAACCCTGGAAAGAACTGTGCACAGGCCAAATGGTATTGTGGGCTTCAAGATTTGACATTTTTGCCAAATGACAATGTAAAATACTCCTCAGCCACAGTCACTGTTACAGATTATGAGCTATTCCAGATTATGAGCTATACTAGTTTTGTCTCACTTTGTTCTTTTTCTCTGTTTGCGGATCACCGTTTCTTCAGCCTCAGGGACATCCACACCATTTCCATTCTGAAATAGGGATGCCACATTCTGCTGGGTAAAAGAGGTCTCAGAATCTGCAGATTAAAAAAAAACAACGCAACTCATGAAAGTTTCACAGCTTTCATAAAAATGGAAAAACATTCACCTAAATACATAAATAGTTATTATATAAAAAGAGTGGCAAAATAAGTCAAGATCTGAGCTTTGAATGATGTAAAGTATTACATAATTTCCAAAACTGTATATCTATTATTTTCATGGAGGTTTGTACCCTATGAAATCTGAAACCAGAAAGTGGAACTAAGATACCACTCACCCAGAGATTACTCTCAGCTATTTTAGGTACAGAAGCACATGAAATGCTTTAAACCTAAACACACATTGTCCAGTAGTATTTCTGTGTTCCCAAGTTTTATTCACTTCTCTTTCCCATCTACCACTATCTCACGTACCAGTAGGTACTTTCTTCTTCTTGCGTTTCCTCTGAGGAGGGGCATCAGGAGGTTCAGGGGTCAGGGGCTCGCTGCTTTCAGACTGCCGACGAACCGCTGCTTGCACAATGCCATCTAAAAACCACAGGAAAAGACCCAGCAGCCTGAACTCAGAGCCACTGAGAAACAGGCAAAAGAAAGCTGCCATTTACTAAGTTGCTGCCCAGCTGAGCAACAACTGGGATGAAAATGCATGGGCTATAGGAAATGTAAGAGTCGAGAATCAGTGCTGAGAAGTAGAAATATACAAAGGTATTTCACAGTAACAGTATGATGCTCAGGAGGATATTTAAGTATCCAAGAAGTAGCACAGTTCCCATTTGGGCATACTGCAGAGGACTGCCTGAAAAGAATCTATCACTGGAAAGAGCTACACCTCTATATTTCTCTTTTCTGTGTGCCAAAATTATAATGCAAGAGCCAAGAAAAAATTAATAGTTTATTACAAGGTGATCCACACAGATATGTGCTAAGGCAAAATGGCATCACATTGAAAGAAAATTTAAATGCTAAACATACAGCACAAGAATTAAAAAAGGAGCAGAAAAAAATCCACTGAAGGATATTTACTCCAGTCTGAGCAATTAATTATTACACTTTGGAGGAATTATATTTCCGTGAAAGGTTAAAATGAATTCAAATTATAGTACAGTAGCATCATGATGAGATGCAGAGAGACAAAATTACTTCTCCATTTTACATCGCACCTGTTTTTTAGTAGCACCTTCAAGGACTGCAATTTTTATGGTAACAATTGAATCTTTGTTTCCATTTCAAAGTTAAGTTTACCCACCTTTTATAAACCTTTCTTGTGCAAAAATGCAAAAGTAACCAGCAAATAATAATCTTTTACAGTCAGCTCTTCAGTGACAATGGAGTGATTAACTTGTGACTTTATTTGGCCAAGGACTGAAATTGAATCAGACTGCTAAATGAGTTTTATCTTAGTTCATTCAAAAATTCAAGAGTTTAATGCATTCAACATAAGCAGCTTACAGTTGGAAATATCTACTTAATGAATTATGCAAAGAAGTTAGAAAGAAAAAAATGGAAGGAATAAAAGGACAGTTTTTAATCTTGGCAGGACCTTACCTAATGGAGTCTTTCCTTTGGGTTTCCTTTTTTTGGGACGACTGAGTGGAATTTCATCTGCATAACACAAAACAGAAGTATGGGTGCACAGCAAGGAGAAACCTTAATTTCCTTTTTTTAGCAGCCATCCTATTGCAAGTTAAGAAATACATTCTTTTTTACAAATTATGACATCCTTTGTTTTTACAGGTAAGATGACAATTCACCAGTTCACACAAGGAGGAGTACAGAAGATGGTAGGAAAACAGAGTAAGAAATCAGGGTAAGAAGTCCTATGTGTGCAGCAAAGGTGCAAAATATACATGGATGTGTGTTAAGTGATAAACTGAAATACTCTGAACAATGCTCTGAAAAATAAACTTATTGTTTAAAGCACAGTGGCAACACTTCAGTTACCTTGATGGAAATAGCCAACAGCAAAGAGAGCAAAGAAAAACAACAGTTCTAACAATGCACAGATATTCAGTTTAAATAATCAGCCTGCATTTAGGAAAAGTATGAGGCTTTATCTTTAAAGAGAGAATGAGTGGCACCAAAAGGAGCTACCAATGTTTGTAGTTCTCTTTAATAACTCACCTTGGCTTCCACTTCATATTGAAGAAGGAAAGTTGTTGATGAGCAGTGTAAAAAGATGAAAATAAATTTAGTTTTGAATCAATTACAATTCACAACTGTGAAATTCCCACTGCTGCTTTTATGGTTAATTTCCTTATCCCCCCTCCTCTTTATGAGCAGTTGTGTATAACAGGGTTAAGGGTACGAAGCAATCAGCAAGATTCAACACTTTGTTGGTGACTACACACAGTTTCTTCATTGGCTAGCTATGGATCAGATTAAAAGCTTTAATCACCTGGCTAATTAAAACTTGTCTTACTGCCTGGTATATAACAAACCAACAGAAGTTATGAAACATTTGAGCACATACATCACTAAAAAGACACTGTCGACAATCATAAACATCACATTTTCTTGCAGGTACTTTGAAGGAATTCTCAAGTACCCTCTCATAAAAACTATATAATTGCTTTTCTTTCACACTGAAAAAAAGCCCAATTTTTTCCCTATAATACATCAAACTAATAGATACCTAACTCCCTATTAAAGAATATCTAGCCTAATTCCAGAAATTCCTGGTTTTAAGTATTTGTGATTCAAATAAACTAAAGAACATAAAAGAAAGAGGGAGGAAGAAGAGATTAAAATGAACAACAATTTAGCTATACTAGACATTAAAACTGGAATATTTGTCCAAAAGTTTTTAAATTATTTAGCTCTCATGAGTATTAAAACTGAGGTAATACGGCAAAATTTCCTGGCTTCTATAAAACTTTAAAATGTTTTGCATTCCTTGTAAAGCATTTTGGGACAACAAATTGGCAAAAGAAGCAATTTTACTGCTCAGATGTTTATGAAACTTATTTCTTTTAATGTTACAACTTCCAAAATCTCCAATACAGCATCATGATCAGTTCCACAGAATGCAACGATTTTACCTTGGCACTGGAGGAAGGGCACGAGGCGGGCACTGAAAGACAAGAGAGAGACAACAGTCAGTTTCTGCCAGTATGAAACCACCTCTCAGAAAACAGCTTCAGATCAGAACATCCAAGGTATGTTTTGCTCTGTATGCCTCCTAAATGGCCAGACATTCCTAATGGAGATGTCACATAAAAGCAGGATGTAAAAGATGCTGGACTAATATGCCTTTACCACAGCTCTGATGGGCACTGCAGTAGGAACATACAGCTAACCTCTGTGTGTGAGAAACAACTTGCATTTCAGCTTCAGTAATTTTCACTTTTCATGTAAGGTACCACTTTCACTAGAAAGCTTATTAGTTATTCCATTTAAATAAATATATTGTAATAAATTATGCATTCAGTATAGTTGTACAGTATACAACGTGAGCTGAGTATTTCCTATAAATGAAGATGTAAATTCAGAACAATAATAAAAACAATAAAAAGAAATAAGCTCACTTATGAAAATACTTTTAAATATTATAAAATATAGTTTTTCCATATAATTTACCAGCAGGTCAAACACTTAAAATCTAAAAGGAACTCCAGATAATAATCTGAAACTGAGCTCATACCTTTCTCTTATCTAGAAAAAGGAGTAAACTTTCAGATTTTGTACTACACAATTATATTGGAAGAATATACACAAAAAAGTATTTCCCATGCTCAGAAAATTCAGATACCAGAAATAAAAGGGGCTGTAAGACTGGTAAGACTCAAGGATCCACAAACTTACCACTTGTTTCTTTCCCATATCATCTGAAGTCGTTCCCTGAAAGAGGCACTGTGAACTGGTCTAGGCTCCCTCACGCTGCTCACATTGAACCTCAGCTAATTCTGAGCTAAAAATAAACTTCAGGCAGCCAGGATTAGCTGGAGCTGAACCCTCCTGCCCCTGGGTCAGGACCCAGAACTACTCCCATTTGAAACAAGGGCAGGTTGTTCAATGGCAGCAAATATTACTAGCACTAAAAACCCCTTCACTCTGCATGCTGGCAGAGGTTCCTGTAAGCAAGGTTTACATTGGTTTGTTTACCCAAAGCAAATGAGATGCTTCATGCAAGGAAGCATTTGTGGGATTAGACCTCAAATCTCTCACCTGGATTTTGGCCATGCTGAAGACTGACAGCAAGTGCCACTTACACAGGTAGAGAACTGCACACCCTAAGTGGCACCCAGCAAACTGGTGGGGACTGATCACACTATATTGGTGCACCATAAGGGAAAATAATATTGGTAAAGGTCAGATCTCGTTACTTTTATTGTTTCCAACATTCTTGTGGCAGTAAATAGTAAATATTTAGGATACTTAGTATTTAAAAAACTAAATGCTAAAAACCCCATAAAAACAAACAAAAGCCACAAACTTTTTATACAGCATTCACTGCCTATACAGTAGTAATTCTGTACTCAGTAGTACCTCTCTATTTTATTACCTTCTACAAAACAACTGGCAAGCGCATTGATTTCTGTATCATTTATTCCTTGCAACACAGGAAACCACATGCAAGCAGCCAGTGGTAAATACTTATCTGTCCATCTGTGTGACAGTCCCCAGCTCTGCCACAGAGCTATCAGCTTTGGTCTATTTGCAGTTTCACAGAGTCTGAAGTAACTCACCCCAAATTTCATAGAAAGGGTGAGTTTGGGGACAGGTCCCCATGAACATTTTGTTATGAGCAGAAGAGCCGCTGAGTGCTCTAGAGTGCCCCCGAAATCAAGAGACTCCTACAAACCAGGTAGCTGCTGCCTCGGTCAAACCCTGTGTTTGCACACCTGAGCCAGGCCACAAGACAGTGGGACGCACCTGGAAACTCAGGGGGAAAAAACAAACTACCCAGCTCCCCGGCTGTCCATTTCAGGATGCTGAGAGGGAAGGGTTTAAATGTCCATAATGTTTAAAAACACTGAAGCAGCCTTCACAGATTTGTTAAACCCTTGCAGATTATCTTTTGAGAGGTTTATATGAAAAAATACAACGAGGAAATGCTTGCTTGCTTCCGCAACAAAGATGAACAGAAACGTGCGACCCTGCGGTGGGTTACAGTCCCCCCTCCCGCGGGATGCAGCAGGGCGGGGATGTAGGAGCCGCACTCCCAGGGCGCTCCGCTACCAGGGTGCTCCGCTCCCGCGTCGCGCTTCAGCTCCGCCTCCCAGGAGCAGGGCTGCTAGGGAGCGCCCCGCCACATCCCTGCAGCAACAGCGCCCAGGTGGGCCAAGCTCCCGCCGCCGGGCCCCCCGGGCTGCAGCCCCACGGAGCCAGTTGCGCCCCCCCCCATCCCGCTCCGGCCCCACCGCCCCCTCACCATGCCGGGGCCGGCCCGCCGCGCCGCCATGGGCCGCGCCCGCCCAGCTCCGGCTCTGCGGGGAGGAGCTGCTGCTCCTTCCGCCCCGCGCCGCGGCTGCGCCCCCCCAGCGCCGGGAGGTCCGGCTTCCCCTTTGCCCTCGCCGCACCTTCTCGCCGGCGGCTGGCTTATCGGAGCGAAGCGGGCTCCGCGGTAGTCGTCCTCTCTCGGGTTGCAGACAAGCGAAATCAAGGGGAAAAGGGTTCTGGACTGCTTCAGCTTGTAGCTAGGGTCTCAAACTGATAAATTAATTAATCGGAAAAAAACAAAACACCAAAAAAGTAAGAAATAATGCATGGAAAAAAGGCAAAGAGAAAGTCGACAAATGCTGGACTAGGCAGAAGTGGGGAAGCTGGTCATAGACTAGCAGCTGAGAGCTGGCTGCTATCTCACCCTTCACCAGTACTTACCCACATCAATGACATACTGGAGCTTCCATCTCTCCCATTTTACCTCTAAACAGGGAATACAAGCCCTGGCTCTAGAACAAGCAGGCATCCTGGTGGCTGTAATGCTTGTCTTTAAATAACCTCTTTCTAGACTGCTTAACTCTCTTTTGTTGATTTTCCTCCAAGATGAGGTAGGCCAAGAAAATAACCATCTGTGAACCTCAGGTGGCAAGACAGCTACAAAGTGGAGAGAGTGAGGAATTTCGTTGCCGCAAGCATTGCACCCGTTGATGAGGAGACTGTGCTACCATAGACCAAACCAACAAGAGAAAGGTTTTCTGATTATTTTCCTCTTTGGTAAGTCCACATTCTGTCAGTTTGCACTCACTTGAGTTGATGGAAGAGCAGAAAAGATATATTTACATGTATTATGATGATAACTGGGTTTTGGAGTAATTCATATTATGCCAACACCACTCCTGTCTTAAAAGGTAAAAAGGATTAGCAACAAACCAATGCCTTCATAAATAACACTCTGTTGACAATCACCATGCAAAAAAAGCACATTCTGACTTAATATAATTTGTAAGGCTTCCAGAATGTAAAGGCACCACAGAACCAGAACAAGCATAATAGAACACAAGGAAAGGACCTTTCGGAACTTATGTGTAAGTAAATAACACAGATACATGCAACAAAATAGATTTTTCTTTATTCTTATAATTGAGTACTCACAGTATTTCCTTTTTTTTTGGTACAAAAGTGTAACATAAAAAGCTCAAAAGCTACACAGAACATAGTATGATTATATCTCCTGTTGGAGCTTCTTTCCTAATCCTCTTCCAAATCCCTCACATACAAAGATAAATTCTTGCAATCCTGACATTAGGATTATTCTTGAAGTAAAACATAAGCTGTAATCTTTCTGAAGCTGCCTGCTGCTTAGAATTAGGGCTGACTGTCTGAGCATATCCATACTGCAGGGACCCACTGGGGCTCATCCTGTGCACGATGTACTGCAGACAGCAGCTGCGCAGATGCTTCTTGTAAATTGTCATTCACAATCACATGATCAAAGAACTGACCAAATTGAGCTTCCATTTTCTTAGCCGATTCTTCCATCTCCTGTAAATCTTCTTCCTGTGAGAGAGAGAAATTCCATAAAACTCCAGTGTTGTGTAGAGAAACATACCTGCACAGCATCTGTAAAACACTTTGGGCCACATAAACAAGAGGTGAATAGATAATGTCAGTCTGCTTTATTTCATTTACAGTTTGCTATAATAAAGTACCTCTGCTACAGTGAGTTCCAGGTCTCAAAAACTGAGCTGCCTGCCATATGTTTCCCAAGGAAATACTTTGTGTCTCAGGATGCTCCATTTGCCCTAAAAAAGTTACTCTAGTGATAAATGCTGGCAGAGAATGTTAGGGACTGGAAAGTAAATCTACTAATGCTTGTGTTCATTTTCCAAATTTTAGTTTATTTCCCCAGTGTCCATGTTACTTTCTGTCACAGCAATCATGAATCATTTCCACAAAGTTATAGATTGAGGTCTCCAAAATGTACAATTTGGAAGATTTGGATGCTAAATTTGATGATGATTTGCGTGGAAACGATTCTGTTAAAGTGCTGTATATTCTAAATATAAGAGATGCATTTCCTACAAGCAGGATCTGTGTTTTATCTACAGAACTTAGTAAAGGATTGATACTGGAACTAAGCATACATGAAATAATACATTCTTATAACTGTGAAAAAATAATACTACTTAACAAAGCACATTCCAAGAATTTAATTGCAAACAGTAAATATATATATTGACTCAAATATTGACACAAGATAGCTAAATAAAACAAAAATATGCAAAATAGCTTCTCCTTTAAGACATTTTGAAGCAAAGTGCCTCAGCCCCCTAGGTTACAAATTACAATTCTTATGCTTCAAAGCCAATCTGGAAGGGGAAAAGAAATCCCAACAAAATCCACAGAAAAACATAATTATTAGATTTGAGCCTAAAGACACAGTAATGTTTTTTTAAGAGTTAACAGTGTAGCATAATAGAATGCATTATGTTCTGATAACATAATCTCAGATTAATAAACTCAATCGCTTTTATTCCCAAATCTCACCTTGAACTTCATGTTCACGTAATAATCTGTAATGATCCTGGCATTTTTACGAGTCTGCCTCATGCAGCCTATGCTGGGTGGCTTGATGAATATAATGTAGGGTTTTAGCTCATGGGTCCGGGCTATTTGTATACCCTACAAATGAAGAGTAAAATAAAGTATTTCAAGTGCATTCATCCCAGTTTTACTCCGATAAAAAGCCAGTTGTTTACAACATACTGAGATCCTCTGACCTAGGACACACTTTTTTCAGTAACACTTACTTGAAAAAGATCTCACTAATAATCCCTGGAACAGACATTGTTAAGCATCTGTAGCACACAATTACTTAATTCTACTTGGTAGCATCATTAGGAGACGCTTTCAATCCCAGTGAATGATGGAACAGTGCCACTAACAAATATCTACAATCAGCCACATAAAAGATATATTTGATACCTGTTCTTTTTTGACTGTAAGGGAGCTACTTTTGGAACAAGTACCTCTTTATTGTTCCATGCTGGAAGAAGGTGTCCTGCTTTCAGAACTCCTTTACTGTGTAACATTTCCTAATGCTAATAAGTATTTTTAAATTACTGCAGAGCAGTGGAGGGAATGAAAAAAAAAAAAACAACTAAAAAAATCATAGCATGTAAACTTGGTCAAACCACCAGATTTAAAATAAAGTATGCAACACAGCAGTAGTTCTGCTATCTCACTGGTCTTACTTAATACCCTTTTCAAAACTTGTCCTTTAAACCCACACCCTAAAAAAAAATCATAGTGGCACATCTGTCCAAGTGGCAAGATTACACACCCCACACCACAACACCCCTCTTATACCCCTTTGCTTAAAAATCTAACAGAAGAAAGCCAAAGGACAGTTTCTAAGGTGTGACCTCATCCATCTCTCACAGCAGTTTCAGTTTTTGAGTAGTACCCCACAAATCTTGTAACTTAATTTCTATTTTAAGCAGCACAAGCCACTGCCAGCCTAAGGCTCAGACACATTGGCTCTGCATAATTAGAGGGAAATATCCAAGAATTACTGAGTTATGGTGTCGCTCTTTACATTCAGTTAGAGGAGATGTTCAAACAGCATAGCCCAAACAGCTCCTAAGTACTAAATATGCAAGCAATTCAGAGAAGGTTAGCAAGGTTTAGCTAGACACAGCTCTAAGTATCTTAAATATTTACAGGCTCAGGCTTTTATTAGCCTTATCTTCATCAGCAAATTCAATGCAAAAATAGAAGGAAAATAAAAATGAAGAGCATCTAAGCAAAGAAGCAGATTACTAAGAGCTGTAACTTCTGGAGAGAAATGTAGGCACAAAGGCACACTAAAATTTTCAGCTTTTGCTTGATTACTTTAAGTGTTGCTGCTTTTACCAAAGGGTGTTCTGAGATTGCTAAGAGAAGGACAGAAGTCTCAAACACTAGGGCTTGGAGGAGGAAGAAATCCCATGCAACAGGTGTCCATGTGAAAGACTAATCCTTACTTTAAGCAAGTATGTAAACTCATTTCCATACCATCCAAACTGATAATGCAGCTGCTGGCTTGGTAAAAAATGCACTGTCTCAACATACTTGTCACTGTAGTACCACCACCACCCCCTAAGACACATGAAAAGAATAATCTATTATTAATAAGCACCATGAGGTAAAGTGAAAAACAAGACAAAGCAACTAACACTGTTCCAATGGCTCAAGAATGTAGAGAAAATTCTTTTTCCTTCCAGAAGATTCCCTGCCCCTTTACCACTCACCTGTGGTTCTAAATCTATTACACAGATCTTCCCTGCATCAAGGACTGTTCGCACTGCATCAATACTGGTACCATACAGGTACCCTTTGTACTCCCCATATTCCAGCATTCTGCAACAGTGGTGAGGAAGAAGGAAAATGAAAGAGCATTTGAGTTTCAAAAAGGTTCCATTTAAAAGTGAAATCTTCAAACACAATCCAGTGATCAGGACTGAATGATCATAAAACCTACAGAATACTGTTCTCCTTTGCTCTTCCCTGCTACACTAGGCACAAAAACCATTACAATACATTTCCAAAACATGCATTTTTTACTCATCATGGTTTTATGAATTTTGTGTTTAGAGGTTGTGATTTTACTTGTCAATGCTTGTCAATTATATACTACAAATAATTTCTTAAGTCTGAAGATGTCAAAGCACTTGGCACAGTTCAATGAGTGTAGCTTCTGTAGTGCTGAGCTGGTCTGTCTTAGAGAAATTATTGATGCATAGAAAGGAGCTGACACTTTTGAATATTTAGCCCTTACAGTTCAACTACTCGTGTCATCACTGCAGAGATCCTGCAGTGGAGTTGTAGGTCAGGAACAGGTACTGCTAAATTTTCAAAAGCAGTCTGGTTTCCTGGAGAGTTAAACTCATAAATTACAAGCACATCTAATGAGCTCAGGACTAGAGAGTGCACTTCCTTTTAGAAGGATTCTGAGATTAATTGTGGAGGAGCTATTTGCAACTGCACAAACACAGTCTTTGAAGAAACAGTGTCAAGTAGTTTGACACAAATTTACACCACACATACACAGTAAAAGTAGAGGAACCCAGACTTGGGACCAGTTACAAAACTGTATTTTCTTGGATCATGTTGCATTTTAGGTAATAAAGATGTAACTCATCTCTCCTACTCACCTGTGACTATACACCATGTTTTCAAAAGTTTCCTTCGATATGTAGTGATATTCACGACCATTCATTTCATAACTTTTCTGAACACGAGTGGTGTCTGAAGGATGATATAACACACAAAAAAAAACAGCTGCAACTAAATTATTGTAACTTTATAAGTGAAAATGAGAACTTCATGAAGAACTATCAATCAGTATTTTCATAAATAATGAGTTATTTCCATTTGTTAATCCAGAACAAAAGCCCCATATACTGTAATGGTTTGCCACTGACAAGTCATTAAAAGTCATCAAAGCACAACTAAATTTCTAGGAATGGAAGAGTAGTTTAATCCAAATAGTTGTGATTCAAAGCAATCAGGAACTGCCTTGGAACTAGTTGCACAACTCTTTACTCTTCAGAGGCAATTTGTTTTAAAGTTCATTCAGAAAAATCCCACAAGTTTCCCACACTTGCACCTTCCCCTTATCTGGGACCTTAAGCGCTAAGTCATGAATTTTCAGCTAGCTTCAGATATATAGTTTCCAGTTTGGTTATCTAAATTACAAGAACCAAATAAGCACAGGTAGAAATAATTTCAGTTGTTACGTCAGAAGTTAAGCTGCATAAGCCTCATCTGAGACTAGAAGGCTAATAAGGAAAGCTGCAAAGCCTATTAAGCACCAACTTCTGTTGTCTTCATTCTCATACCTGAGCACTTAAACCCTAAGAACTTGAAATGTCTCCAAGAATTTTTTTTTTTTAATCTAGGAAAAGCAAACATTAAAGTTAAACCAAATCATGCAGATAACTTTTCATCTCCATAAAGCTTTTAATGGTTTCAGAAGCTGGAACTTGAACATACCTTTGTCTAATTTGCCAAAATGAGATAGATAGTATTTTAAACTAACCCTTAAGAAAGCAAACAGTACTGGCTTTCAGTAGAGCTGAAGAAACAGCCATAGAGCAAAGAGTGTATAAATACACAAAGGCAAGAGGAAGGTACTTGGCATTCCCTATTCAAGTTTGAATTGGGGTAGTGGAGGAAAGAGGAATTACATACGAGGTGTGGCACTTTGAAACTCTCGTGGGTTACTTGTGATTAGCCTTCGCCGTAGCTCATTCACACCAACTCCTGCGGGCCCTGGAAAGTTGGAAGAGCAGCTAATATTACTGACAGGGTAACAGCAGCTAACATTACTGACAAATCACTCCCCAGCAATATAGCCATACCCAGGAGGCAACTCAGCAATACTATTTTAAAAGAAAAAACTTGTCAAATACTTCCAGACTTGGAAAGGACAGTGGATTTGCCTTTACTCAGTTTGCTTTATCAGGACCATAGAACAGTGCAGCATCCTCCCTTCAGTCACCACAATTCGAGTCTCCTTGAGAGCCTGCAGCCCACTTAATGCAGTATGTCCTATAACAGGCATTATTAAAGGTATCTTTCCATACTGTTCATTACTGAGATTGTTCTAGTCTGGAGTTAAATATTCTTCTTATTATTGTCATATCTATGCATTTAACACTGGTTGTGGAAATGCCTCCATGTAAATAATCTTTCTATTAAGTTAGCAATGTTATCTCATCATTTTCAGTCCCAGCTGAATATAAAATGGAATCACTTCCCTAGTAAAATCCATTATCAACCAACATCTGTAACTGGCTTCTTCTAAGGACTTTATTATTGTTTTTAACACTCACTATCTCAAGCAAAGAAGACAATACCTGCATTAAACTTTAACCCAAATAGTGGGGTCAAATAACAATAATTCTTGAAGTGTTGCTTTGAGAGCTGCCTGCACAGTCAGCACTGCAATCAGCAGCAGGACACCCCTGCTGAAATTTGCCTGCGAAGGGTTAAGCTCTTACCCACGAGGATAATCAGTCTGTGCCGGTCTGTTGGGTGCCGCTGGTACCTGACCACCTCTTCGTAGGGAGCTGCCAGGGTGCTGTAGCAGCTGCTGGGGCAGCGGGAGTAGCAGGACTGCTGGTTGAGCCGGGCCTTCCTGCGGCACAGCCGCATGCTTCTGCGGAATCCAGCTGGATGGGGCAAAGGCACACTGCTGGAAAACACAGCCCACAGTGCAGGCAACTAGTTCTTCAGCCCAGAGGGCCTCTTTCTAAGCCACACAACATACTACCTTTTCTGTGGTTTTTGCAAGGTGAAGGTTAGTGAATTTCATTGCTGCACTTGATATGACAGCTTGGTGGAATCTCTGAGCATTAAATGACAGCTACAGAGTAGTTAAATCCCATTGAAAGTCACCTGAAAATTAGCCTAGAATTAAAGACTTCTGAAAGATCCCCAAACAAGCTGGAGAAGACTTTCTGACTACCTGAGGCATCCCTAGGGAACAGATCAACATTAGCCTAGAATTAAAGACTTCTGAAAGATCCCCAAACAAGCTGGAGAAGTTTCTGACTACCGGAGGCATCCCTAGGGAACAGATCAAATTTTTTTGATAGTGTAAGTGGTTCACTCTCATGAGGCAAGTCTGGAACATTTGCTCCAGCCTCCAGAACATGTATTTTAAAGGTCACTATGGTTTAATAAGCATAGAGGTAGGTTTGTTTCTGCACTTGACCATCCAACTCTGAAAGCTTCACATATAGGTGTAGTTTTCTAATGAAAGCCCTCATGATTATTCTCAGTGGATGACTGACATTACTTTTGAGCAAAATTAATCATGAAGTCAAGTTAAAATAGCAGTGGCCAAGTCTCTGTAGGAACCTAACAAGAGGAAAGATTTAAATAGAGAGATTGAGCATTATTAGGAAGAAAGAGACTTCCTGATGTTTGGAAAACAGAGTAAGCTGTATTCCATATAGTAAGTCTTCAGGTGATATAAAGAACAAAGCTTTTTATTGAACTTCATTCAAGCACTTAAGCTAGATCAAACCCCAAACATTTTACTTATCTTTAGTCATTGCATACCAATAAAGACTCGTTGACCAAATTCACCAAATTCTTCCTCTTCTAGAATACAAAGAACAAATACTCATGAAATAAAAAAAAGAAACTTAAAAGCTAGATGGCAAACAATTATTGCTGATTCCAAGGAAAAAAGGAGTTTCAGTAAATATGTGGAAGTATGATGCTTAGTATAATTTTAAAAGCACAAGACTCTATAATATCAAAATATTTCACATGACCAATGACCAATTCAAAAGGGTTATTGTAAGAAAAAAGAAACATAGAATGTCTTGGTATTTCCTAAATGAAATTTGAAACTTAACATTCTATTTGTTTCATTCCCAAGATATCTACATTCCAGACCATATTTTGAAACTGAAATTAGTGAAAAAAACCTCCACACAATTTAAGCTTTTCAGGTAAAATTTATCTTATAAGAAGTTTTTAGTTAAAACAATGGTAACAAGTCAGTAGCTCAAAATTAGAAGCAAAAAATTTGTAACTCAGTTTCTGCCCCATAGCATGTTTGGAAAACGCAACTTGTGTCTGCTCAGGTATTTCAGGCAAAATGAAGACCTGATTTTCTTTCTTTTTTTTTCATTGGATATCTGTGCTGTAACATGTGAGCCTAACCTCTTTCCTCCAATTCATGCTGTTCATCATGAAGGCTTCACTATTCAGATGAGACTTCTAAAACTTTGTATTTTTTAAAAATTAAATCTCTCATATAATGTTCAAACATACCAATTTTCCAATAAAGCAATGTTCAGAAAGTATAGAAACTATTTGAGAAGGGTGATTTGGAAACAAATCACCAAGGAAAAAAATGGTGCCAGTGTTTAGCTTTCTTTTCAAAAAGTACTCCTTATTTTCCCCTAACCACACATGTAGTTATCCAAGCTGTGCATTCCCTTTATTTAGGTCTTGTTAAAGCAAGAATAAGATACAGGAGACATAGGCATGTTTTTAAAAGCAGTATTTGTTCTAGAGAAAAACATTATTTTCATTTGCAAAGCCTTGAAATACTTTTAGCACTCTTTGATTTACAATTATCTCATATGAATGGAAGTATTGAAACAAAATTAATGCACGTTAATTGCCCTTTGACGTCTATACACTCTCCATTACTTGTACCTTTACAATAGAGTTTTACTCCTCCATTTCTATATGTACTAACAACTAGTTAATGATTACAGGAAAAACTCCATGGCACAAAACTGCTCATTCAGGGCAATGTTCAGAGTAATGTTAGCTGATACATGCCCATCTATCTTCAAGTCTCTTGAGTCATCATTCAAACATGTTTAATATTTCTGCTTCATCTACCCTGTCTTCTGTGGTATGGAGTGCAATGTAGAATCCTACAGGGAACAAGCAATTCAGCTACCGGGTGTTGCAAGAGTGGTAGTTCCTGCTAGAGCATAAACACAGATACATTCTATTAGATTACTGCTACAGGAGACAGGGAGAAAAATGTTCGTGTTACCTTCTTTAAGTTCCTCTGCAGATTCAGATAGAGACAGATATAAAACAATTAGTTTTGAGAAGACAGTCTATACTATGATCTAACAAAAAAATCCAACCAGCATTGTCCAATGCATTTAGGGAATGTAGAAAACAGCTGCTACAGACATTAAATCTAAAATATGCTTCTTTAAGCAGGAATTCTTAGTTCCCAAAGAATGCAAGAACTGCAGCATCTATTTCAGTATGGTAGTGCAAAATCTGCAACTACTGGTTAAAGTGGAATGTAGGATAGCAAATATTTGCACCTTTATTCCTCTGACTGTGTGGATACAGCAGACAGCTGACTCAGCACTGAGCAGGATTGGCAACAGTAATCCCCAAGCACAGCTATCAGAAACATCCTAGCTTGAAAACAAAAAACTGCCCTGCAGACCTGCTGGTTATGCCTTAAAAGCCTTGGGGATTGCTTGAGAGGTAGAAAAGAACAAATGTTTGTGATAAGAGAAGAAGGTGCAGAAAGAACTGGCAAGTAGTGACCTTGTGGAGAAGAGCAAATCTAAGGTAAAATGACACTCTTCTCCACAAGATTACCAAATACTTCAAATGACAAGTTTAACAGTAGTTTTATTTTAGGGAGAAATTATTTGTTTTAGAAGACTTAAGTTTAGCAGAACTCTCAACGTGCTGTAAATAAGCAGCTGCTTCCTAAATGAAAAAAAAATCCAAACAAACAACCAAAAACTCCTATATCAGTTTGGTCAAAAAAAGAGTACTTATTGATTGTATTTTTTATACATAAATAATGAATTTTGTAAGCATTTTTTGTTCATGTATGTCAGCCATGCCCACAATCAGGAATCCAGAAGCAGCTTTCCTCTTTACCACATCAACTCCTACAGGCACTGGGGATTCAGGCCTCCATATTAGTGAAGGTAATCCAATTATCTGCTGACATCAGTGCAGGCCCTGCTGTCACAGCTTGCACGGGTACAACTGACGAGGGCTGGATAAATAGATCTGCTACTGATACACGAGAAGAAACATTCACACTCTGGGATAAGAGGACAGAAACCTTACTGCTAAGGTAATCAGAGAACAAGAGGAAGACTTAAAGCAATAGGATTTTACATAATGGCTTTTCATGCCAGAATGGCTTCTGAAGCTAAAGGGGCATTTTGGTTCTTGCCACCTGCTTGTTTCTAAGACGCTTGTCTCTGGACATCCTCCTCGCAGCAGAACAACAGCAAGGAACTTAGAGTTAGGTCAGAGGAACTTACCTGACTCAAATGTTTCTTCATCTTGTTTAGTAATCCAGATAGCAAAGATATTAAAATAAATTCAAAATTTAATTATTTTCCTTCTAATGAATAACAGAATCAGAAATCAGTTTTCCAGCTTCTGTTGGTCTCACATATACTTTCCTCAGCTGCCTCTACCCTGAGGTGGTAAAATACAGCTCACCATACTTGAATTAACTTCTTCATCTCTTTTTACACAATCCTACAGCATCACATCCCTCCATGAGAGCTTCTCAATTACCTTGGAGAAGGAAGAATTAACTGCACTGCTTTAGGGAGGAACTCAAGCTATGAATCTTTACACTCAGTGTTCACAAGTAAAAAACCTATTCTTGCTCCTTGTTCTCCCAAGATCATGGATTTCTTGACAAGGAATTGTGTGGGTTCTCGAAGACCACAACAATCTGTGGCATTAAATATGCAATAGGCAAAAAAGCATGATAACTTTACAGCCACAATCCAACACCTGAATCAAAGTGGTTGGATCTCATTCAAGCAAACATTTTTGTGCTGGTCAGAACACTTGACTCTAAGCACTGTACACCGGAACTGCAAACAGCTCATTTTAATACACTAATATGAGATGAGGTTTCCAGGGTATGAAAAATAGAATTTTCTACCATTAAGTTCACTAGGAGAATGAGTGGTTTTATCTAGAAAATGAGGCTTTAAACTAGCTACTGCCTTGAAGCAAATAAAATAATCTCAAGTGAATTCAGTTACCTGTTTCCACACACTTTTCGTCAATCTGCATGTCATCCTCTACAGATCAACACAAGGGAAAAAAATTCATCTGAATCAGAAAAACACTGGAGAGGAAAAACACCCTTACAGATCTTATGAGACTGAACTCAGACATCAGAAACAAGATACGTGAAGCTCAAATAATCTTTAGGCATCTTTAAGGATTTTAACTGTTAACTCCAATTTAATGATGTTCTTTGTATTACAGCGAGCAAAAACTCTTAAGTGAGTGGTCTGAAGGCAGAGAGACAAATGCATCCAACTTGAATTCTCCTCTTGAAATAATGAAAGATTTAATGTGCCTGTCAATCTGTTTATCCAGTAGATATCTATTTATTAAGTATTACCATGAGGGAATATAATTTTCTGTCTTATATCTTTTAAATACCTTTCCAACAGGCTACACTCAAGGAAATTATTTTGGTTTTTATTTTTATTATTACTTTTACAAGGAAGAAAAGGAAAAGATCAATTCAGCTCTTTCTCAATCCCCAGACTACATCAATTTATGTCCCAGAAATGTGATCACATGAGCTTGGGCAATCTCAAGGTCTCACAATACAGCACTGTTTGTGTTTTGCTCTTGCACACCCTTCCAGCTAGGCCCAGCAGGAGCTATTTTCCAGTTACAGGGCACTTGTCAGAGTATCTGTCAATCACATTCTGCCCATATGTATCCTTTAAAGAAATACTCTCTCAGAGTAAGGAGGAGAAGTCTAGGAGAGTAAGGAGGAGAAGAGAAAGAGGAAATTCTGTCTTTCTTTCCTCAAAGAACCCATCCAAACTGTCACTTCCCTGACAGATAAAGTGGAAACCTTAGCTATGCATTAAGACAATGTATGCATCTACTAGGTGAAAAAAGGTGAAAAAAGGCTGGATTTCAATTATGTTAAGCACACAAAATGCCAAGAACTTGGGCTTCTTCCGCATGTATTCATCAAAATGCCTGATTTCTGACAACTTTTTTAAAAAGCCTGTACAACCACATGTCATATTGGTTCCAGGTACAGAAATGCAATGCTGTCCAGATGTGATTTCCTACCTTCTTCCACAGTGCTTACTGCTCACAGCGTATCCATTGAAGCAGTTAAAATGCAATAAAATTATGGTGAAAGAGAGCCTTAGCTCTAGCAAGCAATGCAATCAGTGCAAGAAGAATCCTAGGGAATGAAACACATACCCCCTGGGATTTGTCATGAGAGAAAAATTTTATACTTGCATAAAGAACCATAGAAGGAAATCAGGACAGAAGAAACAGGAAGAACATTCTTTTTCTGGAAATAATTGCATATTTACAGAAAATTATAGTTGGCAGAAGATAATATTTCTGGATTGTTACCACGAAACAATTCAAGGGCAGCATAGCTTATCTTAGACCTTAAGAAAATAAGTTCTATTATTTTCTCAATAGCTTTGATGGCAAAGAAACATCCCAAACATGGCACTTCTCAGTGGCAGAGCTGATATCTGTGTCCCCAGAAATCCAGGCCAGTACAATTGTCACCTCAAGACTTACAGCCAATTCTCCTAGAGAGTACTGGCTGGCCTAGTGAGGTCCTAGAACGTAGAGACTTTAGAAGAAGTTGAATTTCACAGCTTCTCTTATGGTCAGATCTCAAGTACACTGGAGACAACCCTCTGCACCACCAGTACTCCAGGTACAATTATCAGTAAGAATTTTTTTTTCAGGGGATAGTTAACACAGTTGAAGGTTACAATATGGCTCCAGAAACAATTTCTTTGAATTAAGCTGAATTGTATAAGCTTTTATTTCAGCATCCCTGAAACAGAGACAAGATCCTTCCTGCTATATCACTCAAGTAACTTTTCACTCACACATTGATGATTTGAGACAGAGGTGGGGCTGGAAGGGCTGGCACCACCAGAATTCTCGCTGCTTCCTACATAGAAATAAATTTATCACAGTTAAATAAACAAAACAGTCCACAAGCACATTATGCTCCAGTCAGATTCACTGCTTACATGTAAAATTGATCAGTATTGAACTGAGAGAAGACAGCAAGAACTGAAACATTACCAGTGTTTTAGCCCACTGCAAAGACCTGAAATAAAACCAATGTGCTACCAGAAGTATTCAAATTTCCAAATCAGCAGCCCTGAAGTACTAAGAATTTATATGAAAGTACAGGAAGACAAGCCATACTGCGGTACAGACTCCTGGAAGTAGAAGAGTGTGCTACTGGTAGGGGTAGTAGTACTACTGCCTCCTTTACTGCACAGAGCCTCTTGCAGCCTGAGTCACCCAGTTTGATTTCACCTTGCATTATACAGACTGCAGGTAGGTTTATATTTATCACAAAGTGAAGTTTATCATGTGCTATTGCATGGCCTTACATTATCCGGGGGATACCACAGGACATGTGGTTAAAGGATCAGATTGAAAAGTTTGCTACAGCAGTGTAAGAACTCTGATTCTGTATGCATGTAGTGTACAAATAATGCTCTATTTATGCAGAAAATAATAGGCAAGAGACCCTTGTTCTTTCTTGAGTGTTTGGTTTTCTTCTCTGTTCTTCTAATCTGGTGTACTCAGTTTTGAGCAAAGCTGAAGAGGTCACGCATGCATCATGGACATCTTTAAAAATACACAATGCTTTAAGTATCCCTCTCTTCCCTTTGCTTTTTTTTTCATCATAGATGATGGTCATTTAGTAGTCAGGGCCCTCAATTTCCACACATCTTTCAGCTGCTACACTCCACCAGGTACCTTAGCAACCAGCATGGAGAATGGATAAGTGCTGCAAATTTCCTAAATGGCAATTTGAGATTATACAGGTGCTTTCAAAAGCTCCTTCTCACACAGGTGCTCTTAAGGGAAAAATAGCAAGAAGTCAGAGATCAGAAAGAGGAAAGATGTTTGTCAGATGTCACTCTGAATCATACTGCTACAAAACTTAGGAAAACTTTTAATAACTGGCTGATTTTTGAACCAGAAATCAGGAAAATGATGATATTTTTTACCTTTTAAGAAGATGATTTGAGGGTATGAGTCCAGCACAGGCACTGAGATCGGAAACTTTCCTGGCCTGCCACCAGAGAGCGTCATTCTGATCCACAATCTGGAGTATTTCACCCCTCTTAAAAGGCAAACCTGCATCAGCACATGGAATGGCAGGATCTTGCAAGGGCCAGTAATCTGCCATTGCTCGCACATACAGCTAGTAAAGAAAACATACAAGAGTGAGCAGAAGCCAAGTCTAGAATGGACACAACACGGGCTTTACAATCACAGGGCCAGATATTGCTGCAACTTCAGTCTAATGATGAAGTCAAGTTTGAAGAACCAGATCAAGCCTTAAAAGCTCTCTGTTCGTTAAATGAGAAAAAACCCATTTATCTTATGCATGCATGAAAAGAACTGACCTTCTACTTGTAGATCACTCTGAAAGTGCCTTTATTACACAGTTACATTTCTACTTACTGTCTTTGTTGCTTCAGCAACAACATATTGATGTCAGATTAGAGGCAGCCATAAAGGCAAGGTAACACTTTAGGGATTGCAATAAACTTCCAGGCCACACCATGTCTTTGTATCACACAATTGGGCACTACTGCTACCAGTCTGGGAAAAGAAAAGGAATGTTTCTTACTGTTGTTTGGTTGCTGACAGGCCGATCAGAAACCGGAATTAATTTGAACATAATTGTTCCCTGAGACAGGGCCTAAATGATTAGAAAAGAATTAAAATACGGTTGGTATTCAACACAAGTAATCAAACATAGACAAGACATAGCATGGCTTGAGGATACTGCAATGTTTGTGTTACAGATAGAATTCAGGTAGACAGACTCAATGTGACAATACTCTATTTTTTCCAAAAGGAAACACAAGAATGCAACATCAAAGTTTTGTTAAATATTTTTTAATTTAATGCAACCTATGTTTCATTGTAAGTATATGAAATTTCAGCATTGATTCATACCAAACTTTTCTACTGAAATCTTATTTAAATTAGCAACAGGGTCTGGTTAGATGGGTGATATAAAGGGGGAGGAACATAATTTAGTAATTAAACATTCCAATAGAGTTTGTGTTGCTTATACCTAGAAATGTTACAACCATGGCAATGGCACATAAACTCTGTATGATTACACACAGAAATACCTCACTAGCTGGCACTTAACAGTCAAGAACCCTGAAAAATTTTGTGCAAAATGACAAAACAGGGACACCTCAACAGATTTCTTCATGAGAATTTTGACAACAGTGACTACACTGCCTTTTTCTTGCAAGGTAAGGTCATTCATTCTGCTTTAGCGCATTTTGTAACACGGACTCTTATTAGAATAGCAGCTTTCCACGACTTTCTTGTGGAATATTTCTGAGTGACACTTCCAGAAAAAAGTATGAATCAGTGAAGGCTGAATAAATTAGTGTTTTTTCCAGAAGCTGCAGATGTAATGGTCACAGTTAAGTTAATTTCTGCCCAGAACAGAGGTTAGATTTAATTCTGCTTTCATATATTCTGATTTCATGAGCAGCTGGGAACTTCATTCACAGTAAGGAAACAATCTGAATTTTCTGTTAAAAATTTCAGGCTCTCATGTACAAGAGTGTGTAAGTGTGTAAAAGTGCAAGCATACAAATAATATTAAAGGTGCAAAGTAGAAAACATATTTAAAAAATATTAAATACCAGAATATTAATGACTTGCTCAGGCTCAAGTCCCTCAACAGGAACTCCATTTACTTCCACCAGTTTGTCTCCAGCATACAGCAACCCTACCATGAGAACAAATATGAAAACAGCAGCAGGAGTTTTATCACAGCATGATTTATCTTGGATAGGCAAGGCAGGGTCACACAGAAATATCACAGGTGTGTAAGTTAGCATTAAAATTTTCCTGCACCATGTGTGGAGGAAGGCATTTTGGATTCAGGCTGCACTGCCCCTGGATGGGACTGCTTCAGGTCACAAGGAGCTTGCATGCTTCAGCTTTCTTAATCCTTTCCACTCCCCCATATGACATCTTTACAATGCACTGATAATGTGCCTTAAAATTCACATAAACATTTTAATATTGCTCCACTTCCCAAACTAAATTATGAACCTATCCTATATTAACAGACCATGAGACTTGGAATCAGACCTCTAAAAACTCCAGGTGCAGTGGGAGGTCCTGGGACTCCTCTCTGTCCTTTATAGTAAAGTCTTCACAATATTGTTTTCTTTTCCATGTTTCTTTAACTCAATAAAAATATTAGTCAAACTAGGAACTTAATCAGCTATTTTCAGCAAGGTGGGTTTTCTTCTCTATGCAAAGGTCAGAAAATACTAGAAGGAATTATTTTATAATGATTACAGTTGAATTTTACTTCTGAAGTTTTACATTTTAATTACATTACATTTCCTAAGGGACATGGAACACATTCAATTCTAGGATGACAAAATAGTAACATTTCCAAGGAAACTCCCTGCAAGATTGCTTAGCTACTAATGCTAAGCAAGGTGTTTAGTAGAGTAGTGCCAAAAAGTATTATTACATATTCCTTAAAGCCCATTATCTTCTAGAATCACCAATGTTTACCATTTCTCCATTAGGGAATATGCTGCATTTCATACTACACTGCAATTTGGGATATCCACGTAGTGGTCCCAAGAACACATAATGAAAACTGGATTTCTTCATCAACTCAGTCTAAAACAGCAAATTCATCTGAAAATCTATAAAGTCAGAATGAAAGTCACTGCAATGCATCACTGCTTCCAGTGCTGTCCCATGTGCACATTATCTTGCTCTATAATGGAAGATTAACTGTAGCAGCTAAGGTATTATCTTGAAATATCTTATTTCAAGTTCAGTTTTATGTACCACTTTGTTTCAAATTCCACATACCACTTCTGTCTGCCAGCCCACCATGGATCACACGGGCAACCGTTATGTCACCTGTTATCTCGTGGCGTTTAATGGTGGCACCCTGGCAGGTAAGAACAAAGGAAAAACACACTGATCACCAAAGGACCCCAGTAAGTTTCCTTCCCCAAGGGAAGGACCCAAAGTTTCCTTCCATATCACAAGTCTGATCTTCACGCTGACACAAATGCATTGAGGGATACAGCCTTTTTACCACAACATGGATACAGCAATAACCACAGAATCATGGAATAAGCTGAGTTGGAAGGGACCAAATAAGGCACTGCTGACTCATATCCAACTTGCTATTGACCTAGACCCAAGGTCTCTTTCCACTGCTTTCTAGCACCTCATTCCCAGTCTGTCCATACACCAAGGTTGCCCCATCCCAGGTGAAGAACTCAGTTCTTTCCCTTGTGGAACTTCACATAGTTGGTGATCACCCAGCCCTCTCCTTTGTTGAGGTCTCTCTGCAGGGCCTCCCTGCCCTCAAGGGAGTCAACAGCTACTCCCAGGTTTGTATCTCCTATGAACTTGCTCAGAACCCTTTCTGAGCATAAATGTGTCTAGATCATTTATGAAGCTGTTGAAGAGCACAGGGCCAAGGATGAAGCCCTGCAGAATGCCACTAGTGACAAGTCCCCAGTCTGATGTAACCCCAGTCGCTATAAGCCTTTTCGCCCAACCCATGAGCCACTTGCTCACCCATCCCATCATGTGTTTATCCAGCTGTGTGCTGGACATTTTGTCCAGAAGGATACTCTGAGAGACAGTATTGAAAACTTTACTGAATTCCAAAAGGATTACACCAACTGGCTTCCTCTGATCAGCTACCTGGGTCACCTTGTCATAAAAGGAAATCAGGTTTTATAAGCAGGATTTTCCCCTCAGGAAGCTGTGCTGGCTGTGACTAATGACTGTGTTGTCCCTCAGGTGTTTTTCAATACCTCCCACAATAATCTTCTCCATATCTTTACCAGGCACTGAAGTGAGACTCACAGGCCTGTAGTTTCCAGGGCTGTGATGTATTAGTACTAAATCCTTCAATGTCTTCAACTTCCATCACACTAAAATAACGTAATTGATTGACAGTTAGAAATCTTTTTTTATCCCCAATATTACAGTGATCTTTTCCTAAAACAGATTAGCTAAACTATACAATGTTTGCTGCTTGTAAGTACAAAAGATTACTAAAGAACTCTCCTCCCTTCCTTTCTGTTTTGGCCATGGGAATAACTCTCAATCCCATTTGCTTTTATCTCATATAATGAAAATACATCTGCCAAATATTCAAATGCTGAGCAGACAAGGCACTGAACAACCTACACCCACACCATGCATGGCTAGATGATCTTCTCACGTCCTTTCCAACCTCAACAATTCTTGTGATTCTGTAAAATCTGGACAAGAATGCACATAATCCCCATGACATTCCTGGGAAGAACCCAATATGCATCCCGTGCATTATTAATTCTTTCCAAGTTAAAAAAATTTGACAGACACAAGAAAGGTCCCTCACCAGAGGCTGGTTGTTTTTCACTAAGCAGACAATCCTCATAGCTTCTTCATTTTCAGGTATGTTGTCTGGCAGTGGTGGAAGGGTTGGTTCAAAATCTTTCTGGGCCACAGTATCATGAGCAGATAGCAAGGCCTGTTACAAATGAAAACAAGCAAACCAACTTACCCATAAGCAAAGATCATACAATAGCAGAGCTTTAAACAGTGACTGGTCAGAAACCAGAAATCACTGAATGTGTTCCTTTGTGAACACAGATCCCTTGCATATATTGACATTTTCTTCTTTCCACCAAGAAAATCAAACCATGAAAGTTTTAAGAACAGTTCCTCTGTTTCTTGTCGAAAATCTTCAAAAGATGAAAGAAATATTTCTATTTGGAGCTCTTAGATTAAGAATGCAGGTTCTGCAATTTCAAGGAAAATTTGATTTATATATCTGCATTAACTGCCCATAATTAAAAACTTCGTAAGAAACATCTTTCAAACACAGCCTTAAGTAAAATGCAGCCCACTGCAGGTAGTTCAGATACACAGTCCACATTTGATCTCATGATCTGATTAGTTCATCATTTAGTAAACTATGTCTTTTCTGGTCCCTTTACCAATTCTTATGAACAGCTGGCCATCCATTTCCATTCCCACTGCAGAGAGCTCCATGAGCAAACTTTTTCTTTCCTTATGCAGGACTTGCCTTGAAGTGTGGAGAACGCAGTAGCCGTCTTAGCTCTTTGGTCTCTCCTGACTGGGGGGCTTCATGCAGTAACTCTACTACCTGATAAATGTCAGAAAATAAGCGCAGAGATAGATTCTAGAGGACAATTCATTTAAAAAGCTCTACACTGAATGTAAAGGAATGGAGACAGTGTAAAGCCCCCCCCACATTATGTGAGTCAGAGGATGTCCATATGGTTTGCTCTAGAACTGGACAATATGACCACAGCTGCACAACACTCAGCCAGGCTTAATTTAGTTCAGGCACAGTGCCATGTGCTCTAAATCAGTTTTTGCTCCCATCTCTCAACCCATTTCATCACTAGTCTCAGTTTCTCTACTTTGTCATTAACTCTGCCACTAATTAAAAGATTTAGAATTCAGCTATTATAATTAGAAAAATCTAAAAAGCTTTCCAATATCCTCATGTCAGTCTGCTTGATTGTAGCCATAACACTGAACCACAATGTTACGTGGGAAGAAAAATACATGGTCAGTGATTAAACAATTAACATTTGTGTTCATTACACTGGCCAGGATTTGCATAGTCCAGCAACCACAGCTGTGCCCACTTCTCATGCCACGCCCCCCACCACCACAGTAAGGGCTGTTGAGTAGTTTTACAAATGTGTAAGGAGAGTTTCAAGTTTATATACTGTACTTAGATCTGAGACACAGAATAAATACCAGAACACTTAACTGCAGCAGAGTCCATTCATTTGGTATGGGTAAGTAAAAGCAATAAACTGTGCATACAATCTCACCTCACGACTCAATGCACGTGCCTGCAGTGTGACAGGAGCTGGCCTTTTTGCAAGATAGTGTTGGAGGCATTCATAAATCTATTGCATGCCATAAGAGACAAAACAAAGCAATGATGACATTGACCAGTTCACATGATCATATAGATACATACACGACAGGCAATGGACAACACTATTTCTGAAAACTTCTCAGTCCAACTACAGCCTCAGAGTCTGCAATCTCAATTCTTAATATCTGACGCATCTGGGATTGAGTCTTGAACTCAATGTCTTTCCATATTATCAGGTAGCTAGCCAGTTTTACTGCAGTTTTGAATTTTCCTAGAAGAAAAGCTGTCTACACAGGTAAATAGCCTGATAGTAAATTCTCTGACTTGTAGCCTGTTTCCTTCCTCTAGCTGAAGGCATAATTGCTGCATAATTGCATAATTGCTGCACAATTTAAATTGCCCTTATGAGCATTCTTATCCAGTAAAAGCTCCTCTTTAAAAATCCTTCTTAAAGAAAAGCAGAATTTTTACAGAATTTGTCTCAGATAAAATTCTTCTCAAGATAGAAACACCTGTCAAAACTCTGTTCTCTAACAATGTAAGATCTTCAATTACACATCAGATGAATGGGATGCAAAATAAAATACAGTGTCACAGGCCAAGAAGTGGGATGCATAGCCATACAGAAATTTAAGAACAGGCAAGACAACTGAGCAATGATGTGTTCAGTGTCTCTCCCCTGGCCTTAGTACAGACAGGTAAAGTAGAAGAGCCTAAATGCCGAGGACATTGTGGAAGAGAATACTTCATTTTCCTTTAAAGCATAAGTGGTTTCGTCTACTGTGACTGCTGATGTTAGAACTGACATCAGGACTATCAGCACTTAGTGTCAATAAGCATTTATTGTCCTCATATGGCAAAACCAGGTAGCTGTTCCCTAGAGATTGTTCTGCAGTTGACCTTGCTTTCCTAGCTGTGTGGAAGCTTACCTTCAGCAGTGCTTGCAGCCAGCGAGATCTGAGCAGGTCATAGAGCATGCCAACGCCATTGACATCTCTCTTGCAGAGCAAGCTGAGCTCTTGCAGCGCTAGAGTCAGAACATGAGATACACCTGAGCCCAAGAAACAGAAAAGCGCAAGACACTTCAGTACAAAGAGAAGACCAACCAAAGCCAAACAGTGACCAGACCTTTGAAATGCACCTTTCCTCAATTTGTACTTCTGTCTGCCTTGTTTCTTTTCCTGCAATCAACTCTGTTGCATAAGAGCTATTTTACCGTGTTATTACCCAGCAGGGTTAGGTCACTGCTAGCAGTTTGCAACTAACCTGTGAGAAAAGCAGGCAGGCAATCTCACATGTAACAGTCTGGGTTCAAGCTCATACCTCCTACCCAGAAGAGGTGAAAAAACAAAAAACTCCTTGGCTTTATAAACCAGAAACAAATGCCAGGTATTCTCCTCTGATGCTCTCTTAAGTTAACTGCACACCACCAATGAACATCAAGAATCATTCCAATTGTTGAGTAGTAATACTTCAGACATATTCATCTCTCTCATGACTCAATGGAAGAAGAGCCACAGAGATAAGGAATAGAACTTTTTGAAAAGAGAAAGAAAACTGAAAAAGAGATGCAAAGTTACCATTATCTTTATTGCTGACTGTTGGCACCTCCATCTTCTCCTTTATTCAAGGAGATTCCACTCACTTTGAATACTGCATTCACACCACGCTGGTTTCACAGAGATGATGAACTAGGGAAAAGAGCACCCTCATATCAGAATACTGTCAGGTATTTTACACTGATAAGAAAGCAGAACTCAAAACAAAGGAAGAGGTGGGCAATAATTTGTATTTAAAGTGCACAACGGGTGTAAAAAATAAATATATGAGTCCCACCTGTAAATTCAGCCACCAGTAGCATCCAAGATGCAGACAGACAAACCACAACTGCAGTATGGCATTTTACTCTCTTTATAGAATTGCTTCATTAAGTCATTGAAAACAGAAAGCAGTTTGGTCCATCTTCTACCTCTGCAGCTTCTTACGTGTACCACCATAAGAAGCCATAGTTTTTTCTAAAGACTTATATCTTGTTTTATACCCATATAGCTCGGAAAAATAATCATATTCAAGGATACATTACATTTAATTCCTCTTAATATTGACACAATATTAAAACTGAAAGACTGGAGTTTCTACTGAATTTTCATTGAGCAAAGACATTATTTTGAAAAAAGGGATCCCTGTCTCTATCACTATTAGAGTTTAATGTCTTTGAAAGGTTTGTTCCACAGAGATTTCAATTATTTTTCTCTTATTTCCTCACAATGAATTAAAAAACCCAAAAACCCCAAGCCCAGATAAAAAACCCCATTTCTTACCTTGCTGGTATCATCATCTCTCTCAGGCAATTTATAATAGGTTGTCACTTTCAGAGATGGAATCAAAGAAGTTATTTGCTAATCTAAAGATGTGTTGCTGATTTCTTTAATTATAAAAAGCAGCATATACTACCTTATTTTTTTCTTTAGATTTTAAAATCAGCATTTTTAAGCAATGCAGGAAGACAACACTTACTAATTAATGTGTATCCATGTCGCATGACCTTTCCAGAAAATATGCACTTCTAAAATTTTCTTTCAAATTCCTTCCCTCCCTTAAAATTCTGTGGCAACCCATCACTAGCCTATAATGTTCTCTTAAACTAAAACTGGAAGAAGTTCTTCAATGTGCTGTTCATGGCAAACAATGCAGTACAGGACTGCTTCAGAGAATTCTCTGAACTCTTCTTCTCAAAGAAGTATGGAAGTATTCCCCAGGGAATACCACACACTGCATTTATACCCTACAGCATCCAGAATCTATGTATGAAAGCTCTTAAGCAGTTCAAAATCTTCATTACATCCTAGCTGATTTAACTTCACACTTGATACAAGTGTAAAGATATTGTCATGATTAGCAGTATTGTAGGTTACTCTTAAAGAATTATATATTTCAACTGCCCGCTCAAGAGATAACTTAGACTACAAGCAAAAACACTAACATCAAATATCTGAGTGCCTGAGGCAACAGTGAACCCCAGGGTGGCACAATGAATGCATTACACCAAATTCTGCTAAATACACACTAGTTTATCTCCTGGATTCCTAAAGTAAAAAGGCAGCCATTTTCCTCTAGATTGCTCTGTAGACAGAAAACAGCAAAGGTACAAGCAGGAAAAGTATTATCTTGATCTGCTTACAAAAGCAGAAGGCATTACTGTCACTTTTACTCCATTTAATAATTATTTTTAGAACACGCTTCCTCTCTCTCCTGTTAAATCATAAAACTGCTTTCAAAAGGCAGTGGAAATTAAGGGAGAAAAAAGTCATAAATTATGAGATTATGACTCAAATATTTTATTACTGAGACTGGGCAATTCATTTCAAGTTACTTCTACAGGATACTCAATGGTACATCTTATTGAAATTCTAACCTGAAGACTGCTTTTATAATTATTATTTTTTCTTTCAAAGATTCACAAAAATATAGTTTGATCTTCCCCCAGTACAACTGGGGTTTGAGCTGCAATTATTTAATATTTTTCAATAGTCTCAGTTCTTTTCCTTAAGGAATTGCCTTCCTCATTTTTAAGCTTAGTTGATCTACCTAATGATGGATTTAACAAAGCAGGACATGTAATTCTAGTCATGAAAACCTGTTTCTTAATTGAGACAAAGCACTTGGAAACAAAAAACATTTCTGGAGATGCTAAAGTATTTCCGATTCTGCTAAAACACAAACAATATCATGGTCCCTTGAATATTTTAAAAGGGATTCTTTTTTCCCCATAGAGCATTGCAGCTTCTGGTATCAGTACAGCTTCCATAGAGAACAGATGTGGGAACAACTTGAATGTGTTTAGAAATTTTGGACACAGGTTATCTTGAAGATGAACCTCAGGTTTCCCAAAAATCTGGGAAAGCTACTGAAGGTTTTGCTTGCCTTGTTGAGTGAAACCCTCAGCTACAGCTATCAGAGTTTCCATCCATTTCTGTCATCTTAAACCAAGAGTTTATGCTCACACTAACAGAAGTGGCATTTGAACATCAAAATCTGTCAAGTTCTGACCACAGCTCACCTCAGTCAGAAATTAGTAGCTGTTTTGTATTTACATACAACAAAAGGAAAGCAGCTTCCAACTGTGAAGCCTGCTTTCAGAAGCTGTCAGTAACAACAGATGCTGGCTTGCTTGCTTAAGGGCAAAGGTCGGAGTTCAAATAAATGTAGAATTACTCCTGTGCCTTTATTTCCTAAGACTTCTGTCTACGTAGACTCCAAGGCCAGAGCTCAGGGTCTCCTCATCCAGGGATCTAAATAAATTAGATGGAAATTCTTGCTAAAAGGCTTACCTGACTAATCTCCCAGGCAGTGTAAGGGCCTTCCCATTCACGTGTATTGCAAGCAATTACAGATTGCCATTAACAGAAGACATTTCTCTTTGCTTGGTGTTAGAGAAAGAACTGGATATCCACACCGAGTGTGCCAGAATTTGAGTCAAAATGAGTCAGTCACCTCAAGTCTGCAAACATCAGTTATCCCAAATCTGAGCTACTCCTTCAGCAGCAGAGTATAAAATTCCTTGACCCTAACTGTCAGACAGATGAGAAGGTCTTATTGACACAAGGCTAGAGCTGCAAGGGAACCTAAGCCCTGTTTTAATGCAGTTTCAGAATTGTCTTTAAGTGGACAATTTTGCATCTTGTCAAGCCTCTGAAGGGGACAACATCAGAGAACCTGACATCCAGAACATTGCTCCCCTGCTCTTATACAGTGCTTTGGTTAATATGTAAGACTTGAGCCCTTTTTACAAGGAAAAATACTCCTATCTTTAAATTTGCCAAAATTAATGATTTGGCATATTTAAGATTGCAAATTACCTTGAGGGAAGGAAACACTCTGTGAAAGCTTTTGTTGCAAATAAGCTACTCTAAATCAGCAAAGTGAGTAGGCAAAAAATGGAGGGAAAGATTCAACAACTCAAACCACATGCCCTGTTCGGGACTTTTTTTTTCTGCATTGAATAAGCTTAATTAGGCCAGTGTAATTACTGAAGTCTGACAGCTTCTTTTCTAGTCAGTGTAAAGAACCATCTTGCTTTCTGAGACACTAAAGTGTTTTAGCTAAAGAAGCAACCCTAAATATTAATGGGATAAATTGACACAACTTAAGCCTTTGAAACCATTTATCCTTATCTCATACCTAAGCACCTCTTAATGGAAGTCAGAGGCAGTAGAGTTTAAAAAAAAAAAAAAAAAAAAGGAAAAAACATTACCTTCACACCAGGCATTCTGTGAGATTTCACAGAATCACACCGGCATATCTGAGGTAATTTATGCTTTTACTCTCTGTACTCAGATCTATTCAGTGGTGGTTCATTCTGCCTCCCTCCAACAACCTCAGAGCTGCAGTGGTGGGGCAAGTGCTGTGTTTACATGGGGTAAGCACTGCCAAAAAATTGCTCCCCAAAAGAGCAGCACTCAGAGAACACTTGGATGGAGTCATAAGGGGCAGCCAGCTTTACTTTCAGATGTTTACTGCCAACAGTTTGGACTTACAGAAAGCCAAAGACAACCAAAAGCCCCCTAAATAAACACCCAACCACTGTATTGATACTAAATCAACTTAGAAGTACACAGCTAGGTTGTTTGAAAAAGGATTTGTTTTACAGTCCTGCATCAGTCACACATTTTTCTGCATTATCTCTCAACATACCAGAACAGGTAGTTTCCTAACCTATTTCTAAAAACAAGTATAGTTCTGTGAAGATCAGGACTGAAGAAAAAAATCCCTTTCAACCTCCTACTCCGCATACATACAGCCCTCTAATTTTTAGCTAACAAGAATTAAACAGGTATCAGAAGTTTAAATAGCTTGGCTACAGCTATGAGAGGAAACTAATTTCACATTTACATGGGGGAAATGCATCCTTGCAGAACAATGGTTTCAGTACAGTGCAAATTTTCTTACCTGCAAACCCCACAGAATACGCCATGTTCAGCTCATGCAGAATTTCCAGAGGGAAAGAGTATTCGTTGGACGTTAGTACAGCAAGTAACCTCACGGCCCCAGCTAATCTATGGACATCCTCTCCTTTCTAATCCGCAGAAACCTAACCTTAGAACTACTCCTTACCAGGGAGAAGAGAACAAATCCCCTTAACCCTTTTCTCGCATTAAAAAAATACATCATCTCTCACCTAAATAGCTTCTTATTCTCATCAACTTTCCCAGTCATCACTTGGGGTCTGTCTGCAGCTACCATGCCTGTGATTGCAGTGACAATCTGTAACACCAGAGTGTTGATCTTCTGTGGCTGATTGCAGGATTTCTGCTGCAGCACAGGAAATACCCGGCTTTCCATTAAAGAGGAAAAAAAAAAGAGAAAAAAGTAATTACCCTGAAGCAATCCAGCTGGAAAGGTCCTGCAGGTTAACTCATTTCTTTGTTAGTTCCAGCAATACACAAATCAGAGCTGGTCTGTACTGATTTCCTAATGCGTCCCAGCCCAGATCGGCTGTAAAGTGGAATCTGTGTCAGAAACACATTTAATCCAGGGATTCTCTTCAGCTAATAACTGAGCTACATATCAGAAGGACCAAAAATAATCCAGCCCAGACTGTCTGCTTCCCTAATTCAGCCAAGCTGAATTCATACGTGATACCACTACTTTTTCTAGAGACTGAGTGTATATATACATACCTGTCTCTGTGTTTATATATGTAAAGGCAGATGTATCCTTTGGGTTTTGTAACTCTCAGCTTTGCACCATTCACAGCAAATGAAGTTACACCATTTAAAGTTGCTATTTGTAGCTATACCTTGTTCTTGAAAAGCAGAAATAATATGGAAGAATTTCCTATTTCTAGTTACATTTTTGGTTTAAGGCACAAAATCAATCTGGGACTTCATATGAAACAAAGCATAACATTAAAATCCTTTCTTCTGAAATATCCAAATACAAAAAATCGTAATTCAAAGCAGTTACAGGGGGAAAAAATCAATCCCAAATCTGTTTTTCATGATTACACTCCCACAAAAGGCAAAATAAATCCTGAATTCAGATCTTCTGCAGATGAAAATTGCCATTGATTTACTCAGCTGTTCAGCATAGCCCCATTTTAAAGGGCAGTTCTGTTCCTACAGGCTTCAGTTAATTTTTTTTTTTACATGGAGTTACAAGAGGTGATTGCATGCATCTAGTGCAAGATGAAGTGTTTGAATTCTGCCTTATCATTCATTATGCTCTTCACCCCCAGTTGTGTCTTCCACCCCTCTCAAGTTAGCCTTTTATAGCTTCCCTTTTATTCATATTATTATCTCTCCTTGAATTATCCAGTATAATTTAAAAAATAAGATTAAGCCAACACTAAGTTGTTTGTAAACACGAAGTCCACTCTATATTTTCTCATCACTATAGTCTGTTGCAATTTAACAGTAATTTTAAATATCATCGTTCCAAAGTTACTCTTTCCCCTTCTTTGATAAAACTCATTTTGAAAAGACCAATTACTTTTACTTTACTATGAAAACTGCTACATTGCAACTGTTGTTCAACACAACAGTATTTTGGCATATGGGTTCTTACCATTTAGATGCCAATACACACGCCATGATCACTACTTCAAAATATGATAAGCATTATCTATGGAGTCTAACATAACTTAAGCTATTATAACATTCTGTAATCTACATTTCTCGTCCCTTTTTTATTTTTTTTAATCAGTCCTGGCACCTACTGCACTCTAGTTACCCACCAGTGTTATTGGTATAAATGAAGTTAGCCATAAACCACAGAACACACACACACACTCACAGATTCTCCAGGGAACCAACTTCTTCTCTGCAGCCTCCAAGGTGAACTGCTCCAGCAGGTGTGATCAGGATTGTCTACGGGACTGCAGGGACCCTTCCCAAAGTGGGAACACCTTGTAATTAGTGCCAAGAGACAGCCCAGTGCATCCTGCTCCGAGTGGGAAGCATGGGAGCACTCAAGGTCTGCCTCAGAGGCAGCTCTGGCTGGGCACAGGCAGAACCAGGAGTGACAGCAGAGTTCCAAACTGCTGGAGAAGCCATCCCAACGCAGCCTGCAGGGTGAACTGCCCCGGAGCTTCCCTGCAGTGGGAAGAGCTTGGCATTGGTGCCAGGAGTTTGCTTCTGGGCAACACCTCTGCATGCTAAGCCCTGCTTCCCAGGAAGGCACCAAACATCACTTGCTGCTGAGGAGGAGAGTGAAAGAGGAGCCTGGTGGGCACCTGGTGTTAACCAAGGTCAACCCAGCACATCTGTTCAAGAGCACCCTTCACCCTTCTCACCTCTCCACCAGCCCACAAGGGCTGACAGAGACAGCGTTCGTCCTCAGGGTAAGCAAACTGAACACTGCACAGCATTCCATTCAGTGCCAAAATCTGAAGTGGTCAGTGCCTTTTATTTATTTCATAAACAGAAAGAATGGTAAATGCCTGCGTATTTACAATTTTAGTAAATAGGAAGTCCGTGACAGTGTGATTATTTCCACAACAGCACATGAATACTGCATTCAGCAATGCTGTTCAACACAGATGCCTCAAAACCGTTACAGCCAAACACACTACGGGTACCCATTATAAATACTAACATATTTCTATTTTCTTAAATAAAACATACAGCTTAATTCAGGAAGACCAAATGGTTCTGTGGTGCAATTCATTCCCTTTAAACATTTCTGCTGATAAACCAGGAATAATAGAAACAAACCCCTGCTTTGGAAGCCATGCGGTCCAGACTCTCACATGTGTTCTATGTGGATGCCATGCCTTTGTGCAGCACGGTAATTTAAAAGGAGTAAATAATCTTTCTGTTAGAATAGGAAAGTATTTCTTCTTAGTAGGTACTTGTCAAACCAAGTCTTTAACTTCACCACTTCACAGAAAGCTTCTGGCTGCAGTTTTTGAATCTTAGAACTGAGAGTTCAGAATAAACAACAGAGTATTTTCATCTGTAGCAGCAGAACTATAACCAAGTATTTTCTGAGGGCCATTTCAGGAAAGAAGTGGTCATTAGTGAAGTTCCACTGAGTAGATTATCCCACAGAGGCAGGTTGTAAATGATGGTCTAGGTAAGCTTTTCGTGTTGAATCTGGTAGTAACATGCCTGAATTAAAACAAAGCTCAGATTAGCACAAGTGCCAGTTCACAGCAAAGCATCACACACAAAAAGGTTGATTTTTTTCCTATGCAAGAGAATGGAGGACAAGCAGTGGCACTCCACACATGAGAACGATTTGATACATAAGCTAGCAAAATGAGCAACAGGAGACTACGTTACAAATTACATCCAACACCTAATCAAGCAAGATGGCATGATTTGGGACTCAATACTTTCACAGCTCCCAGCTATGCCAAGATGAAAGCATATTTTTGGTTACAAGTCTCTCTATGCCCTTTGACAGAAGGATTCAAAAACAGAAAATATTTTTTACTGGACAAGGATGCAGGGATGAAGCATTTCAAAAGCACTCAGACTGAAAAGCAAAGGTTTCCATCACCCTGACCTTCTGTTGAGAGTTATTCACTTCTTAATGCTGGTTCAAATACGCACTGGTTCAGATCAGCCAGGATCAGAAACTTAATATAAATGTCTCAGACAACATTTGCACTCATGGCAAATTAGATTCTACTTCTGCTTCCACCATGTAGGTTCTTTAGTAAATTTGAACCAATGCAAACCTTCCTTTTTTGCAACATTATGAAACTAATAGGTCTTAAAAAACAATCCTCTGGTCTCAACTGTTTTGAGTTTGCACAGCCACAAAATACAATCATGATAACCTAACACTTCAGTTTAAGATTTTTACTTAAGTTTCAGATTAACAGCCTCCCTCCAAAACAACCCCGCTAAAAGGCTCCACACAGCTGAATTGTCCCAAGAGCCACATGATAAACAAATTTCCAAAACAACAAATTTCTATTAGGAATGTCTTAGTGTATAATAGGATATCCTTCCAAACACACTCTCTTCCTTTTCCTATACTTAAAAAGATAAGAATACTGAGTAAAATGTGGAGAGTGACAGAGTGGGGTTTTTTTTCCCCTAAAACTTCATTCTTGGAAAGTCTTGATGTAATGTTAGACTTAAACTTTCGTGGAATGGCTCATCTCCAAAGAAGTGCTTCATTTTAATTTTTATAGGGAGAAGGCTTGTTAAGTTGCAGGGGAATGACACTGAGCATTTAGAACACTCCAACAGTAACCAGTATTACCTTTGAGTAATCCATATTTACACATTGCACCATTTTTCTTAGAGGTACCTGCAATTAGGAGGTTAGCCAAAGCTCTACATTAAATTTCCTTGCCTATCCTAGTAAAAAATTTCAATTAAAAAAGTCAGAGAAGTTATAGCCTAATGTTCATATAATTGTCCTAAGCTGATCTTCATTGCTAAAAGCTGATTCTTTCCAAAGAAAGCCTTTAATAACTCCGAATAATTTTCATACCTTCAAGGTAGTGAACATGATGCCTTGCTCCCCGTGCTGGAGATAGGGATCCATCAGGTCTTCGATTAAGTGCACCTCAGACCCCAAATTCCTTATCCTGCCACATGTGAGAGTAGGAAAGTGAACACGGGAACACAAGTTGCCAGTATAATGTTTCTTAATTCTGAATTTAGGGCCTTTTCATAATAAAGATTGTTCAAGACTTTTTCAGACCAAATCAAACAGTCAAATTGGAGAATTTAGAGTTACAAAAAGCCAGTTACTAACCATATAACAAGCAGCAGGAGCATTTAACACACAAGTACTTGTCCTGCCTATGCTCAGCTTCTGACTGATGCCACCCTTGGTGCCTACCTGGCTCGTAGCACCACATAGAGAAAAACAGGAAATAAGTCATCCATGGACCACAGAAAATCTTCCTGAAGGGACTCAAGTACACTCTGGGAGATCTCTTCAAAAGTCTGCTGGATCACCTTCAGCTTGTCAGCTGGGGTAAATGTGGTACTATTTGGAGAGCAAAAGCAAAACAAAAGGTAACAGTAAGCAGTGAGAGATCTGCATGTAAATTAGGAAGGGTCTGCTGGCCAGCATGGCCATCCCGTGCCCATGATGGTCAGTCAGACATTGACACTGCAGCAGCCAGGGCTGCCAAGGCTGCACAGCACCCAGGTTACAATCACCACACCAAGGCACACTACTGCAAGTGAGACTCTCTTCACACATTCATGGTGTTTTAATATAGTGGTGAAAGGGGAAAAACGCCTTTCTAAAATATTCCTAATTTCTTAAATTTCTTAAAAAACCTCCCATGCTCAGGTCACTTTACCACAGCTGTTTGGAAATTCACATGTGTATTTGATAGACATCCTTATGCCTTTGATTCTAAATGGTGCCCCACAGACACCTTTCAGTCATGTTTATGAGGCAACACTTCATTCCCCAGCAGGAGAAATTGCATCTTGACTCAAAACTGGAAAATGTCTTAGTGACTTCTCTTATAAAGGTGAACAAAAAGGGTGACATGTAAAGGATCCCGATACTACTATAGCAGGAATAGTGAAACACTGAAAGACAAATTACAAAGAATTACCTGATTTGCTGTAAACATTCAACAGCAGAGGCAAAGCAGGCATCTTTTGTGTTTGATGATACCTGTGTAATCATGGTAAGATTTATCAGGCAGGTTCAGCACCTCACTGTTCAGTGTTGAGCCTCTTTTAACAAGATAATGACTAAGAATGTAAACTATTCATTTTTTCTAATCAGAAAGTATATAATGATATAACTCAATTAAGTAGCTTGAAAATCTCCTTGCTAGACTTTCATTCTCACACTTTCATAACTGGAGACCAAGCAACGGTCTCTTGAATTCATTACCAAGTCAGTCAGTGAGTGACAAAGCTGGCCCGATGGCCACTGTAAGAAATCACAGAATGGCTGGGGCTGGAAGGGACCTCTGGAGATCATCTAGTCCCATGCCCCTGCTAAGTCAATACCATAGCATTTAAATAGTAGGCAAACTTAAGGGAAATATAATAACATGGCATATCTTAAGCAAAAAGCCTGGCCAAAAATTCTTTGATCACTTTGACGATTTCAGTTTCTTGAAAGAAGCACTGGGCAAAACATGTAAACAAGGCCCAATGAACATACCTTTCTACTCTCTCCAAGGATGGACACAGTTCCTGGCCAGAATTTCCTGCAAGAAACCCAACATAGTCTTAAAGTGTTTTCGCATTACAGGAATGAAGTCATCATGTTCTGAGACACAACAGCCCTTCCTACAGGATCAACTACACCTCCCACAGGTACCCAGGAAACTGTAATTTGATATGTCTCACTCTGATTTTGGAGCAACATCAATCTTTACCTCCTTCCCATCCCTTCCACCTCCCCGTTTTGGAAGAGGGAAGGTTTGATTCACTCTCTCAACCCTTCTAATTAGCTTGAAGACTAAGATGTGCTTAGATGTATTTGAATCAGAGAAAATACTTTAGAAAACTGGGGCTTTGTTTTAGATGCTTTACCTAATTACATGCCATAACCTGGTTCCAGTTTCTGGTTTTTTGCAGCATACTCACGCTTGCACTCCAAGAAAGCTGAGAAGAGCCAGATCAGTTTGTTTGTTTAGGCGTAAAACACATTCCCAGTAAATGTCCTCCTCACGCTCGTTGTCCAAGGCATACAACATAAACAGAGGGGGATAGAGGCGTGGCAGTAATACAGGCAGCAGCAAGCCAAAACTGGTTACCACATAGCTGCAACAAAAAAACAGAGGGATGGTTTGCAGAGGAAGACATAAAAAACCTAATTATCTACAAAAATTGAATGAAAATCATTGGAACAAATCTTTCATGTAGCATAAACCTATTCTGCGAGGGATAAGAGTAAAAAAATAAGTACAAATCCATCAAATAGCAACTCTGATAAGATTATAAATTACCTCCAGTGCTCTTATTCAAAATGCTTTTCTGAAGCCCAGGCCCAAGCCTTAACTTGCTTACCCGTAACAGACAAAAGCAAATTTTGTTTTAAGTAAAGAACCACTGCATGGACAAGCATGAAATGCTTATTACAACCGTAACATAGAAGTTTGCTTATCAGAATCTGTCATCAGAACCCAAGGGGAAGAAAAAACACTGCTTAGATCCATCAGTTGAATACTGTTTATCCTTCTTCCTCCAAAGAAGAAAAAGAAATGCAACAAATAAAATAAAGGCTTTGTTAGTTTTTATTTGCTTTCCCTTTATGTACCCTGGCTCAGGAGATTCTGATCTGGAATCAGATTTCCCACTGCAAAACGATCGCCTTCCTTTTGGCTCCGTTGTCAGAAATGGAATTGTGCTGCCCTCTTCCGGGAGATCAGGAAACAAGAACCTAAAAGGCAACACATTTCAGGTCACATCAAAACGTTTCCACAGATCTCAGCATTAAGGCAAGACTGGAGAGAAAAAAACCCAGCAAAAATAATACATGGTGGGCTAAGACAGCACAGCTAACACACACAGAGTACCAGCTCCCTGGAGGAAAACAGGAATGCCAACCCCTTGAATGACAAGGACACCTTTCCTACATTAACATCACTTCTCTCCAGACAAGGCTTCTAATTGTTAGCAATTTGGAGTGTTTCTGCGTTCAGATTGGCAGGACACAATTAAAGCTGCAATTATTCTCAAGAATTTAAGCCAGCTCTTCATAGGAAGACTGTTCATCCACATTGGTAAGAACTTTAATGCCGTATTGGTAAGAACTTCATGGAACACACTGGGATTCCCTATCCTCACTAGTGAACTATACCCTTTGAACACTGCCTTTGCACAGCACTGATATCCACAGACACTAAACTGTAAATCCATATTCCAGGTGAGCTGCTTACAGCCACATTTTGAAATACAATGTAGAATGTAACAAACTAGGTGTAAAGACTTTATTTTTTCCATTTTTGACAAAATAGTCAAGACTCCTTAAAAATATAGGAAAATACAAGCAACCCCCAAAATTAAGTAACAATGCCAGCACCTTTGAATTGTACAACACTAGACAGCTTCAGTACATGGGGCAGCTTTAATGAATTCAGCAGTAGTTTGACTGGGAAATGAGTCTCGTTACCTGACCAGCTGGAAGATGCGTTTGAGGTAGGACTTGATCTCCCTTACAGCCTCCTGCAGCAGTCGTCGATTTGCTCCTACTCCAACATAGGTCATTCTGTAGACAGCCACCAGGGTTTCCACCAGCTTGCCCAAGGGATGGAGAGGAGTATCACAAGCCTGAGACAAAGTATATTAATTGGCCAGTCAGATAGGTCAATGGCAGACAAGTTTAAAAAAATTGAATCTAAGAAGATGGGTGAGAGATTCAACCACAGGCTTTCAAAAAAATATTACAAATACCTCAAAAATTAGCTATATTTAACAAATTGCCATTTAGATTACAAAAATTCTGTGTCAGCTAAACACAATTTATAGGAGACAAGACAGTACAAGAACTTGTGCTACTACTTGGACTAGTCATCTGTCCAGTACTCTTAAAATTAACGTGCAAAATTTAGCAAGTATTTCAAGATGCTTTGCTGGGATCCAGCATTAAAGAATGAAAACAGTAACTGAACAGAAAGTGACTTTAAGAGAGCATTCATTAGGTATTCAATGATTTTAGTTTTAGTTGTGGACTTCAATATATTAAGTGATGAGCAAGCATGAACTATGGATTACAAGAGTGCAGTATGGAAGTAATCAGGAAAGCTATTGCAAAGTGAGCTTGTCATGCCTTGCCATGCCTTTTTATGTGAGTATTTAAGTCACAATACCTTTATCAAATATTTTTTTATATTTTCATATTTTTCCAGGGTGAAGGCACCAATGTGTTGTGGAATGAACTCCAAACTTTCCAGTGTCTGAGTATGTGAGCGGCTCAGTAATTCCGGGCTGCAGTTTAAAAAGACAGACATTGTACAGGTTGAGACACACAACAGGGAAAAAACCCCTGACATTAATAGCTCAGCATGTCCCTGAAAGGGTTTGTAGTGCAGAGCAGTAAGGCTATGATTTCACTTGGGATTTGCTATTGTTTTAACTAAAACTTTTCAGAGTTTCAAGTTTAGAGCTGAGTGCAGTTCCAGTTTCCTTCTCCATCCTGTTTTGCTTGGTGACACATTCTCTAGGAGCCAACCTGTCTTTGTGCTGCCGTCGGTTGGTGGTCAGAGCCACCGCAATGTTGTCCCAAGCCTTCCATCTGTCCCCCTGGCCGGGGCTCTCACAACCAAGCTGGTTCCAGCATTCTTCAAATACTGCCTTCCATTTCTCATCAGGGGACACTGCCAGGATCCCAAGTTTCCGCCTAATAAAATGACCAGTGGGTCTGTTAAAATCAAATAGCAATGAGACAACACATTCAGCTTGAAAACTACCCATGGCTAATGCCAATCTTATCTCTCACACTGTTTTAGCAAAAGCTGAGAAACTTAACAGACTCTACTGGGAACCAAGTTTTATCACTAAGAATAAAGTTAGAGCCTACTCCTAATACCTGCATTAGAGAACAGCTATGAACCTTGTTAGTTTTGGTCTTTCTTGCAGCCTTCCAGGAATGCTACAACAAAGAGCTGGTGCTTACCTTCACCAGTGGAACTCATTCAGAAGTCTCAGGACACATTCATGCAGCAAGGACACAGCACAACTAAGTCCCAAGTATCTTGCTACCCACATAAATACCAAGGATGGGTACACAGCTTCTGACCCTGAAGTAGTAGCTACAGATAATGTTGCAGGGCATGTTAGGGATGTGGTGATAGAGAGCAAAACCAGCTCAGGCATCCTTTCACTGCCAGACAATGCTCAGGGATCATCTATACCCAGAAGAAAACCAAGAGCTCTTCTAGCCATGTATATAAATAAAGATATCTCAGACATATAATGAAATGTACGGCTTTGAAAAGCTTTCTCAAAACAAGTAAGTGCTGTCAGGGTTAACAGGTCTATCTTGATTTAAATCAAGTGTCAGAAATTGTCAGACCTTTCATTAAGATTTCTTCCAGCATATTTGAGATGAGAACTAGCAACACAGGTAATTTCCCCATGCTGCCAGTCTCACAAAGCAGAAGTAGGCTCTAAGCCTTTTCAGAAATTATACCAGAAGATTTTCAACTTGAAGACAGTCAGAAGAGGATAGATGAAACCCTTATTCCACAAGCAATCCTCAAAAATATGTATATACATTTATTCATAGACTCCCTACTGGGGTAAAAAGCAGACAGCTGCAAAGGCTGCAAGTGTTCAGTTCAGCAGGGAGGCCTGCTTAACTTGCATGCTGTTGTAGGTGTCAGCACTGTCAAAAGAAATTACCAGTGAAAGCTTCAGGAAGCCAACTGACAAGTAATCTATGTAAAAATATTATAGTCGTGTTTCCCATTTTAATCTGAAATTTCAGAGCACATTTCCAAGATACTGAATTCCATACAGCAATTGCTAAACCATTACATGGTGCTACCACATACCAACATCTCACCATCAACTCTTTTCTTCAGTTTCTTTTACTCAAAGATATATCAGTTAGAACTTAAACATGTTTTGGTTTTTTTTTTCCCCCAGAAATAACTAAGAAAATTGCCCTAAGGCATCTGCTATACAGAGGGATTTATAGATACTTTTCAAAGTGATCTTTGCCAAGGTATTAAAATGCTCTTCTGCAAATCAGCAACCTTCTATTTTCTTACACACTGTTTGGAAGAGGTGGAGGATCTAGTCAATTCTGTCCAAATATACTCCCACTGGTATTATTAAGTGACACAATTCATTAAGTTGCTTACAAAGTAACTGGCAGAAGGCACAGAGGTCTGTGATTAACTTAACCACTCCAATGGAACTTAAGTCTTTCTCAGGAGCTCAGAAGTCAGCAGCAGCTGTGAACACAGGTTCTATCAGTCAGCTCCAACATAAACAAAAAAAAAAAAAATTGAGACTGCTACAGCACAGTAGCAGCACATCAGCTGTCCTGTGATTTCATGCCACTATTTGCATATTCAAGTAGTAATTAAAGCAGGAATAACTATAACAGTATGTTTATCTTATTTTATTTCTTGAGCAGCAAGAAAGAGGAAAAATGTTTTCAAATCCTCTCTGTTTCTTTGGAAGAAGTATTTTTGACCAGTCTTTGAAAGAAGACAATCACTCTGCTCCTAAACAATACTGAACCATATTTATTATTTAAAATAGTAATTATTTATTATTCAACACTCACAGTGCTTTAGGCTTGTCCTTCTCATTCTCATACAAACTAGGTTTGAAGTAGGTTCCTGTGATTTTTATTCCAGATCCCCACTCTCCACTGAAGAGACCTTCAATGTAATCTCCATTTGGCAAGGTTAGTGTTCCCTTCAGAAAAGATTTTTAAAAACTTTAAGTAAAATCCATTGGGAATCAAATGACAACCTTTTTATTGTCTTGGATGGTGAACAGCTTATGAGTGACAACTGTAATACTGACCTTTCCACTCAGAGTCCAGTTATCTGAAAATTCCCCCTCATAGACTGTATCATCCTCAGAAAGCAGAATTCCAGTCCCCTACAAAAAAGGAACACAAAGAACACAAAGCAGTAATTATAACAGAAGAGCAGACCACAGATCTAAAGATGCACTTAAGAAAACCTGTTATTAATTCTAATAGCAAATAGTAATTTTTAAGCTCTTTCTGAAGTAGTCCTAGGTAAAACAGAGCAGGGATAATAAAGGCAATTCCAAAAGCATGGACGATTGAAGATTAGAAGAAGAGAATGTTTCCACAGCCTAACACACATTCATGTGCCTCAGAAAGCTGCCACACTTAGAGGAGAAGTCCCTAAGCCCAGGGTCTGGTGTTCAACTCACCATCATTTTGTTGGTGCTGAAGGCTCCTTCGTAATACAGTCCAAACTGAGTAACCACAACACCATTGCCTTGGCAAAGATCATCTTGCCACATTCCCATATACTTTTCTCCTCTGAAGAAAAATGAAGTGGGAAAAACAGAGCCTAAATAGTACATCTCTAGTCTTTCTTTGGCTTTACAGCCACATTGACCAGTACAGAAATCATCAGAAGAGTCACATAACAATTGCTTTGAGCCTGTCAGTTTGGGTTCACCAGCTCCATAGAAATACAAACTCTTTTTGATGCAAATAAATTAGAGTGAACTTTCTTTCCCAATTCACATTTCAAACTGGCCATATCCAAGCAAGCTGATGAGCTGAAACAGTGCTGCAGCCCTGTTAAGCCCACTGCACACCCCAAGGAACCTGTTTTGCCTAAGTTTTTACTTCTTTTACCTAAAGTCTCATGACTCAAACTGAAGAGTATAAAAAAATCAAAAGAAACCAAACTGTTCTTCTTGGGGAATAGGGAGACCTAATAAGTCATACATGACGTTTTTGAAATTTTAAGGGTACAAATATTGTGAAGAAACACATCATATTGCACAAAGTTTTGGTACAACAGCCTAACAAAGGTCATGATATCAAAAAATGTATTAGACAACTAAAGATTGCTTACAAATAAACATCAGACTCTTTCAGACTATTTAAAATACCTTTTTTTCTTTATATAAGTGTACAGATGTCAGGCTAGAGTTATTTGAAACTTAGTGCAAGTCCCAAATATTTCCAAACAACCTATTTTTCCAGTTCTGAAAGAGAATGTGACATTTTCCCCATGCAATTAACAAAAAAACTTCTCAAGGTCTTTTTTTTTCTGCTTTTAGCGGGAAACTAGTGATTGATTTGATACAATTCTGCTTGTTGCCAAGTGTTTTCCTTGAAATGTACCCAGGAAAAATGATATGTATAGTAAAGAGAGTAAGCCAAGCCATTAAACTAAGCTCAGGGGTCTCTCCCAGCTGACTGGCCCCATAAGGTGGCAGGAAGCTTGTCTGATGATTCATCCTGCCAACTACAGAAGCCTCTGCTGGGTGAATCCCCTTGGAGAGTGATTCTGCATGCTCAGTTACTGGGATGGAAACTCAAAGTCCCACTTGTTCAAACAACGATTTTGCAAAAATGACAGCAGGCAATAGTGTCTGAAGCTATTTCTTTTTTGTCTGGGCTGCAGAATAAGTGCAGAAAACAAATCCTGAGGACACAAAGATACACAGATTACCTCCCAGAGACCAGAAGCAAAACTACATCAGGGCAGTCACTCATGTCTGTGTAGTGCTGGAGTGAAAAGCAAACGCCATACTCCTCCTCCACCATGAACTAACACTGCATTTACAAATTCTGGAGGTGAGAGGATTTGCAAGAAGAGCTGGTATCTACTTGTCCTAGGAAAATAAATGACTAAAGAAAGTATGCAGTCACATCTTGGCACTACAGTGTAAGTACAATCACCCCTAAGCAAGACTAGGTGCAAGACCGACATGAGGAAACACCTAGAGATGTTACAGCAGCTGTTTCAGAAAAGCATCCCCCTTTTACACTCCAGACTTTTGCCTGCTTTTGAAGAGGGCATTCAGTTAAACCAACAACAGTTCCTTAAGCATTCACCAAAAGCTCTTTCCAAAAAAACAATTAAATTGGTGACTGAAAGACAGATGATATTGATGCGTGCTCAGGGTTCATTTACTGCACATACTGAGTGGAAGTCTGTCTCTAAGACCATCGTTTCAGTAATCTGCCCTGAGAGGACAAGCCAATGGAAAACCTGAGCATGAGTTGAAATTCGTGAGCACCATTATCTGCCACTGAACAACCCAGGCTCATAGGCCTGAGATGAATGAATACTCCTCACATGAATTCTTAATACTTTCAGCACATGCACAACACAACGCCTCAATAAGACACTATACTAGTGTCTTATTGAGCTAGTTTTCAGGCAGGAGTATGACAAGCAAGACAGAAAAAACCAGTGCAATCCCTCCACCATTCACTCTAGAAGCAGCACCAAAAAACAGTTCCTAGACCCATTTCCTTATACCATCAATCCAGAAAGCCCAGCAATAAAGAAGAAGAAAAAAAAATACACGCACTACTACTGGTACTCACAAATCAAATCCTTTCCTATTTTTTTTGCAATTGCATGTCATGCCTGAGTTTTAAGGATTTGTGGAAGCATTACCTTGTGATATCATCAAAAACTCCATAACCACTCTTCTTGTCCATTATCCACTGTCCAATGAACATACTGGGAGAAGAAGAGGTCAGCTTCCCACTGCGCAGCAGCCCGTGCCCGTGCCGCATGTTATCCTGAAAACACCCTTCATACACCTCACCGGTAGCATAGCTGGAATAGCAACAACAACAAAGGAGCAGGTAAGAGTCCTGTCATCTGCTCCTCTGATAGGGGGGCTGGTTTGGGAGTTTTTGACTTGGTTTTGCTGGGTGCTTCCCCCAGACAGATCAACCCTTCTCTTTTTCATTCTTTTATTGTTTTAAAGCCACTCTCTGCCCAACAAGCAAGGCCATTGGAGGTAATATTTATCTCTCAGAATAAAGAATCCTCTTTATTGTAAAGAATCCACCTTATTGTAAGGTGGCAGCAGCATTAGAGTAGACATTAATAACCGACCACTGTACAAGCTGCATTATGAGCAAAGCAGAAAATAAGCCACACTAACTACAACCACAAGTCTGCAATGTAAGAAAGCTACACACAGAGCATCAGCCCTGCTCTCCTGCAGCCATGCAGTGACAGCAAGACAAGTGCCACAAGTTACCTGTACACCCCATGCCCACACATTTTGCCTTCCTTCCAGTATCCCACGTAATGATCCTCTTTATTCAGTGCTTTGTTAGGCACTCTGTATTCACCATACCTGCCAGGGCAGAGACGGAACACAAGCAGCTGTAACACCAACACATTTCATTAACAGAGCAGATCCACATCACAGAGCCACTCTAAAATCAGAATGCTCTCTCTCATTTTTGTGCATCTAACTACAGCGCTCACAGATGATAGTTTTTATAAAAGAAAGCAAGAATTCCAGCATCACTAGATGGTCAATTTAGTCCCTACTGCTCTCTCCTGATTGATTGTGACATGTTGTAAATACTGCTCTCACAGACACACTGCAGCGTTTTTCTCAGGCCATGAGTCTTTTCAAATCATAAGACTGCTTCTACCTTTATTATCTTCTTCAGCTCTTGACAATCCAAGTACACTCTGTTCCAGGGAAAGATGAGGGCATGTATTGCTATAGAAAAGATTTTTTCAAAAGATGCTAGCTTCCAATTATACTCAGTGACAAGGAATTGTTTAAAATTTCCGTATGCTTGAAAATAATGAGATACACAACTGTATTTATTGATTTTAATCTCCTGAGATCAAAATTCAGTTCTGAAGGTTCTTCTCAGAGCATGTCCACTCAACATGACACTGCTGTTAACTGCTGAGAATAAAAGATGCATGCTGAAATACAAGTATACACGTTTGATAGTTTCAGTAATTACAGCTAAATACTAATCCGTTTCTTTCTGTCTGGGACTTGTTTGCAGTATTTCCATCTCCAACAACCCTAAAATCTCCAGGATTAGTTACTCAGTTACAAACAACCCAAGCTATAATCTTGTTTTATAGTTTGTCATTTTACCAATAGCCAAGAGGAATTTTTAAAAGCTGTCTGCAGTCAGACCCCATTTCAATTTCCCCTCCAACACAGTATTATGAAAATACATCTTGAAGCCAACAGGACTTCTCACATATTTTTATCCTGCCCAATACAGACAAGTCTGCTCACAAGATGCATATAAAAATGCCTTTGGAAATAAGTTAACCTCTCAGCCTCAACAGTGCTCTAAGCAGATTCTTAGCAATAAAGTCCACAGATTAATTCAAAGCTGTGTAATACATTAAGTTATTTTGAAGTAGTTTTATTATTTATTATTATTTAGTATACTTATTATCTCAGATAATAAATGTCCAGACCTCCCATTCAGCCTACTTTCCGTCTCCTCTGTTCTAGTTATCTTCATCATCGAGATCACATACTCTCATTAGTTTTCACCCAAACCATGAAGTCTCAATTCAAGATTTTGTCTCTGCTAAATTACTAAACCTTTGCTCTTCCAGAAATAAAGCAAAGAAAACACCACAGAAGATGCATCACTATGTTGTAAGACAGGTCAGTAAGATTCACTGCAAAACCTTTAATTAAAAAGGTTTTGTTGTTTTCTCCCACAACAAAAAGTATTTCTTGCCTGGCTCCACAAGCAGTTAGAATATCTTACCCATCCTCCAACCCAGTCCGGAAAGTCCCCGAGTACATGCGTCCATCTGCCCATTTTAGGATCCCTCTGGAAAAAAATACAAACCCATGCAAACATGTAAGATAGTTAGCTCACTTTGCACTTTACAAATACCTTCTGTGAGTGAGCCTACTTATTGCTACAGCAACCACTTCATTTTGGTTTCAACAGCTCTGTTCCAATGCTTTTACCTTCCATGGGGTTTTCCTGAAAGCCACCTCCCATCATAAACAGCATCCTTGAATCGAGGGTCCTTGTAGAAGGTGTATTTGGCACTGCGAGAGATAGGAGGTTCCTGTCTTGGCACATTCCCACCAGCTCCATACAGAATCATGTCAGAAGTCCCTCTAAGGGCCTGATCCACTGCTTGGCTTATTGCCCTCAGCCACTTGGTCTGAAACAGAAAGTGGTTCATGACAGAAATCAGCCAACACCTGTCTTTGCACCTACTCTCACCTTTACAGTAAGCACAATCATGCCACTGGCACTGCTCAGTGCACTGTAACACTGCTACACCCAGGCACCATGTACAGCCAGCCTGCACACTCAGATGCAGAAAGATTTCATTATTGGGGAATACTCAAGCAATCCTTCTCCCAGTTTGATTTCACAGTAGGGGAAAAAGCTTCATTTGTATCACTAAAGCCATGTCAAATTTGTAGAAATGCCCACCTTCTCTTGTGGTGTTGAAGAAACAAGAACAAATTGCTCTTCAGGTGTTGTAATCTTCAACCCATTCCTACACAGGGGAAAAGTATTTTAATCTGTGAAATTCCATCCTGAAACCCCAAGGTTTCTTAGAGCATTGATATTGTGTTTTCTCTTCCCTACCCCAGCCAGCATTCCCTTCAAGACAGCAATAAAAAGAAGCAGCAGCAAAGACAACTTGCTTCCCTCTCGACCACCTTATTCTTTCTGATGTTTACACAACTTTTATTTAAGACATAGAAATGCATTTTCTGAAACAAGAAAAAAGGGTAAATATGGCTACAATCACTGCATTCCACTCCAAGTTCACAGTAATTGGTTACAAAATGCTCATCTTCTCTCCCAGAAGATCAGACTATTTCAGCACCACAAGCAAGAATACTCACACATTACCAGCTTCTTCTGAAAGAGCTTCTACCCACAGTGTGGACAAGGGAAAGATATGGTGTGTTGAGAACTGTAGGAAAGAAGAAGGGAAACATCACCAGTTACTGATCCATTAACCCGGCCCCATTTTTTTCCAAATGGTTTATTTTTTCCCCTTTGTTTGAGAACTAGGAAAAACTGAGCATTAGGGACTCTTTCCACCACTTTGCTTCAAGAAACAGCCAACAGAAACTATACCAGCCACACGGCAATGCAATCAAATGTTAAAAAGACACATAATTTCAGATTTATTTTTACACTGGAAAAACTTCACTATATGAGAAATATGTAATGTTGTTTGAAGCAGAGGAAAGGTTTTGTTGCTGGCTGCAAGCTGGCTCACCTGAGCATGTACCAGAGCATCGTTGAAGAGGATGAACCAGTTCACAGAGAACCTGCCTGCGTGCTGCAGGGACAAGGCCCGATTGCTGCTCTCGCAGATCAAACGCCGCTCCGGCTTCCGCAAGGAGTCCTGCAGGTGGGGTCAAAAGCAAAATGACACAATGCCACTCCTCACTCTGTGTGACTTAAGGCAGGTGCTTTAGTCTTTCACAGTAAAGGTCCAACCCTTCCAAAGTAAAGAGTACTACAGCAACACCAGCTGGAAAACACAGCAAGTGCAACTGGGACAGCAGCATCAGTAATAGACACAGGCACTAAGAGCAAGAGATTCAAGATGCTAATGGACTGGCAATTGTCACCATACCGTCATTTTCCCAGGAAAGGTCTTCCAGAAGCCAAGGGTGTATTCTGCTTCTTTCATTTTTCTGCTAAGATGGACAGCAAGGTTCTCGTAACATGAACTAGAATCCTGCAGCTTCTGGTATTCTGGAGATGCCTGTAGGGCACAAGGTAAGACACAGCTGAGGGTGCTGCTGAAGCCCTGTACCGACACCACCAAGCAAACTGCAATACAACTGCTTATTTTATTAAATCAGCACTAAGGACATGACAGTTGGTCTGGGTAATAAACAGAGCAGATAGAGTTATTTTCTCAGTCACATGTCCTGTTAGTGTCCTGATAGGTTTTAAAAATCACAAGAAGGTCCCTGAATGTTACAAGGAGAATGATTAATACACAATTACATGATCTACTTTCCTGCAGCTTAACAAGCTGTCCCAGAAGTAGTGCTTATAATTGCAGGAACAATACTCTAAATTACTAATTGCAATATTGGGCTAAACGTACAAGCAGTTACTGTGCCTGTTTAGTCATCTTTTATTTCAAAACACAGTAATTATACACATCTAAATGGGTGGTAAAAGTCTACCTAATGTATATGTAGTGTTTTTTGTAGAGTATGACAGCCAAGGGTAGCTGCAATGATGCCAGATGAAACTGAAAAGCAACAGGCAAACATCACAACAATGTATCTGCAATTAAGCACTCAGGCACACAAACAAGCTCTGGCAGAATAACAAGTTTCTACCTGTCACGTGATTTGTGCAGGTGGTGTAAGATTATGCAAATAAATCTACAAGATCTTCCCTGCAGCAAATACAAGTTTGAAGTAGCTCCTCTGAGGAATAAACTGGTTTTAATTACCTTGTATTTGCTTCACACAGTTACTTCCAAGCTATAAGTTTCATGTGTTTATTTATTGCACTATAGATAGAAAAACCATCCTACCACTTCAAAACACGTGGCAAGCTTTAGCAAAGTTCTGGCATAATTATGAAGTCGTCCAAACGGCATGAAAAACAGAGCATTCAAAACTTCTACTAGCTGAAGGTTTTCCTCATTCCTCTCAGACAGTTTCTGTAACAGCTCTTGGTTTTTACTCAAGAAGTCTCTAAATGATGGGACCATTGGGAAACAGAGGGACGAGAGAAGAAAAAAGACATTAAGACATCAGTGATGTTTTATGCAAATGAGCCCAGATTGCCCCTTTTTGAATGATCATAAACCAATAAAAATTTTAAGGGCAAATGCATGCTGCTTATTCATCGATTCACAATTTAGTTTGAGGAAGTACAACAGTAAAGATATGTAGCTAAAACTGCAACACAAGACTTGTTTTTAACTTCATATGCTCAGTCATCAAACGGGCTGAAGGAAGTTGACTATATTGGTCACTTGGAGTGTAACCAATTGCCTTTTTCCTCTTTACCACTTGATTAGTAAAGAACAAACAGGGGGAAAGACATCCCCATTGTTTTTAGAGTAGTAATTTTCTAACGCTTTTGATTCATGCAAGAAGACCTGAAAGAATCTTAACTTTGCTCCAGTGCACTTCCCTAAATATACTGAAATAAATTCTTCTGGCAACTGAGCAGTTCTCCCTCTAACTACAAAAATTACATCCTACCTCAAAGAAAGGCAGGAAATCTGTTCAATCCTCAGTCTGATTTCCAAGAGGGAGAACTAATCTAATTCAGAGAAGAAGAGGGAAATGATTCTGAAGACAGTACGCTAGCACACAAAGGCAGGAAATCTGTTCAATCCTCAAGATTTCCAAGAGGGAGAACTAATCTAGTTCAGAGAAGAAGAGGGAAATGATTCTGAAGACAGTACGCTAGCACACAAAGGCAGGATTTCCTCATTAAAAGGAAAGCACACCTATTTTTCCCTCTCCTTTGCTGTAGGTGTGTGCTCACCGGTGCTGGCACATAGGACAGGTGAACTGAAACACATCCAGCTGGGAAACATTTAAACCACAAGTTGTAAGAATCAGGTGAGGCTGAGAAAGCAGGCCCCAGGGACAGCAAAACAGATCAGAGTTCACAGCAGACTCCCTAAGAATGCTACACAATTAGTGAGATGCCATCTCACACAAAATACTGTTCCTTGTCCAGGTCTGCTAGTGATATTTAAGAACTCTGTTACTGAACCAGCCTTAGGAATAAAGTCTTCTTTAGAGAGAAGACTGTTTTTCCTAATTTCAAATTTATGCCTCTGGACAGCTTGCTATTTTTAATTTTGAGATCCTCACATGGAGGTTTCTCTGTTGAAAAATGTCAAACCACAACAGACAACACTCACTACAGCTTGTCTACTCTTTTAGAGGACATGCTCAAAAACCTGCCAACTATGGAGACTTCCATAAAGTACTTTTTTTGAAGTCAGGACTACATCTGATGCATTCATGCTGCAGAACATCCATAAAAGATGGGAGGACACCTTTAACCATTTACTTAAGACAGTACCCCTCAGGGAAGGAGTGGGGGGAAATTCATCACTAGCAGCAAAGATATTCTTAACTTTCCTTTGCAAGAAGCAGGACAAAACTTGCATGACATCTCTTTCCTGAAGTGTTATTTGCCTAATGAGACCCTGGCTGCAGTAGAAGCTGTGACACCCAGCAGTGACAACTGATGTGATGAATTCAGCACTGGGTGACTTCAGTACAAATTATAAACAAGCTTATACTGGAACTAAGATTTCCTCTAAGTCACCCTAAAAATCCTGACCAATGAAAAAAGATTCTCACTGTCTCTCAGCAGGGTGATCCTGTATTTAGACTTTGGCACTGATCCTCAGAGGGCAGAATATTCTTCGTCCTAGGTACCTGTGTTTCCAAGAACTTCCAGCACCATAATTTACAGTGCATTCAAAGCGCTCCATAAATGTTAACTGAACTACGCCCAGTTACAGAATTTGTGAAGGAAAGGCAGCAATTCCACAGACAAATTAAAAATTACCCTCAGTACAAAAACTTCCTCAAAGCACTAGTGTGAGAGACCCACCCTGATTACTTTATTTCCTGGACAAAAACTCTACAGAAATGAGAAAAAAGCTTCAGGATCTAGAAACCTCAACTGTACTGTCTCAGGCCTTAAAATACAATTCCTTCCTCACATTTACAGCATCTATGCATGAAATAGAGCAAAGAAACCTTGAGAGGAAGAGAAGATGCACATGCAGAAATAGTATTTTTGCATCATTTTAAAGCACTTCCATAAACTTAAAGAATTCAAATGAAATTAATTCACCCAATCTAATGGAGCTCATTTTCTCTGGTATTTTCTTGACAGCAACATTTGAAAGAATAAACACTAACACCAAATAATGATGAACATTTAACCTCATTTATCTGAAGTTTTAAGAAATCATGATCTGAACACTGTTTTTGAAGGAATTTCCAATAACAAGCTTTTTTTCCTCCTTTCTCCACCTTCAAGATGAACTAACTGAACGCAGCAACATTTTGACCTAAATTTTTATCATAACTTTCTCTTTATTTGAAGGAAAAGGAATTAGTGTACTCAAGTATGCTGAGAGCAAGTCTCTGCATGGTCATTACTACACACATACATTGTCCATTCTTTACAGTTCTTTGCTAATTGATAAAAATGTCCAAAAAATTGTAAAGGTTTGCTTACATTGCTGGCTTTGCAAGGAGCGTAAATCCTCCCATTACGAGAAAGTTTGTTACTGAAGTACAATACCTAATATAAGGAAGAAAAAGATCTTCAATTACAAAATTAAAACATCCTGGAGAGCAGCAACTGTTGAAATGTCCAAGAGTTTATGACGATGTCTGCAATATCTTTTACTACACAAGTTATACAGTACTTGGGCAACACTCAGTGTTACTGAACACTTGGCACTCACCTTCCGCACGGAGCACTGAACATGCATTACTACACATCACTGCTGCCATTAACACAATGCACAGGGCTTACTTTAATTTTGTTTTTGCTTCTCTCAGATTTGGGTGTGTACAGAATAAACCACCTGTTTCAACCATTTAGTACTACTAGCTTCTAATTATAGTCAAGGTGGAAATTTCAAGAGGGGAATTTTCTCTTTTCCTGCTCTTTAACATTTTATGACTTCTCCCCATAACTATTAAGAAACCAAACCAAAACAAAACCACCTTTCTCCAAGGGAAGGGGTCTCTGCTTAGCCCATTTAACAGATTATACTTGTGTTGCCTGACTGATCCTTGAAAGATACTCATGGTGTAACGCCAAGTCTCTGATGCCATACACATAAAAACATGTAAGCCATAGGGAGCAGGGAAGGGCAGAAGGCAAGCAGTAGTGAGAATAGAGATTAGGTATTTCAGTCTTTGAGGAACAACAATTAAAACCTTCTATTCTGAGTAATGAGAACCAATTTTGAAAATTCAGGTTACAAGAAAAATTCAAGCTGAATACTAAGTAAGAAAATGAGAATGTTCATAATTCTAAATATGTGCTATCTATATGATAAACGAAGATGGAAGCTTCTTTTAGGGTGATACAGCATAAATTCATCACTGACTTCGCAAAAATATTCTTGGTTGTGCCTGTGTTCAAAAAAAGTGCAACTAGTTGTCCATTCAAACTGCTACCGCACAATGAAGTTGACAACCACTGCATAACAACTGAAGTTGATAATCTCAAAATTTTGTTTTCTTAGATATTTTCAGATATCTGGTAACCAAGATACATTCAGATACAACACTTTTAAACTTTCTGTTAAGCCATTATTTTTCACAAAAAACTGTAAGTATTAAGTATGATGACACTTCTGTCAGATTTAAATAAAATTGTCCAGAAACTAGAAGTTACTGATGGGAAAGACAGAAAACAGGCTGACTGCATAGATCTTCTCTCCCAAATGCACGAAGCCAATAAAAACAATAACTAGGAAAATCCAGACTTAATTCTCAGTATTAAAGCAGCTCCAGCTTTAATCTTTAGTTAATGTAATCTTTCAACTAGGAAAATCCAGACTTAATTCTCAGTATTAAAGCAGCTCCAGCTTTTGGGTAGCAGGTGTAATCTTTAGTTAATGACTATTGAAAAAGCATTTTGTAGCCTCAATAAACCCCCAAAGGTATCTTTCATTAGCAGCCTAGCAATGGTAAATCTTATCACATTATACTACAAGATCCTTAATAAAAAATGAATATATAGGCTTATAGGCAGCAACCAAAAAAGAGTCTGTAACCAGAGTTTTACACAAAGGAAGGTGATGCTGTTCATGGGCTCCACTGGTGAAGACTTGGAAATACATCTCACTACAAAGTGAATCCATTTGTGTAAAACTCTCCACACATTTCTAAATCACAGCAATGCAACAGTTACATAACTTTCCTTATAACCTACTTTCCCTTAACTCAGGGCTTGTTGCAGTCAGTAGATTAAGCCTGCAGAGACTCAAGATGAGAGGGAATTGGATACTTGCTCAGTGTAACTATCCAAAAAGAGACTGGAATGCTTCAGGATGGCCAAGCTTCTGGCTTCTTTTACTCCATGAAGAAAGCTACTTAAAGAAGCTCCATGTTGACCAATGAGATAGCACAGCTTGCTGAACCTGCTTGCCATTTCCTGCAACAACTGGATTGTATTTGCATTGCCCAAATTATCTGTAACAGACCAGAAAGCAATTTAGTTTACCTTACCAAAAAGCAGCACCCATTAACAGAGAGAATCTCAACATGGTGCTGTTTAGATGTTTTATCAGCACTTTCACCTCATGGCTACATTATCCAGAATCAGAAATTCAACAGTTTTAGACTAAATACAGCTCAAATAATGAAGGTATTTCAGGTGAAATCATCAGGAAAGTGCAAATATTAACAGAATGAACACTGTCAAAATGCAACTGTCTTTCACCTCTTCATCCAAACAGGGGAGAAAGCAAGAGCTTAGTTTTATCTTGAAAAATGTATTATTAGGTTTAAATTTTGCAAAACAGAAATTTGTTGTGGAACGTAGGGGAAACAATATCAAGGAAAAAATTAAAATAAGGTCTTACCTAAACCTAAAAGAGGTCTAAGAACCTGAGATTTGATCTCACTTAGTTTGAAATAAAACCTTCTCTCAGTAGCAGCCAACTCATGCAAACTGGCAATATATCCCATCACGTTTTTGTCAACTAAGGCCAGACAGTTGTCACCACCTGCTATCACATTGCTTATGTACCCTATCTGAAAGATGAAAAACAGAAAAGAAAAAACAGCAGCTTTAATGTTTTTCTTTTTACACTCCAATTTAAAAATAGAGTAATGCAAATAAAGCATATTTTGAAGAGCTAAGTGGTAGTAATTGATAGTAAGCATTAATTACCTTCAGTGACAAACAACCCATTCAATACTGTCTTAATACAAGAACGACAAAAGTTGAAGATACATTTAGAGCCACTGCTGTTCATTTTCCTGACTCTGACAGAGCCGAAAGACAATAAATAAATCACCTTTTAAGGTGGCTCATACAACCATTCCATGTTTAAGAGACAGTGACCTGAAATTCAGTCACTTTACCATCATTATATCATACATTTCTCCTATTAAATACAAAGAATATACTTTATTAGAACTTTGACTGTGCTCTGGACAGGTCCTTTCTGGACCTGGAATATGTCAATTTATTGATAAGAGTCCAGTTTACTGATACTGCAATATTCCTAACAGTAGTACTTGCTTTCCACAGTAGTTCAAAGCAAAATTCTTACCTAAGGTCAGCACAAGTGCCACTGATGCATTGTGGTTCCTCACTAATTTTGGCACACATGCAAAAGCAAGTAATTCAGAGTTTGAGCTCTACTTTTATTTCCTTGATGGTTAAATAGAGGGTTCCTTTGAAACACTGAGCCAAAGTTGTTCAACAGGCAACCAATTCTTATATGCAAGAGCCTACCAGTCACCCTTAAGAGAAGGGAGTGGCTAGCAACAATCTTACAGAAGGCTTACAGGAGTGTGTGTCTGCAGGCACAGACATAGACCCAGTGTCTAAATCTCTGTCCCTTCTCAAAACACCTCCCAAACAGCTTTTCCGCTCAGTTTAGGGAAATAGCTCCCAGAGGAGCTAAGGCAGAGACACTCTCTACCCTCACAATTTCCTTCCTGGTACCTTAAACTCACGTTGGTTTGAAACCATACACAAACAACTTGGAAGAGGCCATGCAATCAAGAGTTCATACCGCTACCTCATGCCAACCTCAAGGCACATGTAAGATTCAGCTTCGTGAAAAAAAACCGTGTAGGGGCACCTCCTGTCTCCCACTAACATCAAATGCATATTTTTGCTCAGATCCCCCTTTGCACTCATGTGAAAGGGAGGGGTAGGGAAGGAGAAGGTGCAGAACTCAGGGGGACCTTCTGCCCAGTCACAAACAAGAGGCAGAATACTGGAATGAAGTAACAGAATAGGGCAGCCCGTGGCCTCAGCCAGTTGAGAGACAAGCAAGTGAAGAGCAATAGCAGGGAAGACTGAACACAAAGACTGGTGAAGCAGAGCACAATAAAAGAGTGCATTTCTGCAGCACACACAGACAGAAGGAAATGGATTAACACACTAGAAACACCTCCTTGTCCCTCAAACAGAAGGGAAGGCCAAGAAACAGGCAGGGGAGAGAACAATACTACTCGACCTCCTCTCTGCCCCCCATCCAATGTGCTCCTCATTTGACTACTAGGAACCAACCATGTGGCTTGACACCCTTAAAGCTCATCAAGCCACCAACACCATGCTATTTCCTAAGAGCACCACTATGACCTGCACTGACTTAAAGGAAATAACACTCACCTTACTACAAGCTAATAACAAAATTGGACTCTTAGTACAGCTATTTTCATTCAAATTATTTTCTGTTGATGTCTCCTGGCCACAGTAATATAATCCAGGTTGGAAGTCTTTCTCATCTGCTAAGAAGAGAGAATAATCTAGTCCTGCTGCCGTAGTCCAAATCCCATCACCACACACCTAAAATTCAGGAGAAAGGAAGACATTAAAAATCATCACCCAAAGCTGGAAGGAGAGAAAAGTATATAACTCTTCTAGTCACACATGTACATAATACACCTGCCATGACAAACGATTGCAATAACCAGCCAATTTTTCAGCTTCAGTGTCTCATAACAAATAACATCCTTGCACATATACTGAAAACACTTTCCAGTTTTCTTTCTAATGGCTGATTTTTTTGCCTTTCAGTTACAAATCAGTTTTATTTTTAAATGGGCATCAAGTGAGTTTGAGTAAAGCGGAACACTCTTCTCCCCTCTACATGAAACTAGGAAATCTATATAAACTTGGGAGACAGTTAAACTGCTGTACATTAATTTGCATAAGGCCTAAGCAGGAAAATTATGCAGCTAGCTTTCCATTAAGATGAGCACTAGAAAACATGGGAAAGGCTGTGGTCTAACCCAAAAATTGTTATTTTGCTATTCACTCAATGCGGTGAAAAGTTCAAAACAAAGGAAAAAACAACTGCCAAAATTCTGCAAAGCTCCGGAAACAAGGAAACGAACAACAAACGTGGCTGTGGTCCAGCCAAGATAAAAACACTAGAAACAATTGTTTAGAATAAAAACAGAGTTCTGAAGTACTTAGAAGTTTCAACACTGTAACATCAATACCAGAGAAACCAAACATAAGGTAAAAGTGAAATCTGATAGGAAGATACAGCCAGTCACATTTCTCAGTTCTAGAACTTCACTGTGGTCAAAAACCAGGGGAAGTCTGTGTAAATGATCTCTTGGGTAGATTTTCACAGGCTCATCTAAAGATCACTTCACAGCACAAGCCAAAGAAAATCAAGGGCTCTGTTATTAAATAGCACATAGATCCATGAACAGCTCCTTCTCAGAAATTACTCTGCAATCACTTGTATAAGAAGACACCCTAAACTGAAAGAAGAAAACCACAGAAAACAAAGTACCTTTGCAAGACGAGGGACGGTTGTTGGGGAGTTCAAGTGACCAAGCTGGCCAGAGATATTACTGCCCCAGGAATACACCTGCAAGAAGCAGTGCTGAACATCAGAATGTACATCTATATACATGGAAACATACTGAACTGTGCTAGTACAACACATCAAGTGTGCAAACACACAAGTCAAGGCTATAGAAGTCACATACTGAAAAACATTTCCTTCATTTTCACTGCCTTCCTACATTCTGAGATTGTCTTCTCACATCCAGAAATGGAATGCATCAAATCAACTCACAGCAATCTTTAAACATAAAGTTGATGGTACATGCAGAACTGGGGCAGAAATGCAATTTACATTCCACACTACTTCCATGCTGCCTCCCAGAAATGGGAACAAAAGTTCAGAAGCAAAAGAAACTAAAAACTAGAAAAGACCAAACATGATAATTATGTTAGAGAAACAATAAATGGTAACAATCACTTGTACCTGGGATTTGGCAGTGAGTGCTAAGGAATGATGGCCACCAGCAGAGAGGTGAATCACTTCCTTACCATCAAGGCTTTTCACACACAGTGGCTGAAGCCTGGCAATCCCCAGAACCCGTAAGGTGAGGGAACAGGGGCAGAATGTGCGAAAAAGAAAAAAATATTATCAGAGGTACTGTTAATGTAGAAATGCTCAAGGTTTTATTTCCTTCCCCAAAACAAATTAGAAAAAACAAAGATATATGGAACGTTCTGGCAATAAACCAGCTCAGTCAAAATAGTCAGGAAGGGCAAAAGTTGATGTCAGTCCTCACCCCAATTTAGACAAAGTCAAAATATCACCAAAACTGTTACTGATTACAAAGGGTAAAATTGGAATTGATTGATGCCCAGTAACAATACAGCACAAAACGTTACTTAGAGAAACTTAGGTCACAATACCTAAAAGAACAAGCAGACACTGCATGGCAGATGTTTAAATCTGAGAAGCTGAGACAGTTCAATACTCAAAATTTTCTAGCAATCTACTGAATGAAAAAACGTTTTTCAAAGAAATCTCACCTTGGCAGAACATCACCATGCCCTAGCTGTCCTTCCTTGCCCTTCCCCCAGCTCCACACCTCTGTTCTTAGAGAGGGCAAAAGAGCATCAGCTTCACCACTGTAGGTTGGAGTCAGAGCCACAGTCCTCATTTTTGCCCGTCCTACCTTCCGTAAGAGCCTTGGGGAAACTGAGCAGAGGCCAAGAATGAGAAAAATTTCTGATCATTTTGGTAAATGTATTGCTCAGATTGTATGTTGCACAGTAACAGCACTACTTAATAGCAAGTGATCAAAACTTCTTGAAGCAGTTTTAATTCAAGCCTGAGAACAAAGGTTGACAGGTAAGACAATAGGTTATGGATACAAAGAAGTAACAGAGGTGCTAAAACCAGGTAGATATCAAGTAGTTTTCACCAGCTGCTAAAGTATAGCAGACATATGAAAATCATGCAGTTATAATGAAGTAAATGAACCAAAATAAACTATACATAAAAGTGGTTTGAAAGAAAATATATCCTTGCAGTGAACAGAAGACTTCAATACTTCCTAAACCTCCCCTCAAATCTAAGATCAATACAGTACTAAACCATATACACATTCAGAGCAATTAACAGCACTAAAATCTGTGAGGGAACAAAGTCATTAACTTTGAAGATCAGCAGCGGGAACTGGAATACTTATAGGTCTCTGGCTCAACACCAGCTCAGTGCAGTGCAGATTGCACACCACACAAATTTTTATCAGCTACAAAACCAACATGAAAGATTATTTGGCAATATGACTCCTCCAATGTGTTCGCTTTATCTTCATTTAACAAGAAAGACCATTTATAAACCCACTGTTTTTGGTTTTCTTAGCATGCAGCATCTGCTAGTCTTCACTCTCTCCGCTGCTTTCAAGTTCTAAGATATCATTTACAATTCATACACACCTTTGAGAGATCATTAGATTTGTGTTTAATAAACACTTGGGGTTTTTTCTCTTATAAACCTCCACATTATTATAAGTTTTCCAGTGTTTTTTCTCCAACATGCTTGTTTACCTTGTGACAACAAGCCAGGCAGGGAGAGCCTTCGACTCCCTCCTTCAGATTCCTCTTCTCTAATATCTACTAAACTGGAACTCTTCTTCCCCTGCATGGATTCCAGCCTGACCTGCTCTTCTCGACTGTCCTTCAGAGCTTCGGGCCCCGGGGACCTGCTGCCCGACTGAGATCCTGACTCACTTGAAGATGTGCCATAGAAGTTCATGACTTTCTTCAGGGACAAGGCTCCAGCCTCGTAGGTGGCAGCGACTCTCACCCCAACCGCCGAGGCACACGAGGCCACCAGGCTGTTCAGCGTGGATGTGCTGCTACCCGGAGGGCCAGGGATACAAGCACCAAGCTGTTCCTCTTGAGATGGCTAAAAGCAAAGGGAAATGGGAAACTATCAGAGCAGACAGCACAGAACAGTAGGATGATGATGCACATTCACTATTCTAACCATGGGCTAGACTGAACACTATATAATATTTATTATAAATGTTTACTGTAAGTTATAGATGTATTTTAACTGTATAAATAACATAAATTATCTAGGTTTTCTGTGCTTAGGTGTACATCTATTGCTCAGAATTATTTTTTAAAGGTAGCACCAAGCACCATTTCTAAAAGAATTGGGCTTTGTCTGTTACACCTGTCTTGTAGCTCATCCATAAGAGACTGTAAGTCTGGGGTTTTTAAATACCAACAAAAAAAGGATTTTTGCACACAGATATAAGAAGGGATATAATTCTAAGCTTATTACCAACTTCTTTGCCACCAATGAAAGTGCATCAGTGAGCATGTTCCATTTTGAAAGAGACAAGTTCTTTTCAATACAGTAAAAGGTAAACAGCAATTCCTGGATTAATTTTGCAAGGCCTATCTTAAAACCAGACTGGGCTGTGTCACCCACCACTGTTGTATCCATACGAAGCTTAGTCAATAATCATCAAGTCACATGAGGAACAAACTGACTGAAGGCAATGATTAGCCCCAGCACACCATTACCTGTAATAGCAATCAGCTGATCCACAAAATAAGAAATAATGCACAAAATTACCTCTGACAAATAGTTTGAATATTAAAACAAAGACAGCAAAGTTCCATTTTCCCATCTAATACACAGTGGAAAATAGTATTATTACAAGTACTACAGCTCATTTTATTCCACCAAAATAAAAACAATCTTTGACTTCTTTAGGTTAAAGGACTGGGATTGACTCTATTTACTTCATCCTATTTCTAAAAGGCATACCTAGCAAAACAGGAAAGAAAACTTCATTTGTGTAGGAAAGCAAAGAAAAACGAAGGATTTTACTAATGCTGAAACATTACATTAGACCTCATCTCTGCTCTTCACCTGCATATCAATTGTGGAAGATTCAGTGAATCAATTCCAGTCTTGATTCCTGAAACTGTGCAAGGAAAACAGTGCTCTGGAAATACGCCAGGAGCAAGGAACTGAGAAAGGGAGCATGAAACTATGTGTTTCAGGCATTTCTCAATGCTGGAGTTCTTGCAAGAGTCTGAGGAGCCTACAACTGCTAGAATTCATTCATAACAGCAAAAAGCAAAAGAAAGAGCAAATGTATTTACACAGCATTGATTTCTCTAAAGGAAGTTTTCCTCAGAGTAAGAAAGTATAACTTGCTGAACTACCAAGTTAACTTGACAGATTTTAAAATTATGGGGTTTTGTTGCCATTAGAGGCAGTAACAAAAATCAACTATTTTTTAAGTATTGCGAAATTTATTTCCGAGAACCACTGTGGAGAATATTTTACTGCAATTACTAAATAAACAAATAAATTTATGTCTGCACAACACTTTAAATGACAAAAGAAATTTTCAGAATTCCAGTGCCAGTTTTGCAAATTAGGCCACAGAGCAGCAGGGCTCCTGACAGGACAGTAGTTAAGTAAGGACTGCCAGACTGCGCTGCGAGATTCTGGATTAGTTCTCTGTCTAGTAACTTTTGGGTTCTATTTTCTTCCTTTTGCCCCTAATTACATTTCCTTTTTTTTTTTTTCCCCTCCCAGAAAACAGTATTTTGTCAGGGAGCCAGAAACAGTTCTTGAACCATCATGTCAAGCATTTTCTGATGCTTACTAAGAGATGAGTACTCAACTGCTCTACTATAGCATCAAAACAGCATGTTGAATAATTTTCCACACTACACAGAGTAGTGCTTACACATCTCCCACCGCTTTTCATGAGTTTGTGCCACTCCTACATTACTACCTTTAGAAGCCTTTTGGACAAACCTTTTAGCAATCTGCAATCTAGAATTTTTAACTGATTGAGAAATTAGATGGATTTGTGAGGGATTTGTTACAGATACAGAAATTAAACCTTTACCTTAAAGGTGAACTGGATGAGTACCAGTAAGATCCACTGAATCTTTCTGCCCAGACAAATGAAAGCCCATGCATCAGGAAACAGAGCACGGAAATTAGCTTATGTGGTTCTGGTACTGCAGACCATGAGGAGAGGTTAAAGCACTGTCAAGGCTGCCCACAATGAAGGCTCAATTGAACAACAGTGGAGGACAAAAAAATCTTCCACTTAAAAGCTGACAACCATCAGTGAAAAAGCCACTTGGAAACTATGAAAACACCATAGCTATATTAAACTCAGTTTTTCATTTGTAAAAAGAGCAGTATTGTCACATATGCAAGAGAAGTTATTGCAAATTATGAGCTGTAATTAGTGATTAGGTACCAACCTGTTCAGGCTCTGTACAGATGTTTTTATTCAGGCTCTCATTTAACGAGTTATCTGACAAACCAATTAAGTACTCTTTCACTTCTTTTTTGTCAGAGAGCAGAGTATTTCCCGAACTAGAAATTCCACTATCTTCCTGTCCATCGCTGCTGGAAAGGCCACTTGGTCCATCAGATTCTAAACCTACAAGCCCATGCTGTTCCACAAGTGGTTTCTGGAAGCCTTCACTTTGGCCAGCTGTTACACTTTTGCCTCCGGGGGTGTCCGATGATGGACAGAAAACGTGGTTTTCTGGCTGGTTATCAGACAGTGCTACACCCAGTGGGCAGCAGTGACTATCTGAAATGATTACATGATCTTCCTTGTCTGTCATGGTAATGAGAGGCTGACTGCAGTGATTGCATCTCTCTGGGATAGGCTTCATTTCCTGCACAGGGAGGCATTGTACCAGAGCCAGGCTGTGGTAGGCTCCACAAGCAATCTGGAGCACAACACGTCCTGCCAGGTGCTCTACCTTCTGTGGCTTTGTCACTGGGAAAGTTGTTGTTATGAGACCGAGCTGGCAGCCACTCCCCCAGGCCCATATCTCTCTGCTCAGCGACAGTGCCAGCGTGTGTTCCTCTCCACATGCCAGTTGCAAAATCCGTACTGATAGCAGAGGGCTGGTTTCGGAATCACAGATACTGACGAGCTGGGGCTCTGGCACGCACGGCTGATTAGCAACTGCACACTGGCCAGCAGAATTGTCCCCCCACATGTACACCACACCGCTCTCCGTCACGGCTCCATTGTGGAAGCTGCCGGCTGCCACCGTAATAATACGATGTCCAAGCAAAGTACTTTCTAAGATAGGACTGTTAACACGTTCCTCAGGTCGTGATCTCCAGGGCAGCTTTCCAAAACTGTAGACCTCTCCACCTGGGAGGGCGAAAAAAAGAAAAACAAATCCTAGTATGAGTGTAAAATCAATTGTTAAACCAGTGTAAAAATACGAAGACTGCTTCAGACAAACAGATATGAATTCCTAGCTCAGTCCAGGCTCAGCAAAACTATAGTTATTGATATAAGAAGGCTGCTGGTTGCTCTCCGCAATTGCTGCTAAGTTCTACACCTCACATTAACGTTACCCTGTGCATGCATGTACTGTTAAAGTAAGTAATGCTTTTCTGCCAGAAATTCGGTTATACTCCAGTCAAGTGAGTTAAGTGTATTCGTTAGTCCTTTCTAATTTAAAAACATACTAAAGGACACACAAATGTGTATGAAAAGCACAAAGTACAGTCCTCATCTTTCCAAACACATATCTAGTATCACTTCTAAAAGAAAGTAACTTGAAAATAACTGAAGATTGTTATTGCCCCAGATGGTTACAATTGAGGTGTTTATTACCTTCTGTTAGAAGTAACCCATGATGGATTCCAAGGGCCGCCTGTAACACTGTCTTTCCACTGAGGCCTGGAAGCCTTTCTGGAGTCACGGAGCAGGAACCAGCCTTCCAAACATAGACCAGGCCTCTCTCTTTGGCTCCTTCTGCCTCTTCTGAGCTACAAAGATTGGATGAAATTGGAACACAACCAGGATGAAGTTTTACATGGTTCAGTAACGCCTATGTAGGAAAGGCTTGGTAGTTCAGACATTAATTGTACTTTCAAGCCAACATATTTAAATTACTATTACCAAATAGTAAAGTAAATGCTATTAAAATGAAAAAGCAAGTGTCTTCTGCTTGAAACCATAAGGTTTTTTCTCATTTGTACTTTACCATGTACCAATTGCTCCCATTAATAGTGTGTTTAAAACATTACACCGGTAGGAGCTCATCCTTTATACACTTTCATTTCTACCTCTAGAGATAAAAATGAGGTTTTGACTGTTTGGGGTTTTTTCCTTTTTTGTAAATTCTTAATGAGTGTCTCACATTCAAATGAACCAGTTATTCAAATCAACTGAACCATGAAAAAACAAATATCCTGAAATAACATGCAATTATCAGGGCTTGCAGGAGTGACTGGAATTATGCAAACTTCAACACACTGTGGATTGAATGCTCAGTCAGCAACTTCTCCAACTCAGCACAAAGAAATTCCTCAGAATTTTGACAAGCCAGTCAAAAACAGTTTTAACAACTTGCAGAATCCCTTGATTTAAATACAAAAAGTTATGTTAAGCATCCATATAGACTAGCTTCAATTAAGACTAAAATTAAATGAAGAGTCATGCTTAAGTTTCCTTAGAATTTTATATAGACTAGACTGTTATCTACTCAGAAAGAAAAAAATAGGTTTAGCTCCTAATTTGACAACAGCCAAGTCACTCATTCCCTGCATAAATCAGTTCTTCCAGCTTGACATAAACTTGTGGAATTAAATATACTAAGATGGCAAGGGAAGCTTTGACAGAATTACAGTCTTTGTCTAGGAGAGAAGGTACAAGAAATAAAATGTACTCCAAACCTGTACCAAATCCATAAAAAAGCTATTCTGATACACCACACTGCAGGCAAACTCATGCAAGTAGCCCTGTTCCTGCAGGCCATGGATTTGTTAAACTATGTATTTTGTTAACTGTGGTGCACAGGATGAACGTCTTCATACAATCTGCCTCTAAAACATTCAAGTTAAGAGTAGCTAAGAAACCAAATTATCACTCCTAGCTCCCGTGTCCATCCCAAATATCTTTTCTACAAAACAGAAAGAAAAAAAAAAAAAAAAAAAATGAAAGGTGACAAGCCTAGAACTCTTAAAATTCAAGTAAATAGTCCATAAAGCAAACAGATTTAAAATGCAGAGTCCACCTTGCATTTCAAATACACAGGACTTGTGTTTAGAATAGAAGCAAATTTAAAAGGAACCAATCAAGTAATATCTAACCAAAGGAAAAAAAAAGGCTTAAAAATTTAATATCAATATAAGGATATTTCACCTAAGATGAAAATACAGATTTTGCACAGATGGGCAAAGCACGCCAAAGAACACAAAATTATAATATTGAGAGTTTTCATCAACATACTGTACATCAAATCTGTTCAACACCCGACATTTGTGCTTTTATCCATTTAACAGGTCTTCAGAAAACAGTGTAAAACAAATTTGGACATACACATAACAGGATTTGTGACAAAAACATCTGACCTCTATCAAGTATCTCAGTGCAATAAAAGTCTACTGGAGGGCTACTGATCCAGAATCAAAATTCACAGGTGCAGGTACCAGACAGGATGTACTGTTCACTTGGGAATGTTACTTCCAAGAGTGTAGCCTGTGGCTATGGCTCCAGAAATTACAACCATCAGCTTAAAAAAGAAGTTGCTGTTGTAGCAACTTTAGTGTTCCAGACACAACTGAAGCTAAGACAATCATCTTCCCTTTGGTGTAAGTTTTAGTACAAGTTACATAAAGAGTATGCTGATTTCACTTAATTTTCCAGGATGATCATGAGCTGGCCTATTTCAGGGAGCCTCTGTGGTTTCACCTAGCTGCTCATTCTCACCTTCTTTCCTGTGAGTCCATCTGTCAGTGGCAGCACTCCATCACCACCAAATTGTTCCTCTTTCAAAAGGAACAATATAATTTTCACAAACTGAAAAAGATAAAAACCAGCTATTTAATTGCAAATAACATAAAACAATAGCAACAACAAAACCAAAAAAACCTCCAAAGCTTTAGCTCCTGCCTTATTCAATAAATAAACACTTCCACACTGCCAGGATGGTTCAAGTATTTATATTTAGTTCACTCACACTGAGCTGGCAGACGGAAGCTAAACAGCCAGACTCATCCTAACTACTCAGCTCACAATGGGTCTATTGTAAGGACAGAATGAACAAACCTCGTTCAAAGGCAGAAATTCACATCAGTCTCTCTACAATTCTCATTATACCACTCAAAACCCACCAAAAATGGATTCATTTTCAGTCATAAGACAGAATTCAGTACTCAGCTAAATTTAAAGTGAACAGATGTGCATGAGCAAAAAATTATTAGGAACTGAATTTGTAACTTCACTCCTAAACCAAATCACACATCACCATTAGCAGGTGCAATTCTGCCTGGACAAAAATGCAGAAAGCAGAGTTCAAAACATTTCTTCATGCAAACTGGTAGCAGAGTGCCTATGGAGATAAAGACAACCATGAAAGGCAAGGGGAAAAAAGTGGCTACTCTAGCTACAATTTCATCCTTTCAGATTTTGAAATTTGCACGTTTACCCTCACACCTTTCCATCCTCATGAAGATAACTTTGTATCACTTTTCTTGGAATAAAACAAAGCTACAGTTAATCTTTGTTTCTTATGAGCTCTTTGGCTTCTTTTGGTGTTAAAAGAACTGGGATTTTTCTTGTTCTACTGCCTTACTATATGAAGTATTACAAATTTTAGTTACATTAATGCACGTGTATAACCACATTTATTCAAACAAAGTTTCACATATAAATGCTTTAGAGCTGTTGCTTTATTACAGTTGCTGTCTGATATCCACTGTAACAAAATCAGAAAACAAATTAGTTAGTATAAGAATTAAGACTCAGAATAAGTAGTCTGAAACTTTTGGATAGAGAAATATATATGGCCAGTCATGAATACAGGAGACAAAATATATTCAGACCTGTAACTCTCATACAGAAGTTTCAGTGCACACTTGGAATCAGTAATCATCAAGTTGATAAATAATTAAAATAACTAACAAAACCTCCAACACTTTCACTGGAGTGCTCTGAATAATGAATTACCAAGGAGATCTTCACATATAGAAACAACACAGCACACAAACAATTCCAGTCTTTCAGATACCTAGGACCCTAAAAAGAGTGATTTGGGCTTCAGAGTTGGTAAAGAACAGACTTCAAAAAGATAAAGATTTGATAACATGGCGTTATGGTAAGTCATATGCTCAAAAAACCGGCTCAAAAAAACCTCAAAAACCAGAGCATACTTTCTAGGAACACAAAGACACACTAGTCACTAGAAAGATACTGCTTTCAAGACAGCCTCTCCTTCCTCAAATACAAAAGAAAAAAACCCCACAATTGTAGAAGTTAACTTTTAAAATATTAACAAAGGAGTCTCACAAATACAAGGGAACTGTCATGCGATGCTTCAGCAGCAGAGGTGTTGATGAAACATCAAAGGAAAATGGAAGCGCATTTTGGAACCATAACTTCCTGATGTGTTCTTGCTCAGAGCAAGTAAATTTAGGGTTTTCTTTAACCTACCCAAAACCACCTAACCACACAATTCATTCTCTTGAAAATGCTAGCATCCCTCCTTTGTGAGGGACTCTAGCTTCAAATAAAATGATTCAGTGGATCACTGACTCAAAGAGATGAACACTTTGCAGAGCAACTGAAGTATCAACAAATATACCACTTACATTGCATATAGTTATTTGAGGTTAAGCAACCGAGGCCTAAAATTCTTGACTTCTAGAATTTATGGACTTTTTTAAGGACTCAATTTTTTCATTTTCATGAGTCTCAACTGCAAAAAAAATGTAATTGTCATGAAACCTTCTGATTGTAACAAAATAAAGGTAAAGACAGGCATTTGATTAGCTGTTTTGCAAGATCTCCCTTCAAGGCCAAACTGAAAAACTTTTTACATAATAATTAAGTAAGAAAGCTGCAACAGTGGTGAATTAGAAACTAAGAGCATGATATGATGGCAGGGATAGATATTCTTTTCCAGAAGCACACACTTTGGATTGCATTACCAAGCATTTATGCATATAAGGGAAAATGAGCAAAACTGCCTTCTTTCCACAGATGAGACATATTTAAGACATTTTGAAATCACTTTCAGGTTAATTTCAAGTTCTTATTCACTCCTAGGACAGCACAACATTATTCCCATTTCACAGCTAATGCAAAATACAAGTTGCTTTGCCCCAGCTACAAACTAAGGAAAGTAATTGTAATAGAAGATTTCCTCCTTCCAACAGAAACATGCAGTTTTCCTTGCTTACTCTCACATTGCATCCTACATTGTTTCCTTTCCACTAAGATTACCTGAATTATTATTAGATTTAGCATTCATGGAAGTGAACATCCAGGCACAAAACAACACTCCTGCATGGAAGCTCAGTGTGATACCAGCACCTTCACTGCTCTGCCCATACTTTTACCATTACATTTTTCTTTCAATGCTGCAAGTGGAAAGCAGCAAGGAGTGCCAATTATGAAATGGATTTGTGCTACAGACAGATGGTCACTGACATGACACTGATGTCATACCCTCCACTTCCAAAGTTAAAGGCTAATTCTCCAGGAATCAAACGCTACCACACTGTAACAACTGCCACGGGTGGGTGGGAATGACGTGGAGCGAACACTCCTCTCATCATCATGGACTGTGCTCTTCAATGACCATTTTTAAGCAAGCAGCACAGATATGAAGGTAACCTTACATTCACTGCTGAACAACAACAGCTGGTGTTCCCCTGACTTTGAGAAACACTAGAACTCCCATGAGCCTCATGTGCTTATTTACCTGCTAGTCAACAAACACTGCAAACATTTCTACAGCTTTCATACATGTTTACTTACGTATTTCCAAACACATTTTTAATACATTTGTTGCATCACATTTAGCAATAACTTGCAGGACCAAGACTCCATGTTTGTTACACAGAATTACCTACTCAGGCTCTGAAGAGATGATTGCCAAGCTTCCTCGTTCAAAACAGAGTTGTCAACATCATTTACTGTTGGCAACTGTGGCTTACATACAACGTGTGACCATTAAAGAAGCTCTTGTGTTTTGGTCAGCACCAACCACTGCTTTTAACATTGTGTGATTAAGATCTGCTCAGAACAAAACAAAACGACTGGCTACTGAGAGATGGTAGCGATCCCTTTGGATGCGGGCAAGGGCGCAAAGCTTTTAACGCCAGTTCCAGGATGCAGGATGGTAGCAAAACAAAGCAGTAAAGAAGCTGGGGGGAAAAAACTAGCACAGGTGAAAATTATCCGCTACAGCACGCAACTAAAAATCTTAAATTTACCACACTCAGACAAAAAATTCTGAATCTCCTTCTGCCCCTTTTTCTTTTGAAATTACGCCTTAATTTTGCACATTCTCATGCGATTTCCCGTCTGAAGACCGTTCACTCTGCACAAACTGCAAGTGGTAGGTATAGCTAGTTTACATAAGCTGCTGCCCTCCAACAGCTGTGACTAACTACAACCCATCTACGAGCACTCCGGCTGCTCCCCTATGTTCGCTCTGGAAGCGGAGGTCTGTGACAGTGACAGGTCACTATGTCACCTGTACAGGACACTGCAGCCGCAGCGGTACCATCGCTCCGCACACTCCAAAAGCTGAACCGCATTAACCCCCGAGCAAGCAAGGCACGCGAAGGGACAGGACTTTGAAACGCAAGTGCAAGCTGATGAAGGGCATGGCAGCTACAGTTCGGGGGTCTCTCTCCCCCAAGAGGGAGGGGACCTTTCAGACCCGACAGAAATACACCTCGATATCTCCGCTGTTCCAGCCCATCACAGCGCGGTTACAGTCGGACACCCAGGGTCCGTCAGAGCTGTTCTTCGGCCTCTCCCCAAGCCCCAGGGCGCAGCCGGGGGCGGCGCAGGGCCTGTCCCGCGTCTCCGGTGCCGGTGCCAGGCGCTCCGGTCCCGCAGCGCAGGTGCGGCAGGCGCGGGGAGCGCGGCCGCCCTCAGGTGCGGCTCCCCCTTCCCGCGCGCAGCCCCGCGCGCAGCCCCGCGCGTCCCGCACCTGTTGCCGCTGCGCCGCCCGCAGTCGCGCGCTGCCCGCAGCCCCTCGCGCCGCCCGGCTGACTCACGCGGGGGCGCGGAACGCGCAGGGGGCGGGGCCAGCACGCGCGAGCGCCGACGGGTCCCTGCCCGGGACAAAACAGGCAGAGACCGGAGGGACGCGTGGGTGTGCGTCGGGAAATATTCGGGGAGCAAATAAAGAGCCCGGGGCCGGCTATGCGGGATCGGTGACAGCGACAGCGCCCGCCCGGCCCCCCTGCTCCGCAAACCCGCACGACACTGCTGCTTGAGCGGGGAACGGGCCTGAAACTTTCATACTTTCATTTAAAAATCATGGTTCCAAAGACCTCTATAGGCTCTCCTTCATAAATTCTTACATTTTTTAAGGATAGCTATTAAAGATTTCTATTAGAGTGTTTCCTCCACTAAGTGGAATGATTACTCCATTTATTTTTTTTTTTTTTCAATAACAACCATCACCAGCTATAAGCATGTTTTCTTCATTTATCATCTCTGGCTACCTGGCAAAAGTTGGCTTACTTTCCTTTGTGACAGTATTTCCCCTCTACTCCCTGACATGCAAAGGCGGTGGGGTTGCAACAAGACACAGAAATTGTTCCTACCTTCCCAAGACATTTTTGCTTTAAAGAAATAATTGTGCTCAAGGGAAAAGTGTTATTCTCTGACATCAAAACAGTGAAGCAAAGGGAAGATTTCATGTGATGCATTCAAATGAAAACCGAAGGACCTAATGGGTCAGTGTAAAAATACCACAGGACAATGCCTGCTCCCTCAGCTCGTGTCATTTTCCATGTGTGGGTTGGGTGTTAGTCCTAGGAAGCTGCACAGTGAGTCCTGCTTATGCAGGACTATAAGAAGGGGACTTTTGGCTGTCCACATCCAGGGTAAATCCACTGTGCATTCCCTGCTCTACAGTGGGCAGGATTAATCAGTTTGCTCTGGTTATTCTGACCTCATTGCATCCCTTGGACATGTAATCCAGCAGGGACGGACAGGTCCCCAGGCTGGTGTAAATGCCAAAGCAAGGGCAGTGTACAAAGCAGTGCACAGCTCCTGCAGAAAGCACAGCCACAGTGCTCAGAAAGCTCACCTGAGAGCCCAGAGGCTGAAGTCTGAAGCCTGGAACTGCTACAGGCAGGGAGGGAAGTCAAGGCCTGCTCCTGTGTGAAATCTATCCCTTCATCATCCAACTTACTACTCTCCGAGTTGCTTAACTGAAAGAAATGTGTACAAGCAGAAAGTTTGGATTTATTAATTCTCCATCTGCAGGTATGAAAAATGTTGGCTAGTTTTGGAGGGCATGTACCAAAGGACCTGAAATCAGTGGAGCTGCTCCAGAGGTGCATTTGGACTTTCAAAGAAAAATTGCAGAAATCACAAGACTCTTTGAGGCAGAGACCTCATGCGAGTCATACGAGCTGTTACTGCAGACACAGAGGGATGAGGAGGAGCAGGGAGAAAGAAAGAGACACAGTTTAATTTAAACAGGACAACATCGGACACATGCTGTGTGTAAGTGCTGTCAGACCAGGATGCTGTTCAGAGAGAGGGGGCTCCCAACAAATCCAAGGCCTTCAGCACACGGAAGCAGTGACTACAGCAGAGGTATTTAATATCATATTGTGATACTTCTGCATTGAGAGAGGGTAAACCTGGGTGTTTGCACTTGTGGGAGTGCAAAGCTGTCACATTTGCTGCTAACCAGACAGCATCAAACTTTGCAGCTTCAGGCTTGTGAAGCTACTGAAAGAGGAATCTGTACCTTAGGTGGCAATAAATGCCTTTGATGTGATGAGCAGGGAGAGAAGATTGCACTCCAGCGAGTTCTGTGCCAGTGAGAGATTGTAAAGGAGGGAAGCAGCCAACAACCTACAGTTCTGGAGGAGGCAGCATGCCACAGATTGCAAATCCTGTGTTGTCAAATTATAATCCGTTCAATATAGCTGCTTGGGAGGCCTTGAAACCTGCTTGCCATTCATTGCTACCTTTTTATAGCTGAGTAGTGTACAGCACTGTTATGCTGTATGGGCCAAATTAATAGGCTATGTAAATTATAGAGTGCTGAGGAAGGAGGTGAGGGGTGAGGGATTAAGGGGGAGAAGAATACATAAATGTAAACTTCCTGAAATTTCACTTCTGCATTTGAGTTTTGGTCCCTGCCCTAACAGGCCATTTAGAGATGAATAATTCAAGGATAAGGGGGAATGACGTGCATTTAGAATGATGCTGGCAGAAGTACCCTCTGCAGTTAAGGCAGCTTTATCTTTGTGTGTTCTGAGTGGGTGCTACCATTTACCAACACAGGAACACAGAGAGCTGCTCCCCTTACAGCCAGTACTGGAGATCTATGACTGGTAGAGGGAGAGATGAAAATAATGTGCATTGCTCAAAGCCACTGCAGTTGAGGAGAAAGAAAAGAAACTCATCAGTAGAATGGTTGTTTGCCAGTGACACAGTTTGTCCCCTCTTGCTATGCCAGCTGTTAGATGTAACCAGAGCATCCCTTTCTTTACCCTCTCTGCAGCCCCTGCAGCTCCACACCCTCCAGAGCTGGAGGTACAGCACACAGGGACCTTGGAGTTACACTGCTTCTTTCCAGGAGCAGGATGTTGTGGAGAGGATCAAATGGGTGAGGCACAGCATCCACAGAGCCAGAAAGGAGATATTTTATCCAATGGTTATTCCAGCCATTAATTAGTACTTAATTACTAAATGACCTGCTAGTAGCTTCTTGTTGTACGCAGCAATCTAAAACACATACCAATTTCTTCATGAAGCAGAGACAAGGCATTCTGTTTGGAGCTGCCACATCCTATATACATCTAGAGAAGCTGTGTGAAGGATCCTGTGCAACTGTGTACAAGGGGATCAGCAGGTGAGCAATATTGCCTTCCCAGCGCTTGCTGAGAACAGCTCCTATGGCAGATAAGGCATATCAAAAGTCCAGTTTTGCCATTAACATGATATTTGCAAAGGGCCATCCCAATTTTTCAGGGAACTCCTCCACTGCAGCCATGGAGGCATCACAAAGACTCTGATCCACAGCAGTGTGCCAGGAGATTGTCTGGCTGAACCAGGGAGGGAGCAAAGGTTTTCCTTGAAGTGAGTGATCTCTGCATAGTTGGAGAATTGGGCATGAGGTCATGCTGCCATCACACAGGGACAGGAAAGCTGTGAGAAGGTGGAGTGGGGCCACTGCTCAAAGCCATGCTCTAGCAATACCTGGACAGCAGCACAGTGCTTCTTTAGCCAGGTGGGCTGGCTCTCAGCTCACTGCTAATGAACACAGGATGGAGGAGGTTTGTAATTACCTTCCAAGTTTGGCCTGAATGGGTCAGCAAGTCTCAGAAATTTTGCTTGGGTGTTTGCTTGGGGGACTGTTAGTGTTATCATGCCAAGCACTGAGAAGCTTCATGTGACTTTCTACTGTGACCTGACAGGATCAACAGCCAGGTGGTGGCACTGAAAGTGATCAAGCTGGAGGCAGAGGAGGGAGTGCCCTTTACAGCCATTCGGGAAGGTAAGACATAGAGGAACATCACTCTTGAAGAGCGTTTGTTTTGACCTGGAAAAGCTCCGTGAGGTTTCCCTCAGTCCTTTCTTGCTTATTCAATGTGCCAGCTGTCCTTCTCCCAAAATTCTCAGTTTCTTTATCCTCTCTTGGAGGATGTCTTCACATTGGGCTGGACGGGCATGCAAAGGACAGAGGAGGAATCTCTAATATATGCACTTTTGAGAGATGCATCCACGCCTGTGATAAGGAAAGTGCCAGCTGCAGCCAGAGCATGTTCACTTCAGAGAAGTGTCAGGGCCCCCTTGCACCTTCTGCTTGCTGCCTCCTTCACAGCTGCTTTCTCACTTCCTCTAGAAACTACACAGCCTTTGCCACTGTTGCATTGGGCAGTTGTAGACTTATTACTACAACCATGACACTTTCCTAGGTGATAACTTGGAGCACCACAGATCCCAGCCTGGAGAGAGATACTTTCAATAAAAACTGATGTTTAATAATATCTGTTATTTCAGTCCAATGAGAAATTGTACTTATGAGTCGACTTTGTAGAGCACTGGGCAGATTTCTCAATTTCTTGGAGAAAGAAGTGCTTTTGTGAAGTACTTGATTTCGGCTGAAAGTATTTATATTTCCCTACAGACTAAGTTCACAAGCCTGCTTGACTGAGGCTTCTATTTTCATCCGCTGTACAATCCCAAGAAGACCATAGTCTGTTTTCTTCTACGCACAAAAATATGCAACTGTTGTGCCAGTCTGTTTTATGGTATTAGTGGAAGCTATCCATTTTGTTCTTACTGCACTTGTGAAACTAGGGTTAATCTGTGACGGGGATGGAGAGTCAGGGACCAGATGTGCCAGTTTTCACAGAGCAGCACGAGCACAGAAGGACTCTCATAGCCATCAACTCAGAATAACGAGAGAGGTCACTGAATCCACTGCAGGTTTATAACTGTAATTAAGACAAGAAAGTTTACGAAGTCCTTAGTCCAATTCTGTGTGAAAGCAGAGACACACCTAAATAAGCCTATTTAAAAGATGGCTTGTGTTATGTTTCCTATACACTCATTTGCTGTGGTGATTTTGCTCTGTATTTACACTTGTAGCCCACCAGTAAAATAAACCTTAAAAGCTTTATCTGCATTGAACTAATGATGCACCAAAGATCAGCACCCCTTTAACATGCTCTGCTGGGCAGGGTGAGAGTCTTAACTTCATTCATTATGGGAGAAAACAAGGGTGATCCCATGAAGGGTCTGCTTTAAGTAGGTCTTTTGTGTACTGCTGAGCTTTGCAGCATCTGACACCTCAAATTTACAATGTAAGTCAGTAGCAAAAACAAAGCACAAGATTTATTAACGCGGGCATTCTCTGCTACCCTGGAGGAATGCGCTCCCTGACAAAGAGACGCTTCGCCCCAGGAAGCCCCGCAGAGACAAAGTGCGTTTAAAGCTCGGTTCTGGCAGTAGCACCTGACACCCCAGCAGGGGGTTGTAGAAGCAACAAAGTGAGGAGCAGTTCCCAGAAGCCTGATTGAGGCACAGGCGCTGAATCCTCCATTTTACTGTGGACCCTCTGGAGCAATAGCTCCGGTCACGTGGAATTTTTGAGGTATCACAGAGTCAGGTTATCCTGTTCTGTAGCAGATGGGCTCTAGCCAGAGTGTTTTTACTAGGTTCATAGGCAAGTGTGGAGCACGTTTAAGGTCCATACTGCTGTGCACTGGGAAAATACTGGTGGTAGCTAAACGGACTAGTATCAGTAGCAGAGGCAGTTTAGTTGCAGCAGCACCAAGCTCTGTGCAAGAACTGGTTTGCAATCCAGTAGTTGTGCTGAATCAGGCATCCCTTTCTGCTCAGTAGTCTCAGAAGTGACACAGGCTTGGTCACAACTGTGTCATACAGTGTAACTCTGGCAGTAGGGCTTTTAGAAAGAGGTGAGATTGTTACAGTCGCAAAAAGCAAAGTGCTAATCCAGTACAAATTTGCTTTGCCAGCATGAAACTCTTCAAATATCTTTTTCAGATTGTGTGAAAAACAAAAAAAAGCAGCTTTTCATTGTGACCAAAGCTCTGCCTCCCACAGCTTGCCCATGCTCTGTATTGTGTGCTTCAGCTAATTCAGCTGAAACAAGATTGTATGCCCATGCCTTATTTGAATGAAATTTGTAGCACTGCGTGGTCTGGCAGCAAATTAACTTGGTTTTAATCAGCAGCAAAAAGTGGGTCTGGAACAGCTCTCAGGCTATTCTGCTATGTCAGAAGCAGAACTAATATCTCGAGTCAGGGACATCTGCTTTTTTGGGGCTTTGGGGCTTCTCTCTGTGTAGTTTGTGTTCCCTGTCTGTGAACAGCTGGGTCAGATTCTTCAGTTGTGCCAGCAACCTACAGCCAAAGTAATCCCAGCTTCACCTCTTCCCCACATTCCTCCTCTGTACAGAGTTACTGGTATATATTGTCTCACACCTAAGGTAGCAAATGATTAAGCTGTGCACACTGAGAAGCTGAGTTTCAGCTGAGAAGCTCCTTTCATGCGTGTTCTGGCTGGAGCCTGCTCTAACACAGCAAACCCAATGCACAGCCAAAAGGCCCAGAAGGCTGCAGCTCTTGTCTTAGCATAAGTCAGTGCTCTGTTGTCTATATGGGGCCAGAGACTCTTCCAAGTTCTGCCCCCTGCATCACCACACCCTGGATGTGACAAGGTTTGGCAAAGCCATGTCAGGACCAAAGGACCAGGAACACACAGTTACAATGATGCTTTTGGATAGTTAGGCTGAAAGAAAAGTGTGCCTAAGTTTTATAAATAGAAACAAGTTACTATTCACTCAGTAACTTCATCATCTCTGTTCTTAGAGTTTTTAACCAGAGAGAGTAACCGTTATTCACAGAACTAAACTCAGAATTTAGCTTATACCTACAGTGATTTTGCAGAATTTTGCTCTGTTGTTGTGAAGCTGGAAACTGGTAGAGACTCAGCTTTTCCCAGAAGTCTCTTGTAAGGGTCTTGCTGAGGACACACACCAGGAGGCAGACGGGAGAAGAATAAGAAGCTCAATGACAGGCTGGAGACTGCTGCATTCTGGCTCTGGCAGCTCCCAGGTCCTTCCTCTCAGCATTTACCTTGAAGAAATTACTTCTCCTCGACTTATAAACTGACACATGGGAACTGTGAGCTGCTATTTCTGACAGAGGCAAGATCCCACCTCTGAGAGATGGATGGGCTCCTGCCAAGCCTGGAGCACTGATTGTTGCTTCTCTGCAGAGCTGTTCCATCCTCCTTCAGGCTCAGTAGATGCCACTTCTTACAGAACTGCCAAGTCTAGACTATTACTCCCCAGTT